>NW_006291383.1:7956752-8002300 GCF_000327345.1 Myotis davidii | reverse complement strand
ATGGTGATCGAGGGACACAGGCTCTCCTGCCCTTCAGTTGCCATGGTGAGGGTCCGGGGTTGCTGCCTGGCCTGTGCTCAAGCCCTCCCACTCTCCAATCGCCATGGAGGGGGTCCGGGGTTGCTGCCTGGCGTGCAACAGGCCCTCCTGCCCTCCGATCACCATGGCGATCAAGGAACGCAGGCCCTCCCGCCCTTCGATTGCCATTGCGGGGGTCCATGGTTGGCCTCCTGCCCTCCAATTGCCATGGTGATCAGGGCCGCAGGCCAGCCGGCAACCCCAGCTTTCCCATGGCGATCACCAGCTGGGAGGTGGGGAAAGGCAGCCGTTGCCCACCCCCCAACTCTTGCCTGCCGCCTGGGTTGCCAATCACCATTCTTCAGTCCTTCCCCTTTCACCTCTCATCATTGCGAGTATGCAAATTAACCGCCATCTTGGCTGTCAGTTAATTTGCATATCTCACTGATCAGCCAATGGGAAGGGTAGCGGTCGTACACCAAATACCATGTTTCTGTTTTATTAGATAGGATGACTGTTCATTCTTCCACAGGGTACGCTTATTTAATATCATTTACTTCATTTTATTTGATTAATGTCTATTCAGTTATTAAATATGAATTCCCACCCTCCTCCACCCGAGGATAGTAAAAGCCTACTGAGAAATCAAAGGGAAATAACACACCTATTAATAATAGCAGCACACATATTAAGCTCTTGGCATGTGCCAAGCCTGGTGCCAGAGGCTCACATCAGCATTTCACCAAATTCTTACAGCAACCCATGAACTACTATTCTATTTTACCCATAAGGACATAGAGACTCAGAGAGAGGAAGCCACTTGCTCAAGGTCACACAGTGATGAAATGACCAAGTTGACTGCACTCAGCAGCCAGACTCTGGAGCCCATACTCTTGACCACTGTGAAGTCCCCATCCAATCTCCCCTCCCTCCCTTCTAATATCAGCCCCCCAAACACACACACACACACACACACACACACACACACACACACACGGGAATGTGACGAAATATGCGTTCAGCTGAATTGAGAAGCTCAAATAAGGAAGTGTCAACATCTCAGAGATGAGAACAGGGCAAGAGAGACTCATGTCCCCATCTTTCAATTCAGACTCCCTAATCCGAAATGCTTCAGCGGGGATTTGCAACCCTAAACGCCCATGTTCACACAGACGAATCCCCTTGACGGCCTTGAGGTTGTGGGTTCTTCCTGTTCATGATTAAAGAGCAAACATGGGAGAGGTGGGCCCCGTCCTCCAATGAGGTTGCCTGGTCCCTTGGCCAACTTGGCTGTAGTCTGCCTTCCTCCTGACCCCTCCAGGGGTGGCCCCGGGACCTTCTTCCTCAAGGGACCTCCTCCCGTTTCTTGCGTTGTTTTCATTTGAAGGTTCCCAGAGCTGTGGACACATTGTGTGTTCTCCTAGAAGAGCTTGTTGCACAATGGACCTTTGTTACAAGACTGGGGTCTGGAGTGGAGGGTGAGTTAAGCAGAAATTCAGCCCCAAATGCTCAGAAGTTATCTGTGCCCATAACTTTAGGCCCTTCCGTTGCAGAGGTCTGACTCTGTGCCAGCTATTGGGCCTCGCACTGCATTTGTTTCCCATTTAACCCTATCCACAGCCCCGGAGGTAGGTGCCAGCTCCCTGTTGCAGGCAAGGAAACCGAGGCTGGCAGAGGAGAAGCTCTTGCCCGCAAGTTGCTGCACCGGGTTTGGAACGCGGGGCTGTCTGATTTCTCAGCACTTTCTGAACTGAAGACTGTGATACAAACTTACTCTTGAAGTTACAAACACTGAAGCCAGACAGCCCCGGTGTGGTCTGAGTTCACTCCTTCCTGGCTGAGTGACCTGGCCAGCTGACTGTCCTCCCTGAGCCTTAGTGTTAGAAATGGTATAAAGCTCTAGTGTCCCATGAAAAGCTTTTATTATTATTATTATTATTAGCTGTAAATGTAAGAGGGAAGATTAATCTTCAAGGTAAGTGCAACTTGCCTTAAGCAAAAATATATTTTCTCATCGAAGTTGGGGCATGTAACTCCCCGTGAACCCTGTTTGCCCTCTGTCGCCCCACAAAACCACTGGGGCTCCCAAGGCCACCTGACGATCCCCCTCAAACTCAGCCCCCACCTGATCTTGCTCCGGGAACAGAACCAACGTCCCGACACTCCCAGGTTTTGAAGAATAGGCCGTGGGTGGATCAGAGCCCCTTGAGAAGATTAACTCTGCCCTTTAGAAATGGACCTCTCGGTTCACAAAACACCACAACCACAACCACATCAGATACGTAGGAAGGAGAGGGCACCACCTACAGTTTCTGAGAAAGGCGTTGACGTCACCAGCGTGGAAAACACTGACTTGAAGTGTCAGCAGCGTGTCCTTCCGCGTTGCCTGATGCCCCACGACTCTTCCCCTGCTTGGGGCAATGGAGCAGGCGGCACCTTGGCTTCAAGGAGGGGCAACCTCAGAAGCAGAGAGAAGGCTTTTGAGTTCCCAGCGCCCTGGCCTTTGACAAAGCAGTAGGGACACAGGACAGACCAGTGCTCACCAGAGGGGGGCGGGGGGCGGGCATGACTCGAAACAGGCAGCAGGAGGGTGTTCGGGGGTTGATGGAACTGTTTGACCCCCTGGCTATGATGGTGGTGACAAAGCTACATGTGCATTAAAATTTACAGAACTACACACCAAAGGATAGAAAGCCGATTTTACTGCAGGCTGACTGTTTTATATTTTTTTCAAAACTCGGCTTTTCCGTTTCAAAACTCAGGGCACAGGAGACATCAAGAATAGCACATATATAATGAATGAAAGCCAGGTTTCCTACCCCAAGACTAGAACAGTCCCCATGCCGGGTTGGTAGAGTATGAGAGTCCAAGAGAAACTGAGAAGAACATCGTTCTGGTGGGTTCTGGGAAGTGTCTGGTGCCCTTGCTACTGCCCAGGCCAAACCTGTTATGGGGCAACTGATACCCCAAGTTGAGGTGCAGGAGTCAAGGACAGGGACCATCTGTGCCCCAATCCATCCCTTTCTGCCATCAGACATATGCAGCTTCCTTTCTTCACACCAGCGTCTGTCGCCTGTTCAGTAACTGGCTGGATAAGCTTGAACCAGTCCCTTTGACTTACCTGCCTCTGTTTTCCTGTAGATAGCAGCAGTCAGACCCAACCCAAAGAGTGGTACCCAGATAACAAAAAACGGGACCCTTTTAAGGATGATTGATAACACACACGCTCTGGAAATAATCTAGTGAGTGCTTGAATGGATAATTGAGGTCAAGCCATGGCCCTGGCCCCTTGGAGGCCTCTCTGGACTCTCACAGGAAGTGCGAGCCATTCCAGGGAAGATCTGGCAGGAGGGAAAGCAGAGTGGTTCACTGATGACAGGAGTGACAAGACACAGGGACAAGTTCTGACTCCACTACTCATCCACACTCGCCCTTGTGTCCCTGGAAGTTGTCACCATCTCTGAACCTTGGTGTCCCTACCTAATATTTGAGGGACAACAATACCAACCACTTCTGAGGAAGACAAAGTTAAAGTATGGAGGGCACCCAGCACATAGTAGGTGTTCAATACATGTGCATTTCCTCCTTTCTTTCTATTGCTTAATAAGGTGTTAGGTTTTGCACGGCAAGACCTGCTCTCACTGGTCTAAGAACCTGATCTCTCTATGCCTCAGTTTTTTCATCTGTAAAACAGATTGCCAAGGTCTAAACTGTGGGGACAAATGCCTTATTACTTCATTGGGGGAAGGGAAGAAGAGAGGCTACGGTAAAACCAGGATGCCACAGCATCCCTCAGGTCTGGGAAGCTGGAAAGACTTTCCCAGGATATGAGACTCTCCCATGAAATTTCATGACAGCATGAAATTGACAGATGTGGGAAAGCAAGTCAGTCAGCGCAGAGCACAGTGACTCAGAGAGGACTGGAGTGTGAATGCCTCAGCCCCACGTCCACTGTACGACTCTTCACGTGTCAAGTCACACTGAGCCTCAGTTTCCCCTGTGACAATGGGAGTACTCATTCCCACCTCACACAAGCTGTGAGGATTCATGAGATGTTGCTTGTGAAATACAACGTGGTCCTGGCACACAGCAAGGGCTCGGCAAGGGTTATCTGTTGATGCCGATTTATTGTTATTGTTTTCCAATGAGTGTGTGGCTTTGGGCACTTATCCCCAATGGGCCTCAGTTTCCTCCTCTACAAAGGAGGAGCAGCAACTCCTCTCTCCCATGGTTATGGTGAGAATGGAGAGCCCACAAATAAAGGGAAATCAGAAGCAATTCCAGTGGTTCTCAACCTTCCTAATGCCACAACCCTTTAATACAGTTCCTCATGTTGTGGTGACCCCTGATTTCATTGTGACAAACTGAACATAATTGAAGCATAGTGATTAATCACAAAAACAATATGTAATTATATATGTGTTTTCCGATGGTCTTAGGCAACCCCTGTGAAAGGGTCGTTCGACCCCCGAAGGGTCTCGATCCACAGGTTGAGAACCGCTGAATTAGACTGTTTTTGACACTTTAAGAACAAGATTCCTCTAGTTGGAGAAAAAGACCTGGACAGGAATGGAAAAGGGCCTAGGTGTGAGAAGGCTGGTGCTTTCTCCCCATGTTCCAGGTCACCGTGGAACGTGGGTCCCCAGCTTCAGCCCCGCTCAGGAAACCATGAAGTCTTGAGTAACATCCCCATCTCAGGTTTTTCTCTGTTTAACTTGTTAATCAAATGGCTTAACTGACCCACTTACTAATATTATTGGCAATTATTTACTTTGGAGAGCCCTGAAAGACACCACCAGATTGCAGAATTCTGAATTCTTTAGAAACCCATCATACGATTGCACGTTTCCTTATTGCCACGCTATAAAAACAGCTGCCTCCCTGGCAGGAGCAAGCAGAAGAGGAGAGAGGAGACCAGGACAGCCACCAGAACCTCTGAGAAGCCCAGGTGAGACCGGCCTGTTCTGCTCCTGCTCTGGGGCCCTGAGTGGCAGGGGTCCCAGGCTCTTTGCTGTGAGGTGGGCACTGGCTGACTGCACTTAGGATCACTCATTGGGGGTCTTCTTAAAGGAAACAGGACTGGCCATTTTCATGAGGATGGCCAGTCATTCTGCTTCTCAAGGAAACCAGTAATGTCAATATAAAAGTATTTGCATGTAGAAAAGGGAATTCGATGGTGATGGGAGGCACGTGGCTGTAGGTGTACACTGCTGAAATCTCCCGTGGGCTCGCTCTTCATATCCTAAGTCAAAATCTCTATGGCTCAAGTGCGACCTTGAGGCTATCACTACCCTTCTCTGGTCCCCTGATTCTCCTTGTGAAATGAAGACTTCGAATGGCCCAGGATTTCCCCAGCACTGGTCTGGATGAGATGGTGGCTATGACCGTATGCTCTCTGATAGTCTGTGACTTGCAAGGGCTTCCACAAACCATCGCAGGTTGGACCCAGACCAAAAGATTTAAGGAGGAGGATGGCAAAGCAGTTCCGTTCCTCAGCTACTTGGCATGCTTAAGTTTTTCATTTGCTTTGTCTAAAGAGTTGGAACTAGTGGCAATGATTCAAGCCATTGCAAGCCAGCCAATTAGAGAGTAAATCTGAGGGCACTTAATTTAAACAGAAGTCTCTGGGTCAGACAGATCTGACTTCAAATCTTGTCCTCAGGTGTACTTGTGACCTTGGGGGAAGTCACCTAAACTCACTAGACTCCCGTTTTCTCACCTGAGCAATGCAGATGATTAGTGCCACATCTTAGGTTGTGGTTAAGATGAAAAAGTTACTGAGTGTGGAGAGCTCAGCCTGATGCTTGGCACAGAGGAAATGCTGAGTCGTGTCAGCTATTGCTATTCTCTCCCCGGTGTTCTGAGGGCCAGTGGCGGGTGGTGGATAAATTTCTCTCTGGTATCCATGCCACAATGGGCCTGTCATTCTGTCCACAGATATCAAGGAGAGAAGATGTTTCAAATTGGGGGCCTCATTGTCTTCTGTGGGCTGCTGACCCAGACCACAGCCCTGTTGGAAGCCCTGCCCTTGCCCTTGGGTCAGGCCCAACCCTTGCCTCTGACTCCAGCCCTGGCCTCAAGTCCCACAGATCTTGCTGGAAGCCTGACAAGTGGTAAGTGCGAGTCTATGACAACCTCCTTCAGGTGGGGTGTGTGTGTGTGTGTGTGTGTGTGTGTGTGTGTGTGTGTGTCCAACCATGGAGGGAAGGAATGAATGGGGAAGAGAGGCTGAGGATCTGAAATAGTCAGATCTGACCCCTAAGAACCCCTATACCCATTTCCAGCTCTCAGCAATGGCCTGCTCTCTGGGGGTCTGTTGGATAGTCTCACAAACCTTCCACTCTTGGACATTTTGAAGTCTGAAGGAGGAAATTCTGGTGGCCTGATTGGTGGCCTGCTTGGGAGAGTGACTTCAGTGATCCCTCTCCTGGACAACATCCTTGAGTGAGTAGCCCTAAAGTAGGACCTTGGTCCCCACCAGAGAACCTCTGTTGGTGATCTGTTTACCCCAGGCAGTGGCCCTGAAGGAGGGAGATGGGTGGACTGAACCCGAGGCCAGGACTCGGTCTGAGACCCTTCTCATAGTCTGGCAGGGAACACCAGTCCTCTTGAACCAGCAATTACACTCAGTCCCCAGCATCATCTGTAATCCTCACGACAACCCTCTGAGATTGATTTAATATTCCCCACTTTGCAGAGAGAAAAATTGAAGCTAGAGGGATGCAGAGTGAGAGATCTGACTCTAATTTACTTAATTCCAAAGTCAAGGTGTTTCCCACTACATGGTGGTAATTTTGTTCTCACCTTTGGAATTCCTTAGAACACAGGTGGCCTTTGATGTAAGCAAGAAAGTGTAACCACTCTCCTCAATGACATCATTAATGTGATATCCATGGAATGACTTAAATGTCTCATGTTTCCCATGAGACATTTGAGAGCTCGCTAAGCAAGAAGGAATAGTGGAAAGCTTAATGCAATGAGCTGGCAGAGCCTGGGTCCTTGACAGGGCTGGATTAAAGCAATTTCCAAGATTCTTACCCACCCAGGTGCTTGACCCTGACTTAAAGACAGACAGGTAGCCTTTTGTTTGACTTCCAAATGCACCATGAACTTGCTGGGTGACCTGGGACCAGGCACTCAGTCCCCCTGGGTTTCTCAGTCCCACTTAGTTTCTCTATAAAATAAATATGGTTTCCACAGAGGAAAACTGTTGGGAAGACTTGGAAAGATGCAACCACCCGGCACAGTGGCTGGCTCAGAGAAGAAGCTTCCTTCCATCCTCTCTCCATTCTCCCTGACTTCCTACTGCTCAGTCTCCATGATAAACACTGTTAATTAACCTGCCACTGAAAGTCATGGCAGCATGAGTGATTCCCACTAAAAATGTTTGTTAAAAACTTACTCCACTTGCCCATACAGCATCCACTCGTCCACTTACCCATCCATTTGTCCATCCTTCCTTCCATCTAACCAGTTACTCTTCCATGCATCCATTCATGCATTTATCTACTCACCTGCTCATCATTCCATGAAGTAAACCAATATGGAGTAGCCCCTTTCTTTGTAAGGCTCTGGACTGGCATACAGAATGCACATGCCATCCAGATAGAATGCAGATATAATTCAGTCTCTATCCTAGAATACCTCACAGACTCAAGTTGAGGAGAGGGCCATGGGAGTGTCAGGATCTGGCCCAGTGCAAAGATTGGGGAGGACTGATGTAACGCAGAACCCATGTGGTTTTGCCACAAGACTCCTCCCCTGTCTCCCCCGTCCCACCTCATGGTTAGCTCCACCTCTGAGATGGGTATGATTGGGTTAAAGGTGGTTTCTAGGCTTGGGGCTAATGTTTCTCCGTTCACCTCCTATGCAGTGTGAAAGTCACTAATCCCCAGCTGCTGGAACTTGGCCTTGTGCAGAGCCCTGATGGCCATCGTCTCTACCTCACCATCCCTCTGGGTTTGGTCCTCAATGTGAAAACGTGAGTAGGCTCCAAGTAGGGATGGGAAGGTAGCTCACCAAAGGAGTCTCTGATGACCATGGGTAGCCAAAAAGGGCGGGGGGTGGCGGGGGACGGGCATTGGGGTTTGACATATGCCTCCAAGTTCAGTTTGTTTGCTGTTAGGTCAGTGACCCAGAGTCACTTGGGAAACTTGCTTGACCTCTTTGAGCCTCGGTTTCCCTACTGGGAAGTGAGATGAGTACAGCTGAGGATGAGGTGAGGCTGGCATTCCCGGCAAGGAGAAAAGCCTCCGCCTCCTTGGAATGCGGTGGGTCCACTGTCTCCTCTGCAGGCCCCTGGTCGGAAGCCTGTTGAAGCTGGCTGTGAAGCTAAACATCACTGCAGAATTATTAGCTGTGAGAAATGAACAGGGGAGGATCCACTTGGTTCTTGGTGACTGTACTCACTCCCCTGGCAGCCTGGAACTCTCCCTGCTTGATGGGTAAGGCCAGGGGGGGTGGCTTCACCTGCCCAGAGACAATAGGATGGGATGATGGATAGATGGTTGGAAAGACAGAATAATGGGAGAATGGATGAGTGGGAGGATGGAAGGGTGGGAGAATGAAATGATGAGAAGATTGATAGGAGGGAAGGAAGATGGATGGATGGATGGATGGATGGATGGATGGGAGTAAATGGATGGATAGTGACTTATCCCTTCTTAAGCTGGGCTGACCAATTTTATGCTGGATCAGGCAACAAGAAATCCAAGTTTAAGCCCCATCTACTAGAGGGAATCAGGAGAGGTGGAGGGCTTCCTGGATGAACTTGGACAGTACTTTCCCAAACTGTATATCGAGCTGCATTGCCGTTGTGGATTGATAACCCACTAAGATCATAAGTGTGAGTCCTGGTAAGGGGTAAAATAGCTACAGAGCCCACCTGGGTTACTTACTTCAGTTATTTGTCACAAGACTGAGTCATGCACAATATGGCAGGAGTTGTCCCATTGTGGCTAACATGTACTGAACACATATATCATGCTTCACATGCATCATCTCATTGAATCCTCATGACAACTACACACTAAATACTGATCATCCATTTATGGACCCTACAAAGTCTCATTGAATATCTTCTGTATAATGGAACTATGTGTTTATCCTACATGTGCCACTGTGTGCACTACAGGGTGCCACTCCCTTTGGACAGCCCTTTGGTGTTTGCCTGTATGTGGGTGTGGATGGACGAGGCCCAGTTTCAGGAGCTTAATGCTGAGACTGTGATGGGCCCAGTGGCCTCTCAGAAAGCTTCTCCATACCATCCCCAGGCCCCTGAACTGCCCATGCTTTTTTCTTTCAGAGTTGGCTCCCTCCCCATTCAAAACCTTGTTGACAGCCTCACTGGGGTCTTGACTAAGGTCCTTCCTGAGCTGGTACAGCACCAGGTAAGTGAGTAAAGTGGGGGCTCCTGGCCCTGGGCTCCTAGATCTTCTCAAGCTGAAAGAGGCCCCTGGGGTGAGCTTTTCTGAGCCCTTCAGTTTGATAATAAATTCATTCATGTCTATGTGTCCATTGATCCATGTTTCTTCTTTCCCTCCTTTAAATGCATTCATTGGTTCTTGCTCTGGGCAAGGTCCTGAGTGTGTCCACACTACAGCTGAAATGGATTGGCCTGCCCAGAGAAGCTCCCAGTCCATCCCCACTACAGCTGCAGACAGCACTCTTCCAGCCTGGGCTTGGGCACCTCCTCTAGCCAGATGTGCAGCCCTCTCAGACCAGTACACCTTGTTAGAAACAGAGGTCGTGTCAGAATGAACCCTGGCTCACTGTGTGGTTGGACACTTCACGCACAGGCCTGCGGTTTCTCCTTCTGCCCAGTGGGAGTGCAAGCATATATCTGTGGGAATGCTTAGAAACAAACACTCTCAGACACGGAGAAATAATAGAAAATCTACCCCGGAGAATCCATCCTAAAATGCTGCTGCTCCCAGAGTCCCCCTCCAGGTACCACTTTGTCTAATTCCCTTCTCTCACCCTGGATCAGGTGTGCCCTCTGGTCAATTCAGTTCTTGCCAACTTGGACATGACCCTGGTGCATGACACTGTCGGTAAGTACCTGCTTCCAAGCCCTCTCCCCTGCTGCAGGAGCAGTGCCTGCCCCCAAGGAGCTCTGTCCCCACACACCATGGGACAGATAGATCCCTCCAACCTCAGCTCTCTCCAGAAATGGTTTCTTTTGCCTTGAAATATATAAAGAATGTTGAGGTATAGGCCTTGTCTCCGCCCCCCCGCCCCATCAACTCTGACACAGAACAACTGGGCTGGTTGGTGGAAGGAGGAGTTGCCCCTGCCAAGCCCATTCTGAGCTTGCTCAGACCTCCAGAGTTCCTGTTCCCTGACCCTAGGCCCCGGAGGAATGCTGAACATCCCAGACTCCTCCACACTGAGACCACCACTCAGGCCTGCAGCGGTTGTTTTCTTGTTTTCCAGATAAACTGATCCATGGGCTGACATTTGTCATCAAGGTCTAAGCCTTCCAGAAAGGGACCTGGTCCCTGCTGAGCTGTGAGTGCTGCTCCCAACTCCCCAGGATTTGGGTGCTACTGCTCTTCCCCTGGGGACAGCAGGGGGCTGTGACAGTAACATCCAAAGAGAGAGACAAACAGCCCACATTGACTGTCAGGATGTTACCCTGCATCTAGAAGGGTTCAGGAATCTGAAGAAGGGGCTGCAAGTAAATTAATAAAGAGACTAGACATGAAATATAACTATGGAAGGCATTTTGGGGGAGCCAGGGAAGCTTAGCTTTAGTAGCTGAGTTCTCCGAATCTCCGGGCCCAAGGCTTTTTATTCCCACATTTTCCCCTTTAGCAAAGCAAGCACACATATCAAAGGTAAAGTTTGGTAAGCAGCAAAGTATCAGGTTGGGGGAACTGCCTTCGGCTGTTCAGCTGTTTGGCCAGTAGCAAGTAATAACATGTAGATTTTCAGGTTTGGGGAAATGCCCTCAGCTGTCTGGCCGCACGCAATAATATGTATCTTCAGCCCTGCTGATGCCTCAAGGTTCACCAACCTTTGATGAACTTCTTGCATTTATGACCTGCTGGAATTAGCCCCCAGCAAGTGACAAGCACAGATTTGCACAGAGAAGTCCACAGAAATGCTGACAGAGATGGAGAGACATAGTCACAACAGAAGAAACATGCCTGGTCATGGATGCACACTCACACCCAAACACATGATCACTCAGACAAAGACACACTCTCACACCAACACATTCACACATGTGCACACATATGCAAATTCGCCACACACAAGTGCTCATGTGATACACAAACACACATTCACTCAAACACATGCCCAAGGAGCCTCATCACCCCAGACCTGGGCTCCCTTTGTGGCTGAGACAAGACCCCGAGCCCCTGGGTCTCAGCCTCCTCCCCTTTCTCTGGAGGGTTTGGTGATGACCAATATCAACAAGAGTCAGTGACCTCATTCTGATTGGGGTCTTCTCCCAACAGAGCCATTTCCTGCTGCTCAATCCACTCCCTGCCCAGCTTCCGAGGACTCACAGAAGGCTATTTATGTCCTGGACACTGTTTGGGGACCAGAACAGCCTTTTCTCCAAGGAAACTGTTCCCTCTCCTTTCCCACTACATTCCATATTCTCACCAAATAAAATTGTTCTTTGTCTGCACAGAGTGTCTTGTCATTCCTCACCATCACTTGAGGGCTCTAGGCCTGGTTGTTCGGAGCCATAGAACAGAGTTTGGACCTTACATCGGAGATCTTAATGGTCTTCATCAGGACCAGGAGGTGTTCAGATGAATGTGAATTTCAGAGTGGCTATTAGAATGGGAGGACAGGAGGTTAGGGGTAGATGTAAACCTCCAGGCAAGATTACCACACAAGAAGTAAAAATGGCAGATTTGAGAAATGTTTAGGAGGTGGACCTGGATAGGTGTAGATGAGGACAGGGGCTCCTGTCCATGTCTCAAGTTGGGGAGCCCAAAGGTAACTGGAAATGTGGGAGGGTGAGTTGATTCCAGCAGGAAGATTATGCCTTTAGCTGTGACCAAGCTGTACAGAAGTACTTGGGCGACCCCAAGAGAGAGTCCAGGAAACTCACAGATACACACTCCTCTTTGCTACTTGCATCGAGTCATACTGGCCCCTTTCCTGTTCTCACAGCAAGAGGAAGCTAAAGATTTAAAAAAAAAATGGGGGGGGGCGGGCAGAATAGGATCCTGGCCAGATGGCTTGGTTGGTTGGAGAACTGTCCCATACACCAAAAGGTTGCGGTTTGATACCTGTCAGGGCACATATCTAAGCTGTAGGTTTGATCCCCAGTCAGGATGCATACAGGAGGCAACTTATCTCTCTCTCTCCCTCTCTTGCTTTTATTTCTCTCTCTCTCCCTTGCTCTCTCTCTCTAAATTCAATAAAAACATATCCTCGGGTTAGGATTTTAAAAAGAAGTGTAAGAGGAAGGACAAACTGGTCCGAAGGGTCCATTGCTGAAAGGCCTGAGGAAGGAAGGGATAGAAAAGGCTCACTGGAATCCTATATAATAAAAGGCTAATATGCAAATCGCCCAAATGGTGGAATGACTGGTCGCTATGACCACCAGGGGGCAGACGCTCAATGCAGGAGCTGCCCCCTGGTGGTCAGTGTGCTCCCCCAGGGGGGGCACCGCTCAGCCAGAAACCAGGCTCCCCAAGCGGGCCTAAGCCAGAAGTCAGACATCCCTAAGGGCTTTCAGACTACGAGAGGGCACAGACCGGGCTGAGGGACCCCCCTGCATGAATTTCATGCACCGAACCTCTAGCTGTATATAAAAAGATGATTGATACCACAGGTGAGTGTCATAGTTTTGGGGGAAGAAGACTAAAGGAACTAAGAAGAGGAAGGTTTTAAGGATATTGAGGCTGTTAATGCAGATAAGATTTATGAAAAACTGAATGCGAGAAGGAAGAAGAATGGGGCTACCCAGGATGGGGAAGGTTGTCCCTTCAAATATAAATAAATGTGCTATCATAGTTTGAGATCCTTATTGGACTCACTCAACCCTTTCACTCCACACATGAGGGTACTGAGCCTTGTAGTTTATATGAATGACTTGCACAAGGTCAGAGAGTGACAAAAAAGCAAATGAAGAACTGAAACATTCCAGACTTCACAGAAAATCTTGTCCCTTGCTCTTGGGGAGAGCTCATTGACCTTGTGAAATTAAGCAGATTCAAGGTAGTGTTTCTCAGTCCCTGCCAAATATTTCTCACCCTGCCCAGACCCACCACTGTCTGCACCTACTATTGCCATCAGCCAACGTGACATCATAGGAGGACAGTCCCAGAGTTCGGAGGTCAGAACTGCAAGAAGGTAATTGTAGGAACCCAGCATGTGTCTCCTGGTGAGGACTTAAGGGAAGTATGAGAACTTTGAGCTCAGGATGAGTAAATTCCATAAACAGCTGCATGATCATTGTCTAATTAGTGAACCGAAGTACAGAGGACCTTCCTGAATGAAAGTCAGCCATCAGAGACCTTCCTGAATGAGAGTCAGCCATCAGGGCCTCATTGGGCTCAGGGAGGATCCAAGCATTAGCTACCTTCATGTTCCTTTGGGGCAGGTCAACACTGAGAGTCCTCCTTGGCTGAGGGTCCAAAAATCAATGTGGATAAGGGCAGGCGCACACACCCGGGACCATCTGAATTGGTCTTGCTGCCCCATGACCATGGCACCAAAGTACATTCTCTCCTAGACACACTTCCACTGCCCATTCTGGACCGTTTTCCAGCTGCTCCCTGGGCTTCTGCCTGGAGCTCACAGATGGGCCTTTTCCCTCCCCTAACAATTTCAGTTTGTAACTAAGTAGTCTAAGGCTCCCCTGGATACAAAACAGTCTGAGAGGTGGCAGGTTAATGAGAACAAATTTATGACTTTTAAATAGTGACATTTAATTTAACACCTAAAAAACTCCCTAGAGCCCTAACCGGTTTGCCTCAGTGGATAGAGCATCGGCCTGCGAATTGAAGGGTCCCAGGTTCCATTCCAGTCAAGGGCATGTACCGTGGTTGTGGGTACATCCCCAATGGGGGGTGTGCAGGAGGCAGCTAATCAATATTTCTCTCTCATCGATGTTTCTGACTCTTTGTCCCTCTTCCTTCCTCTCTGTAAAAAATCAATAAAATATATTTTTTAAAAAAAAAACTCCCTAGTAGGATGTCAGTGAAAATGGCAGACTAAGACCTCTTGCCGGCTAGTGTTGCTCAGTGGTTGAGCATCGACCTTTGAACCAGGAGGTTGAGGTTTGATTCCCGGTCCGGGCACAAGCCTGGGTTGTGGGCTTGATCCCCAATATGAGCAGTTGATCAATGATTCTCTCTTATCATTGATGTTTCTATCTCTCTCTCCCTCTCCCTTCCTCTCTGAAATCAATAAAAAATATATCTTTAAAAAAGACCTCTGAAAATTATCTCCTATGTAAAAGCAATGAGAAAAACAGCAACAACAACAAAAATGGTCAGAACCAACTTTTTCAGAACCCTTGCAATTAACCAGAGACTTACAGCAACCTGGGGGGTATTTATTCAATTGAGCTATCATCTCGGGCTCTGTGAGCCTGCCTTGTTCAGTAGCATTTCCTCTCGTATTCGACAGAGGCCACTAAGGACTCCAAAGAATATGCAGAGCAAGTATCAAAGGTTTGCAGTGAGTTGGATGAAGTTGATCCACCAGGGGGAGTGAAGACTGTGGTTCTCACCATAACCACGAACCCTCTGGACCACGAGGGGGCAGGCACTGGCCCCATCAAGCACAGGGTCCTAGCAGAGTGCTCTCTGAAAGAAAGAAGGAAGACGGGTCATTCACCATGACCAGCCATTCAAAGCAACAGCTGTCTTTATAGATAGATATAGATATAGATATAGATATAGATATAGATATAGATATAGATATAGATATAGATATAGATATAGATATAGATATAGATTCAGTCCTCAGGCGGACACTCTAGCCACTGAGCCAAACCAGCTAGGGCCACATCTGTCTTAAATGTCAGTCAGTGAGGAGGAGGAAATGTGCTTGAGTTCTTGCCCTTACAACGTGCTTCACATCTATGCTTGATCATTAATTTCAAACTACAACATCTTGATTTGCTTCATCTCTCTTGTCCCTCCCACTCCTTCACAAGGGTCTGGATCTTTCCCAAGTCGTCATCACAAAACCTCAACAGTTTCTCCAGCACCTACTTTCATTCTCTTTCCTATTTCCAACTCCCCATTTCCTTTTTCTACTAATTATTCTCAATAGTAACGTATCAGAATTTTCTCACTTAAAAAAAATAGAATCTAAGCTTCTATGGTATTAGTGAGAACAGAGCCAGTCTGTACCGCAGTCACACAATAAAATTTGATTCTTCGCTCACACATTCACTCCATGCTCCATGTTGGAGTTACACCATTTGGAATTCATAAGCTCCATAGTCACCAAGACAGCACAGTGAGGACTGACAGATGGGTAAGATGGTGTTGAGGGCCAGGCTGAAAACTAGCATGCGTGCATCACGTTCTTCACATTCCACTGGCCACATTCTGAGCCCCAGCCTTCTCATCTGAAAAAAAATCTCAGAGGGGGTCTGTGGGGTTTCAATCAGCTAATCCATGTAAAATATGTGCCTATCACAATGCCTGGCATGTAGTCAGGGTTCATGAAACGTATCTGGCCCGGTCAGTGTGGCTCAGAAGTTGAATGTCAACCTATGAATCAGGAGGTCACAGTTCAATTCCAGGTCAGGGCACATGCCCAAGTTGTGAGCTTAATCCCTAATTGGGGGTGAGCAGGAGGCAACTGATCAATGATTCTCTGTCATCATGGACGTTTCTATCTCTCCCTCTCCATTCCTCTCTGAAATCAATAAAAATAGATTTTAAACAGAAACATATCTGTTGTTATCATTCATGCCAACTATTTCCTGAAGTAAAATTTTGAGCAAATTATTTGAGCCTTATTTCATCATTGGGGGAAAAAGAGAGAAATCCTCCAGTTCTTCTCACCACATTACCCAAGAAAACAAACTTTTCTATTTCACTTGTATATCTACTGGTGGTTAGCTTCTATTTCTGAAAGCTGATGCTGGGCTTTTAACTGAAAATTGTAACATTTCTTATTATAATAGACTAGAAGGCCATTTCACAAAGATTCATGCAATAGGCCTTCCTTCCACTGGCTGCTGGCACCGGTTTTCCTCCAGCACCCAGGCCCCAGGCCTTTGGTCCGGCCACAGCAGAGAAGTCAAGCCTCTTCAGTCTTCAGTCTTCACTCTGCACCTGAGTTTGCAAATTAGCCACCATCTTTGTTGGGTTAATTTTCATAGTCGGTCTGATTGGCTGGTGGGCATAGTGGAGTGACACCAATTTGCATAATTCTCTTATTAGTGTAGATTTCTTTAAAGATAGTGATACAGTTTAAAAGGGAATAAAAGAAAATTGGTAAATAAAGGTAATTTACATAGTTGCTCTGATTGGCTGGTGGGCATAGCAGAGTGACACCAATTTGCATATTTCTCTTTTATTAGTGTAGATTTCTTTAAAGGTAGTGATACAGTTTAAAAGAGAATAAAGGAAAATTAGTAAATAAAGGTAACAGTGGCTGGTATGTGGCAGAAATTGTGGAGGTAATATGTGAATGACTGGAATCTATGGAGCTTGGGGCCCCATTATCCAATGCCTGACTAGCCTGGCTACTGGATACCCTGAGCTAAGAAGACCTCCAGGATCCTAGCTTTGCACCTGTGCTCACCCATATGTCCTATGACCACTAGAGGGAGCTGCTGCATGGCAACCCAATAGTCATCTTGAAGATTAATATTTATTTAGCATTAATAATGGGCCCCGCACCTGGCTAAATCATCTAAATGCAGGATTTTATTTAACCCTAACAGATATGAGAATGCTAAGGCTCCAGGTCATACAACATGTGAGCGGTGGATCCAGGATTCAAATCCGGGAAGTCAAACTCTAGAGCCCAAGCTCGTTGCCAGGGGTTGAAAGTTCACCAGCATCAAGCCAAATCTGGCACATTGTTTTTCACTTTTACTTTAAATTACTTTAAGTGCTGATTATTCTCCAATTGGTTACTGATTATAAATGCATCCACTATTTTCCCCACCCCATCCTATCCAGTTGTTTTATGCTATTACAAGCTTGGCTATTAAAAGTAAGGTTGCCAGATTTATCAGTATAAATATAAGACATCTAATTAAGTTTGAATTTCAGATAAATAATGAGTAATTTTTAATGTAAGTATGTCCCAAATATTGCATGGCACATACTTAAACTTAAAACGTCTTAATCTTTTATCTAACATTCAAATTTAAATGGGCTTCCTGTATTTTTTTCTGGCAACCTGATTCTACGGGCATTTGCATTTATAGTTCTCGCCCTATACTCCATCCTCTCCCCCACCAGAGAGGCGTGTCTATTGGGCATTTCTTCTGTGCTAGTGTTGAGTGGGGCCCAGAGCAACAAAGGGCTGGGCAGCAGCTCCAGCAGCACTATTGCTGGAGTCATGTGACCATTCAGACTCCATGGTGAAGGTGTCACATGGAGTTTCTGGCAAACCCCAATAAGCAAGTCACAGAGAAGACCGCTACAGCTCTGGAGTAAGGCAGTGCCATCTTCAGCAGAGAATCGCACACTGTGAGAAAAATAGCTCCTGACAACATGTGACCATTCAGACTCCATGGTGAAGGTGTCACATGGAGTTTCTGGCAAACCCCAATAAGCAAGTCACAGAGAAGACCGCTACAGCTCTGGAGTAAGGCGGTGCCATCTTCAGCAGAGAACCGCACACTATGAGAAAAACAGCTCCTGACATGTAAAAGCAGAGAAAAATGTAAAAGCAGAGAAAAATGTAAAAGCAGAGAAAAATGAACCTAATCTGTTTCATGCAGGACGGGGGGAGACTCAGGTCAGTGGAGTAGGAAAACTAAATGGAAGATGGAGAAGGCAAGGCTGGACAGAGAAGGGCTGGACCTTGAGGAGCTCAGAGCTAAGGCTGAGAGCTGGACTTCCTCCTGAGCCATTAGGAGGGAGCCAGGGACATACTTTACATCAGCGGTTCTCAACCTGTGGGTCACGACCCCTTTGGCAGTCGAACGACCCTTTCACAGGGGTCGCCTAAGACCATCCTGCATATCAGATATTTACATTACGATTCATAACAGTAGCAACATTACAGTTATGAAGTAGCAACGAAAATCATTTTATGGTTGGGTCACAACATGAGGAACTGTATTTAAAGGGCCAGAAGGTTGAGAACCACTGCTTTATATAAAGATAGCCCTGATAGTCCCAGCAGAAGGGCTAAAATTAAAAAGACTGACCACACCACACGCTGGTGTGGGAGTAGAGCAGCCAGAAACTCGCAAACACTGCAGGCAGAAGTGTTAAAGGATACAATTACTTTGAGAAAAGTGCTGGGACTCTCTTATAAAATAATCATACCCCTCCCCTGTGACCCAGCAATTCCATCCAAGAAAAATGAAAACATGTATTCACAAAAAGATTTGTCTTAAAACGTTCAATAGAAACTGTATTCATAATACTCCCAAGCTGGAAATAGCCCGGCTGTCCATCAACAGGAAGAAAACTGAATAAACACCCTGTAATTGACTCATATAATGGAATACTGTGCATCCATAAAATGGGAGGACCATCCGGCCAGGGTGGCTCTAGTTGAGCGTCGACTTATGAACCAGGAGGTCATGTTTCGATTCCCAGTCAGGGCACATGCTGGGTTGCGGGCTGGGCCCCCAGTAGGAAGCCTGCAGGAGGCAATCAATCAATGTTCCGCTCTCATCTATATTTCTTTCTCTCTCTCTCTCCCTCTCTCTTCCTGTCTCTGAAATCAATTTTATTTTAAATTTTTAAAGGGAGGACCTACCAATAGCTACAACCATGTGGATGAATATGAAAAACATTAGGATAATGAATTTTGTATCTTAATATGGTTTACACAGATGTGTGTATTTGTCAAATCTCAGCAAATGGACATTTAATATCTTCACTTTTCATTGCATATTGATTGAAACATTTTCCATTGCAGTCATGGGCTGGGCAGTCCCAGGATCACTTTAATGGTTCCAGAGAGAGTTCGCTGGCTAAAGATCAGTGCTGCAGCCGTCAGGTAATCTGATGATCCTATCAAAAGTGATATTCCCATTGTGCTCAATGTTTTTCTGCTTCTTTCAGTCTCTGCCTGGGTCCTTAAGGACTGAGCTAATCGGGGCAGAAGCCAAAGGCACCCATCAATCCGGGCCTGTCTGTTCTAAGTGGCCAGTTCCACTGTAACCCCAGAGCCCACCAGTCCCCTGCAATGTCATCACCAACTGTTTTTGGAGGTAGACCATGAGGGCCAGGACAGGCGTGGCATCCACTTTGGCACATGACTGTGATCTCATTGGGTTAAACTTGGGCGTCATGGAGGAGGAGGCTGGTGTTGGATGAACTCAGACACTGGACGACCAGAGAAGGATGCACCTTGGCCTCCAACTGCAGACAAATGTTGAGCTCCAGGGAATGACACTCGGGCTGAAGTACTTAGTGGGAGGGGTCCTGACATCTGCAACTTGGGTTGCAATGCATCCAACCAGTAAGTTGATGGGCAGAACTTAGCTGGTGGACAGACAGTGTTATCTGAAAGTGGCTCTGGCTACAGTGTGGAGAGGAAATTTGAGGTGCCAGGCCAGACCCAGGGAGGCCAGAGAGGAGACTGCTGCAGCTGCCCCAGTCAATACCTGGTGAGGCCTGAGATGAGGCCAGGCAGAGGGGTCATAGATAAGGGAGGCCAAAGACTGCACCATGGGGACACTCAGGAGGGGAGAGCGGGTGTTGAGGAATGAGTGGAAACAGGCCAGAAGTCAGGCCCTCTGTGCACAGAGACCCCCAGAATGTCCTCCTCTCGGGAGCAGGAGACTCTGAAAGTGCAGAGAAGCAGAGTGGGAGGGGGAGGGGGTGCAGGGGGGCAGAGAGGTGTCCTGAATGTCCCTATCCAACACGAATGAAGACTTAGGACAGTTCCTGCCATGCTCCCACCTTCAGATGGGTCTCCTGGTTTGCCCACGAACGGCCTCTTTCTCCTCTTCCAGAGGACAGGTGACTAAGTGAGTAAATGTTAGCACAGGAACCTAATTCCATGTGGGTAACTTGGAGGGAGGTGCCCACTGAGTTCCTGGCCTCCCCTCCCAGCCCCCGGAAAATCCTTATAAGCAAAGAGCAAGACATTTGTAGTCCAGGGAGGTTGTGGCGAGTCCGGAAAAGGTGCAAGGAGGTTGGAGAACACACTTCTCTCAGGTTTCGGACTCCCACCGCCAGTGGACACAGCTGCCACAAGGTAAGAGATGTGCTGTCCGGCTGGCACTCTGAGGAAGAGCTCCGGGGCATTTCCTCATGCAGGTAAGTAAGCCGGTGCGGTTTCCCAGAAGCAGGGCTGCCTCCCACACTGCTGGCGGGAGAAAAGTGAGTGACCTTCTCGCGGCCTCAGCCCTTCACCTCTCCGAGCTCTGGCTGCTCCGCCCGGACACCTCGAGCAGGCAGCATGGCCAGAGCGTTTTGGTTTGTTCTCCCCGTGACTCTAGAAAAAGTATTTCCCCTCTCGAAAGGGGTTCATTCAAACCTCACCTATGACGTGAGGATAAAACAGTGCCCACCTCGGGGCATCGGTGTGGGTTTAGATGGGCTAATGTAAGCAAAGGGCATGGGAGTGCTCAGTAAGCTGAATCACCGACATCATTATTGTCACCAGAGTCATGTTGGCCCCTGTTTTATGGGGAGCGGTGTTCTTTTTTCACTTTGGTAGGGTTATACAATTTTCTGTTAGAAATAGAAAATCAAGCGTATTTGATTTTTCAAATGTGATTCCATTTATGAAAACGTAAGTTGAGTAAGCAGTAATCTGGCAGATAGAGCAGACGCGATGCATAGACAACAGGTGTTTGGGAGACAATGGCTGAAAGGTTAAGAGCACAAGTTTCAGAGTCAGATGGACCTGAGTTCAACTCCTGGCCTCTTGTCCCAGTGGCTGTGTGACCTTAAGCAGGGTCACCTGGCCTTTCTGCACCTCCATTTCCTTATTTGCACAATGGAGGAAATAACAGTGAACTTGTGGGCTGGCGGCTCAGTCTGGCAGGTAATGAGCACTCAGAAATGGTAGTGCTGCCCGCCCGGTGTGGCTCAGTGGTTCCGTATTGACCCATGAACCAAGGGGTCATGTGGTTCATTTCCCAATCAGAACACATGCCTGGGGTTTCAGGCTCCATCCCTGATGTGCGATGTGCAGGAGGCAGCCAATCAATGATTCTCTCTCATCCTTGATGTTTCTATCGCTCTCTCCCTCTCTCTTCCCCGCTCTCTAAATTCAATAAAAACATTTTTTTTTATAAAAGAAAGAAACTGGTAGGGCTGTTCCCATTCTATTCTTTAGGCAGCCCCTCCCTTCATACATAATTTACTCCCCAAATTGTGTTCCCAAAGTCAAATATGTGAAATGTGAAAGTCAAACAAGGAGACATTTACACAGGGCGTGTGTGTGTGTGTGTGTGTGTGTTTGTGTGTGTGTGTGTGTTGGACGGTGCGGGAGGGCACCCAGTCGAAGCTAAAGCGTTTCAACCCTTATGATGCTCTGATGATAGAGCTCCAGCCTTCCAAACGTATTTTTTCTTGTTTTGTTTTGTTCTGTTTTTGTTAATCCTCACCCGGGGATATTTTTTCCATCGGTTTTCAGAGAAAGTGGGAGGGAGGGAAGGGGAGAGAGGAGAGAGAAACATCGATGTGAAAGAGACACACATGGATTGGTTACCTCCCCCATGTACCCTGAAAGGTGGCAGGGATCAAATCTGCAACCCAGGTACTTGTCCTTGACCGGGATCGAACCTGCTAGCCCTTGGTGCTCAGGCTAACGCCCCAACCACTTAGTAACACCAGCCAGGGCCATGTTCTGTATTTTTGTTCTCTGACCCCATGACTGAGACAGCTGACCTCTGCGTTTTTCTATTTCTTTGTCTATTTCTGGATCACTCTCCCCCCAGGAGAATGTGAGCCCCAGGAGGGCGTGGGACGGTGGGTTGGTTTGCTGCTATGTCCAAGGCACCCAGAACGGGGTCCACATACTGTGGAATACAATTAGCTGGCTGACCCGCTGACCTGTGGCTGATGCCTCTATCCATCCCACAGTCCTAAATGACTGAGAGAATGGAGGAGCACCCATCACCCTGTCTGGGTTCCCCTTGCCTAGGGCACTTACCCATGCCCAGCTGTCCTCCACCACAACACATGCTGCTCCAGCAGATGGGAATCCAGTCCTTGTGACTGACCCTTCCTATGTTGACCCTGACCATGACCCAACCTAGGATTCTGGCTTAGCCAGGGTTTGTTTGCGTTTCAGCTTATATGTTCCTGTCCCACAAAAGAGGGATTATGCCCCGGTGTTTCCAGTTCTGATTTCTGTCTTTCTTTCCCGGTGGTTCCGGAGGTTTCGGTGGTTCCGGGACTCGTGTGACTGGGCTTTTGTTGCAGCTGTCAGCCACGTCGTCGCGATGTTTCCTCGGAATCCTGAGTCAGTGGGTGGGCTCTGGGAAAGGAATGAGGCTGCCTCCGCTCCTTTGTCCTCTGCCCAGCTTTTATTTACTCATTTTCAAGCTGTTTCAAGGGGTTGTTTGCTGATCAAAAATGCATTTAGTGTAAACATTTTTTTTAATTTTGAAAATACAAAGAAGATGGTAAGAGTCACCTGTGATGACACCACCAAGAAATAAACATTGTTGCCATTTTGGGGCATTTCCTTCCAGTATGTTTTCTAGATTAAAATTTTTTTGATAAAAAATAGTAGAAACCACTTCTTTTTTTCACTTGCTAAGAGCCTTCAGTACGTTCTCTATATTGTCTTGGGACAGCTGCCTGGTGGCCCATCATGTATTTACTGAATTCCCTGTTGCTGGACATTTAAGCTGTCCCACTTTAGGGCCATTATCATATTGCTGCAATGAGCAGCCTAATATTTCATTTTTCCTGCACCCCTGGGCTCCCTGGCACAGAACCTACACAGACCCTGCGCCAATGGCAATGGGTATGAGCCTTCCAAATAATATATTTGTCCCTGGAAACCCCACTGCGTATCTACCGAGGTCCCTCTGCTATCAGCCAAGGTTATCCAAACCTGACCCACAGCATCAAGGAGCCCAACATCCTTATCTAACAGTTGGGGAAACTGAGGCCCAGAGATAAGAAGACTTGTCCGAAGGCATTCGCAAACTCCACGTTGTCTAGCTATTTCCTCCCCACTTTGTCTTCTCTTTGACATTTTGCAAGGGAATGCAAAATCTGCAGCAAAGAGGCAGGTGGTTGCAGCGGGGATGTAGCGTCTGCACTGCTCATGGCAGACATTGCTAATCAATCAGCACACTCTTCCCCGCTGAGTCCAGACCCTGAGGACTTCTCCAACTGCCAGTACCAGGCAGCGAGAGGCGAAGTGTTTCTGCCATCCTGGTTGCACCTTTGGTGCCAACAGAGAGCCTTTTGAAACTGTGGACTTGATGCCACTCCAGCGAGTTCCTCTAAGTGTCTCCCTTCTTGCCTTTCGAGTGAGTGACAGTCCACAAGACCTCCCGTTTCCACCTGTCCAACCCTGCCATGTCCTCAGAAACCATTTCTGGTTTCCTACAGGACCACAGACTTCCCAGAAGAAGCCCCTCATCCCAGCTGGAGGAGATGGGGTGGGCTGCACAGGGGAGCAGAGCATGCTCCAGAGTCAGCCAGAGCTGGGTCTAGATGCTGGCTCCACATGTTATGGCTGTGGGACCTTGAGCAGGTCACTCCCCTTCCCCAAGAACCTTCCTTCTCTGGAAAATGAGGGTGATAACACCTCTATTTTCTCCGACCTGGCCTCGGGATGGTAACCTGTAGAAAGGAGATGGTCTTTCCCACTCCACCACTTCGCTATGTCAGAGTGACCAGCTTCAGCTGAACATCAAACTCCCTCTCTCCACCCGTAACAGAGGCTGCCATGGACCAGCTCGTAGAGAGACGGGGGGAGGGGAGGCTCCCTCGCGCACACCCCTTTTCCCTCTATCTCTAGCAAGAATGAGAGAAAAGAGGGCAGGAGAGATTTCCCCTGACTGATAGTTGGCTTCTACACTCTGGGAAGCCAAAATATGTTTCAAGTTGAGTCTCACGGCACCTTCTTTGGGGGGGAGACCAAATTTTCCTGGCAGGTCTCTCAGGCCGTAACCTCAGATATGAACAGAGCTTCTCCAACTAGTCACTCTGCGTGCCACCTCAGCCCCTGGTCCTCTGGCACCCTTTCCTCACCTGCCCAGGGGAAACTAGCCCCAGACCAGCTCTCTCCTGCAGGGTCCACACTGGCCCCAGGAAAAACACACACACAAGCTTTGAACCCATCCAGAGGGAGCAAAGAGTTATAATTTTCAACTTACAGAAGCCATTCTCTCTGCCAAAACTTTTTCCTTTTTTGTTACTCCTCACCCGGGGACATTTTTCCACTTATTTATTATTTTTAGAGAGAGTGGAAGGGGTGGGGAGAGACAGAGAGAAACATCAATGTGAGAGTGACACATCGATTGGTTGCTTCCCGTGCACACCCTGACCAGGGCCAGGAAAGGAGCCCACAACCAGCATGCAACCAAGTTACATGCCCTTGTCCAGACTCGAACCCAGGACCCTTCATTCTGCAGGCTGACTCTCTATCAGCCTTGCCTCAGGCAAGAGGGCTCTCCATCATAACTTTAGCTCATCAACCTTGCCTCAGGCAAGTAAAAGAATCCAGGATATTCCTTGTCCCAACTTCAGGGACCCTCAAGCCCTTAAATTGTCCTGGAAAATCCCACTCCCGCTCTGCCTGCATTAGGGCCAAACACCCTTGTTCTCCTCCCTGGGAACGTGAGAAAAGGGACCACAGCTGCCTCCTTTTCCCTCTTGACCTTTCTATCACCTTGACCCGGGCGAGGAGCTCCCGCATGAGGGACTGAAGAGCTATGCAGCCAGTTCTTGGCTACCTGCTTCCATTGTGGTCTGGCCCCTTCCTTGGTATATAGCAGTGGTCGGCAAACTGCGGCCCACGAGCCACATGTGGCTCTTTGGCCCCTTGAGTGTGGCTCTTCCACAAAACACTGACTTCTGCGCATGGGCCACGAGGTTTCAATCACATTGTACGTGTGTGCCCACACGTGGCTCTTTGTGGAAGAGCCACGCTGAAGGGGCCAAAGAGCCGCATGTGGCTCGAGAGCCGCAGTTTGCTGATCACTGGTATACAGCATCCGTGGAATTGTAGTGTCTCAGATGACACTATTGAAGACACCCATGAGTGGGCAGTGAGAGAGAGAGAGAGCTTTAATTTAGACACAGTGGCCAGTAAAGGCCTTTCCAAGGAGGAACACTGAAGCTGAAGCTTGGTGAAGGAGAAGGAGCCAGCCAGGGGAAAGCGAGGAAATGAGCACTCCTGGGAAAGGCTCAGCACGTGCCAAGGCCCTGAGCTGGGAGGGAGAGGAGACAGAGGCAAAGTGATGAGAGATGAGGGCTGAGAGGTGGACAGCAGCCAACCATGTGGGGCCTCCCAGAGTTTGGATTTTCATGCAAGAACTGCAGAGGCCTGGGGTGGGGGAGGGTTGATAAACAGGAGAGTGACAAGGTCTGAGGAATATATTTAAAATTTAACTCAGGTTGTTGGGTGGATATTGGAATTTGGTAGGGGGACTAAGAGAGGGAAGAGGGAGACTGGAGAGGAGACTGGGATGAGTAAGTGAATGAATGATGGATGGATGGATGGATGGATAAAATGGACATCTCTCAAGGCAAAGGGGAATCCAAGCCCCAAGAGAGTAAGTAGTTAGTACTTTGGGGGCTCCCAGGAAGGCAAAGGGATTCCAGGTGTAGGTAGAGCTGAGGACAGGCCACTTTATGCAGATCCTGCTTTCTGAAGTGGGCCTTGAAGGTCAGTGATATTATTTCAACAGTAATAATAGCCTTCACCATTTACTGAATTCTCTGATGTTCCAAGTATTCCACATTGTCTTATGTGACCCTCAAAAGAGTTCCATTTTACAGCTGAGGAAAGAGAGGCTCAGAGAGAAGTCATCTTCCCACAGCCGCACAGCTGGCCAGCCCAGGAGCAGACGTTGAACCACGTCTGTGAAACTCCAAAGGCTTCCCCTGCTCTGCGGCCCACACAGGGCAAGACGGATTGTCAGGGGGATGAGGCGTGGCATTCCAGGAAGAGGACACAGCATAATCAAAGGCCTGGGAGCTGGGAAGGGGTGAGGCCGGATAAAGAGGCCCTCGACAGCCTGAAGGGAACTGAGCAATATTGAGGGCACGGCCGTGGCAACCCGTGGGTTCCAAAGTGTGCCAGGCCTATAGAGGCACAGTCATGCTTGCTGACCCAGGGAATGTGTGGGACCGAGGGGCAGGAAGCAGGAGCTTATGCGGGCCCAGGCCCTGACACTGAGCTCAGGCCTCCCACAGAGAGGCATTGTTCATAGGCAGGAGGCATGACCATCTGGGAAGCCCAGGAGGGGCTGCTTGCCTCTCTGGAGATGTGCCCAAGGGATGTGCAGGGCCCCTCCCAGGAGACTTCGCCTTTAGGAGCTGGAGGTCTTCGGCGCATTAGCAAACACAGCTACACTGTGCCTGGTCCAAGTGCCTGCCATGTGCCCCAGCACCCGGCCCACCCTTCATGACAAGACCTTTCTCCAAACCTCAGGAAGCTGGAGTCATGGGGCTGCTCCAGGCAAAGATGTGGTTCAACAGAAGCCACAAATATTTTCCTTGGACACCTTGGCCCACTCTGTAGTCTCAGCCCAAATGCAAAGGGTAACTGCTTAGCCCAGAGTATGCAGGATATAAGGCTGGGCTTCCAGACCCACTGCCCAGGTGAGGAGGAGGCTGAGGACGCCGGTGTGTCCAGGTAACAGTGTGGGGACGGGGCTGAAAGCCTAGGGCACCAGGGAGGTTCTGAGCCAGAGACACCTGTCGGGGTCAGGTCAGAGGCAGGAGGGAGTCTTGGTCCTCAGGTAAGGTCCCTCGGTCCACTAGGACCCTCTGAGGGGGTAGAGAGGCACCCAGCTCCCTTACCTAATTTTATAGATGAGAAAACTGAGATTCAGAGAGGGTAAGTCCCTTGCCCAAGGTCACACAGCAAGTGGTAGAGGCAGTCCACCAACTCAGGTCTGTCTGACTCTGATGCCCATATTTCTCCTCTACCCTTCGGCTTCCTGGCACACAGGGACGGGGGGGTCCTGTGATTCCACAGGGGTTCCCATGGCCTAGACATTTTCAATTTAGCAGGCTTAGATTCCCCATTCTTCCAGGGCTCCCAAAGGTCATTCATTCATTCAGGAACCATTTGTTTATTAAACACCCATTGTGTGCCAGGCACTGTGTTGGGTGCTGGGGACACAATGGGGAGCAGGCAGACCAGTGCTCCCTCCCAGAGCTCATGGCCTGGTCAGGGAGGCAGATGTTGAATCATTATTGCAAGTGTCTCCAAGAGCTCACGCTATTCCTAATCACCACTAAACAGCCTCTGCTGGAATCCATGCCCATGTCACCAGACATGGAGGACCTGCCCTTGGCCCCTGCCTGGCTAACAGGGCCCTTTATGCAAACCCCAGGTTCTCACATCTGCCACCTGCTGCTCCCTGGCCCCCAGGAAGATGGCCAGTTCAAGGACCTTCACCCTCCTCTGTGGTTTGCTGGCAGCCACCTTGGTCAGAGCCACCCTCAATCCTCCTGCAGTCCTCCTCCTCGGCCCAGAAATCATCAGAGAAAGTAAGTCTTGGCCGCCCAGGCTTCAACACCATAATGCAATGGGGCAGGTGGAGCAGCTCTCCAAAGGAGGGAGGGAGCTGCCCATGACTGGGGGTGTGCAAGACACAGTTGGGACCCAGGTCTAGATGAGACTCGAGTGGGTAAATTGTAAAGGCTGAAAGTGTCTGTGATCCCAAGAGTCCATGATTCCAAGAAACCCTCCTTAAATGCCATGATTCCAAAACTGACCGCTCTGAGGTCCCGCAGCCTGCAGAGGGGGGTGGCCCTGAGTGTGACGATGCAACTGCTCTCGCCTAAAACCCACTGGCAAAGCACCTCCTCAGAGTCGGAGTCAGTGACCCTCCAGCCCCCAGAGAGGAGACCCTCAGCTGCAAACCCTGCGGCCTGGATCCCAGGCACAGCTTTCTCACCTCCAGCCCTGCGGCCAGAGAACCTTCCAGAGCCTGGGCTTTGTCCTTCGGAAACAAACAGGAAGGCCTGCCTCCCCGGGTTGCTGGGATGTCCAATAGGACAGGGGTTGACAAGAACTTGGCGAACTCTCTGGTCTAGTTTCTTGACGTCAGCACTTCTGACCTTATGAGCCAAATAACTCTTCACTGTGGGAGTCTGTCCTGTGCACCGATGCTTAGCCGCATCCTCAGCACAGTGCTAACAGCCAAAAATGTCTCTAGACATTCTGTCTCTTCGGGAACAGAAGCGCCCTGGTTGAAAACCATCGCTCCAAAGTGCTGTGCCCGGAGCACGTGATAACCAGTTGGCTCTGGAAATCCATCTAAACACTTAGAGGCTGGCCCTCTGCATGCTCTGGACCTGGGCCGGGCTGGATGGGCAGGCGCGGGACCGGGTCCTGCAGGACCACAGCTGCTGCAGCCGGAGGAGGGGTCCCACAGTAGGGACAGGGGCAGAGAGCGCTGGGTGCTGAGGGGGCAGGCAGAGGTGCCCTGGGCCCATACCGTGAATCGCAAGCACAGTGCCAGCCAGAAGGAGCTTGGACATGAGCAACCATGGCAACCATGGCGTAGGTCCCCCGGAGCAGAATCTGAGTTAAGGAATTGTTGGCAAGCGGTTGGCCTCAGAGGTGTTCTCAGAAAACACCCGCAGGCAAGGGCGGGCCAGTTACCACAGGGAGCTGGAGCGCAGTCCTACTGGGCAGCTGTGTTGGTTAGGACCAGTCAGGAGACAGAAACCGCATGGTACGCCCGACACATGAGTTTGTATAAAGAATTATGAGCAGGGGGTCAGAGTCATGGGCCATTGGCTAAGAAAGAAAATAAAAACTCCAAAGAGGATTGGGGAGGGGGAGAGGCTAATCCAGGGACAGAATAAACTTGGAGGGGAGAATCCTCCCTGACCTCCTGGGAGGAGTGAGGCTGAAGCCTCCAGGATGGTGGGGACATCTGCCCAGTTGTCCGGGTCAGAGCGGGTGCACAGCTGGCAGCGGGCAGAGACCTGCCTGCGAGGAGCCGATGGAATTCTCTGGGAAGCTGCCCCCAACGATCCCAGAGTAGGGACAGGGGCAGAGAGCACTGGGTGCTGAGGGGGCAGGCAGAGGCGTCCTGGGCCCATACCGTGAATGGCAAGCACAGTACTAGCCAGAGGAGCTTGGACATGAGCAACCATGGCAACCAGCAGGAAGGTGGTTGCTGTTGGTTCACTGGGAAGCCTTCTCAGGAAACGCCTGGACCCCACAGGAGCCCGCAAGGGGAGCACAGCAGGGCTGGGAGGGGGAGCACTTGCTACTGCAAGGCCCTCCAGAGCCTCTACTGACGGGGCTTAACGTTGCACCAGCAGCAAAGGAGGACCACTTACAGGGCCCATCTCCATCATCACAGAGCAGGCTAAAAGGGTGGTTTTGTTGCCGAGGGGCAATAACACACAGGGACTCTGGGGCGCAGTGGGGCACACATACACCTGAGTCATCCCGCCTGAGGGCTGAGGGAGCAGGCTGTTTATACACCAATTCCCGTCAGTCACTGGGTGAGGGCTCTCCAGTATCAGCTCTCCGGCACCTCTGACCCGCTCTGCACACAAGCCAAATGGACAGAACCCAGGGCTCCTGGCTCCCAGGCCCCTGACCCGACCTCCTCCTTTCTCTGCTCAGCACTCGATACTCTTTGGACAACAGACCCATAGAATGTGGATGCCAGAGAATTGTGGTTTAGGCAGCAAAACAGCCCCAAACAGGGACCTATGAGTTCCCTGCCTCTGGGCTCCAGAAGTGTTTGCCGCCGGCTGGTGGGAGGGATGCAGAGGCTGGCAACGCTCAGGGGGGTGAACGGTCTGCCCATGCCCTAGCCGCCCCAATCTGGGCCATCATGCTCAAGGCCACATCAGTGGTAGAGATGGCCAGGATGGAACCATCCACACCCTCACCTTGAGTCCAGGTCCGAGTAGTCCTGCGTGATGCCCTCTCCCAGCCTGGAGCCCCTCCTGCTGGACTCTAATCCCCAGAATCTGTCTCCAGAGCTGACACAGGAGCTGAAGGACCATGATGCGATCCAGATCCTCCAGGACCTGCCTCTGCTGAGCACCCTGCGGGAGGAGCCGGCCGGGGGCATCCCCATTCTAGGCAGCCTGGTGAACTCTGTCCTGAACCACGTCATCTGGTAAGTTGGGAACTCCCCACCCACACTTCTGCCCAGGACACACTTTGCACGTTTAACTGGTCAGTCAATAAGCATCAATCGGTATCAAACCTCTGTCTGACCACAAAGAATGGAACAAATGAAGTCCCTTCCTCAGAAGCTCCCAGGGGAGTTCATAACCATAAGAGAGTCACATGGGAGCCTGAAAGGGTGACTCCAGAGGAAGGTCACCTGGGGTGAGAGGTCGCAGGTGATGCTTCTAAGTCTCGGTGACAGGTGAGCCATTGACTGCACGTTCACCAGGAGACAAGAAGGAAATGGTATTCCAGGCAGAGGGGCCAGCCTGGGGAAAGGCATAGAGGGTGAGAGGTGGCCAGAATGGCTGGTGCTCAAACCCCAAGGTAAGGACTGGGAGTCAGAGGGGTTCGTTCCCAGAGGGTCTACAAAGTCAGCCCAAGGAGCTAGGATTCATATCTTAAGTAATGGGGAGCCTTGGGAGTGTTGAGAGCAGAAGCAAGGTGGGGGGGATGTGACAAGACCATGCTGGGGAAGAACCAGTGGATAGGGCTTGTGTCCAGCTGCGGGCTGGACACCAGGGAAGACAGAGAAGATTGAGGGGAACGAGTTTGTGGCCGATGCTCAGATAAATCTCATCTCTCCTGCATCCATCCAGGCTGAAAGTCACCTCAGCCAACATTATGGAGCTACAGGTGCAACCCTCTGCTGACAACCAGGAGCTGATAGTCAATATCCCACTGGACCTGGTGGCTGGATTCAACACGTGCGTATCCCCTCAGTCGGGCAGAGCAGGCAGATTCACCCACTCATTCCCCGCTTTCCTCTATGCAAGTATCTGGAAAAGAGTTCTAAGCAGAGGGAAGAGCAAGTGCAAGGCTCTGAGGCAAGAGTACACTTGCTTTGTTCCGAGAATGGCAAAAAGGGGTGGGGTAGGAGAGAGGAGAGTCATGGGAGGGGAGGCCAGCAGTCAGCCAAGGTCAGATCATACAGAGCCTTAGGGACCAAAGTGAGGAGTTGGCCTCTACTGAGTGAGATAAGAGCCATGGCGGGTTCTGAGCAAAGGAGAAACATGACATGTTTAATGTTCTTAAAGAATAACTCTGGTTGTTGTATATGGAGGCAAGAGCAAGGCAGGGAGGCCATCCAGAAACTACTGAAATAATTCAGAGGGAGACCAGATAGCTTGGACTGGAGTTGCGGGGGCAGGAAGATGGTGAGAAGCGGTCAGATTCTAGATACATTTTGGAGGTAGGTGCAGACCACAGGATTTCCTGGTGATTGAATGTGGGGGGAGAGGAGGAGAGAGATTAAGGAGTCAAGGCTGAGTCCAAGGTTTTTGCCTGTGCAACTGGCAGGATGGTGTGGCCAGCAACCAGGTCAGGGAAGATCGTGAGAGGAGCAGGTTTGGGCTGGATGTACAGTTCAGTTTTGTGCATGCTGAATGTGAGATGCCTGTAAGATACCTGAGTAAGGAGTTGGGTATAAATTCGGAAGCTATTTTAGGATTTAAACCAGGAGAGGAATTTAAAAAAAAAAAAAAACAGAGCCTGGGACATGCTGGGGTAAAAGAAATAAAAAGGTGGGCTGGTGGGGGGCAGGGTGGGGGAGGATGAGGAGAACCCAGCACAGGAGCCTGAGAAGAGAGGTGAGAGCACCAGAGGACAGAAAGGGGCAGCAGCTTCACTCCAGCCTGGAGCTGGGATGTGCTCACAGCATGGGGCACTGTCACTCCCAGACCCCTGGTCAAGAGCATTGTGGAGATTCACATGGAGACAGAGGTCCAGGCCACCATCGGCGTGGAGACCAGCAAGAAAGGCCTCACCCTCAGCAGTTGCTCCGACAACGGCAGGAGCCTGCGCATCAGCCTGCTGAAAAAGTGAGTGTGGCCCCCTGCCATTGGGCCCCCGCCGCACCTGGAGGGAAGCCAGGGGGTGGTTTTGCCCCATTTTACAGATAAAGAGCGCTGACACCCAGAGACAGAAAGGGACCAGCCCTCCTGACTCTGGATCCAGGGCTCCTTTCAGAGAACCTGAGATGCCAAAGAAAGTTCAAGACGTCAAGGGTGGAGTCGTAATGGTGGGATTTCAGGCATCGTGCCAGGCAGTGGAGCAAACTTTCAAAGGTGGAGAGGAGCCACCTGCCTAGGGCCTCTCAAACCCCCCCTAGGCCAGCGAGGGTAGAGCCAGGTGTAAAACCCTGCTCTGGCATCAGGCAAATGCATCTCCTCATTTCCTGTGTGGGTGATGCTGGGCCTGCCTCCCTGTGACTCACTCAAGCTGCAGTGAGAGGTTAGCTCAGGCCACAGCTGTAACTAACTCAGCACAGCAGAGTATGGGGCACACAGCAGGGGCTCAAAACCGTGGTGCTCCCCTCCACTTCCCCTTAGCAGGGGGACGGGGAGAAATGCCAACTGCCGTTGTCCCAGTGTCCAGCACACATTTCTATGACAACCCCGGCCCCTGCTCCCTGAGAGCTCCCTGCTACTACCCACACCTGGCTCAGTAGACAGGGTCTACTCCCAGCCTTGCCTCCCACAGGCCCAGTAACCTTGGCAAGTTCCTTTCTCCCCTGGCCTCAGTCTCCCCTTCTGTAAAACAAGGGAGGGGTGGTCATCTCTGACCTTTCCTAAGCTCTCTCCCTTTCTCCTCTCCGAAGGCTCTCCTTCATGGTCAACCCCTTAGCCAACGGTGTCATGAAACTCCTGGTGCCAGCCCTGCCCAAACTGGTGAAAAGCCAGGTGAGTGGAATCAGGTCCTCACTGGCCGGTAAAGATTGCTCCCCCTGAAGGGCTGGGATGGAACTGCAAGCTGGTGTTACCGGACCTTGAGTGGGAAACCGAGTCTGGATCATTCTTTCAGCAATGAATCGTTGAGGCCAAGATAATGGAACTGCCAAAAGTCAGCTAGGAGACGTTGGATAGTGATGTGCTGATAAATCGTTAACTATTCACTCTGGAGAGTTGAGGGGAGAGAGCCCAGATATGCGTGTAGCATTTGCTGATTTCCCTGATGTATACCACTCCCTCCAAGGCCAATAGCAAGCTACTAATGTGATGTCACTGAGCAGAGCTGGGAAGAAGTGTGCCATAGCACACTGCTGTGTGGTATTTCCGCCACACAGATACAATAGACATAAACAACCTCAAGAGCAGGAAATAATAGTAAGATATAACAAAATGATTAGTGAGATTCAACAAAATAATTAGGAAGTAATGAGTTTTGAGTTTTCATTAACTTTGCTTTTAGTATAGTTTATTTAGTTGTAAGTTTATATACTTTAATTTTTAATAATGCCTCAGCTTGGCACCAGCTCAGAAACTCCTGAAAATTTAACAATTTGTCCTCACAAACCAGTACAAGCTGACTCTAGTACCCTAGTGTCTCAGACCAGCCGGTGGTCTTCAGGGGTCTGTCATCCACCAGGTCCTGTTGGATTTATTTTCCTGAGTCTATAAACACGAGTCCGTCTCATTTTATATGTCCCTTACAGGCCATGGGTAAGTTAAAACTCTGTAAGTTGGTTCATCCACTTTGACCATTGATTTCTACAAATTCCAAGATATGTTCACAGCAGTGGGCCTCCTGAGGGTCAAAATACCTTGTCATATAACTAATATGTTTTTTACAATAAAACTTTTTTGAAAGAAAACGATGATGTAATAACTAAACAACTTTAGGGGAGAAAATACCCATAATGCTTCTACCTTAACTTGGCAGCTATTTTCTCTTCTGTATATTGCACTCAAATGTTTATGTGGTGCACTCGTTGTCAGTGCTACTTTATATTATTTAAGTGATATATATTTTCTATGCCATTGCACACAGTTCATAATTATGTAATAGCTACATCATATTTAATACTGTATTAAGCCATTCCAGAGAGCCTTCTTAAAGGAATCTGAAAGCAATTTTGTAAAATTTGGCTTCTCTTACATGAGATAATTTTTCTTTTAAGAAAGTTTTTTTTTCTATTTAAAAGTGGGCGTTTCTTTAAATAAAAAAAAGTGGGAGTTTCTTAAAGTAGGATCCAGCTGGAAATTTCTTGCCAGCCCTCACCCAAATCATTCTTAAACTGGCATCATACTTTAATCGCCTAAAATGTATTTTTACATTTTCTACATTTTACATTTACTAGAAAAAAATGGCAAGGACTTGGGATTACAAAATGCTTTGCATAAGATCTGTTTTTAAGGGTTAAAAGCCACATATAGTGAACAATATGAGACAACTGGCTGTCTATTAATCATCATGTTTTCCCATCATGATTCACTAGAGTTTATAAAATGATCATATAAATATTTTACTTGATGTGAAGGGGGAAAGCATGGCATATTGAAATCTGGCAGGAGCCCATCTTGAAAATGCTAAAGCCCCTTTCAGCGTAAATATGTGGGTCCCATCAGTAGTGCTTCCCTTATCTGGGGCTTCAATTTCCAAAGTTTGTTACCCATGGTCAACTATCCAAAAACATTAAATGGAAAATTCCAGAAATAATCATTCCTAAGTTTAAAATTATGCACTGTTCTGAGAGTCGTGATAAAATCTAGAGCTGTTCTGTTCTGTCTACCCCAGATGTGAATCATCCCTTTGTTCAACATCTCCATGGTACATTTGCTCCCTGCCTGTTGGTCATTTAGTAACCCTCCTGGTTATCAGATGGATTGCCATGGTATTATAGTGCTTGTGTTCAAATAACCCTTATTTTACTCAATAATGGCCACAAAGTGCAAGAGTCATGATCCTGACAATCCAGATGTACCAAAGAAAGCACTGAAAAGTGCTCTTTTAAGTGAAAGGTATGTATACATAGGAAAAAACATAGTATATCTAGGACTGCATACCATCTGTGGTTCGGGCATCCATTGGGGGGTCTTAGGATGTTTAGTAGCATCCCTGGCCTCTATCCACCAGATGCCAATAACATCACCTCCCAATCTGTGACGACTAAATATGTCTCCAGAAATTTCCAGATGTCTTCTGGGGGACAAAGTTGCTCCCTGAAGAGAGCTGCTGGCAATTTGGGAGGAGCTAGAAACCCCCAAAGGACACAGAGAGATTCTTCTCGTGTCTGGTTCAGCCTGTCTTGCCGGCCTCTGCTCTGAGTCTGACATGCAGAAGGAGCTCGGTAGTGACGTGCTGAATGAATGTGTGAATGAAGGGAGGACCTCTCCATCGCCTTCCCATGGGAAACATGGGCTCTTGGGAACAAGAGGGGACAAAAGGCCCCAGGTTCACCGGGGCCTGAAGTGGGGTGCTCTGAGCAGCAGAGTTGGCTGGGGTTGTAGATGTGCGACTGAGTCCTCTACCCCATGGACAAAGTCCTGGCTGGCCATGAGCACGGCGTTGGGACTGAGGCCACGTGGGCTGGGCATGGGTCACTATGGGACCCCTGTGCTGATGAAGTTCCCGCATTTGTGCTGTTACAGCTGTGTCCCGTGATCGAGGCGGCCTTTGAGGACATGCAAAAGGACCTCCTGCATCTGGTGGAGGGTGAGTGCACTGCTCTCTCCCACCTTGTTTCTTTTCTGCTGAGCCATCCTCCAGGCTGTGGCTCTGGAGGGGGCACCTCCCCAGTCTGGCCTGAGCAGCAGGTGGGAAGAGCACCAGTTAATTCCTGCCTGGGATGAGCAGACAGGAATTCACAGTTCTGAGTTCACCAGTACCTACTATATACTATAGGCAGGTTTCCACATGAGCCAGCAGGTGACCCAAATAAATCTGAGTTAAAATCCCAGCTCTACTTATTGATTTGTCTGGTGACTATGGGAAGCCAGCCCCACCTCCTTATCCTCAGCTTCCTCATCTGTAAAATGGGACTTATACAGCCCTACCTGGGGATTGTTGGTGAGGATTAAAAGTTTATAGGAGAGTTCCAGGCACATAGCGAGTGCTCTGGCTGCAGATAGAAGTTTATTCAAATGTGTGCTGAATGGATGCATAAGTGAATGATACAGCAAAGACTGTGGGCTTAGAGAAGAGGGAACAAAAGGAGAGGTCAGATATATGCTCAGGAAGGTCACTTCTCCCTCCCTGAGAGTAGCAGAAATGGGAGGTCACAGGCTTCCACCCCCACCTCAAGTGTCTGCTGTGCTCAAGTGCCTCAGAGTGGGGATTGAAAGGAAGAAGAAAATTCTATTGCCTACTGCTTGGGGATCTGAAGTGGCTCATTCAAAGGGGCCACCAGAGAGGAGTGGGAAGAGAGTGGAATCAGTAGCATTGAGCACCCATAGAGCAAATACTGTGCTCGGTGTTTTATATAACTGGCTGCTCCATAGACATCACTGTGAAGTAGTGATCATTACCCACTTCACAGATCAGCAAACTGAGGCACAGAGACATTAAGTCCATTATTCAAGTTTACAGAAGTTAGGGATGGGGAAGGCTTAAATCCAGTTCTTCAAATTTCATGTGTGGTGTAATTCAGATTCAAGCCAGCTTTACCAGGTACCCGTTCTGTACAACCTATGAGGCCAACGTTTCTGTATTGCACCCCCACTTTAATGAGTAAACTGAGATTGAGGAGGGAAGAAACTACCTAAGGCTACTGTGGCTAGAACAGAAGTCTGTCTGGCTGCTCTGCTTCCCATGGGCAGGGCAAGCTTGGGGGTGCAGGGAGCAGGGGAGAGTGTAAGTGGTCCAAGGACCTACTCCCTGCCCTGCCCACCCCTGAGCCTCCTCCGTTGCCCTTCCCATTCTCCGCCCAACAGCGAGGGCAGCTGAGACGCCTCCGCCCCCTCGCGGCCAAGTAGGGAATCCCAAGGCGAACACATTTGAACCAGAGAACAGATCCAGACCTGCCTGGATAGGATCAGTCTGGTGGGGAGGTAGAGAGTTACAAGCAATAGGTCAGTTTGGATCAAACCAGGACATTGACATAGGGTCACTGGGTCCAAATCTTTTCACAGTATGAGCAAATCATTTCACTTTTCTGAGCCTCAGTTTTCCCATTTGTAAAATGGGGGTAAGAATAAGAGCTGTACCCCCTAAGGTTATTGTGAGGATTCGATGAGCTAACACAATGAAGGTTTAACCCAGTTCACCACTCAATATATGTTTAATAAATGTCAGTTACTATCATTTTCATCATTGTCATCATCAACATCATCATTACTCCTCTCTTCTTACCCCTCCCCATGCAATAATGCAGCTCCAGCCATAAGCAGCCCCCAAACAACCCACCCAATCCTGCCCTTCACCCTCACACAGCTTTCTTCTTGTCTCCGAGCAGCGCCTGTTTCCGTGAGCAGTGACCACCTGCAGTTTGACCTTCTGTCTTCTGCCATCAAGGGTGACAACATCCAGCTCAACCTGGGGGTGAGTGTCATGGACCTTGAGAGTAAAGTGGGGACATCATTGCCTTCTCTGACCCCAGGGTCAGATACCAGGGGTCTGTTTCAGGGGAGAAAACACTGGTCACGGTTAAGACACACGGGCTGATTTAGAAAAATCTCAATATGCCGAACATGTCCATGCAAACCATTCTGATGGGGAAACATGACAGGTAGAATCTAAGGGCCAACCACAGAACATCGATCCTGGTGATCTGTCCTCCGACCCTGATCTCCCCAGTTAGGGGCCAGAGTGTTTGCACTGGGGCTCTTGGCCTTTTCTCAGGCAAAGCCCCTGCCAATCCCCAAACATCTGATTACCTTGAAACCAGATCCCAGGTTCAAAGCACACAGACCTAAGTTTCTCACCCAGCCCCACCAGTCCCTGGCTGTGTGACCTTGGGCAAGTCTCTTCCCCTCCCAAAGCCTCAGTTTCCTCATCTGTAAAGTGTAGATAATCATAGTCCCCAAGGAGGGAGTGACATGCGACTGAAGACTGGCCGGCAGGAAGAGCCTGGTAAATGGAGCTGCATACACCCTGGAGCTCAACTCCCTCAGGGCCCAGCTTGTATCCCAGACCAGTTTTCATGGGTCCCTTGGAAAACTGCAGCACCAAGCATTTCCATCAATTTTCTTGCAGTTTTTAATTTTCCCTTCATCCAAAGGGCTTGTGAGATATCTGAAAAGTTGAAACCTAAATTCCAAATAAGACATTTAAAGTTATTAAAAATCAGAGATTATCTGAGGGGTGCAGGTGGGGTAGCTATTGCTAGGCACCTGAGCTTACTCCTCACCTACAGCAAGGCACTGGATTCTGGGCTGAGCTTCCTGACAGCAAGTGCAAAAAGGGAAGCAGGTTGAGAGGCATTATTTCCTTCCAGGTGGTGGTTGGGTAAGGCGTGGAGTTAAAGTTTTGATACCAGCTCTCTGCTCTGTGTCTCCTTAGGCCAAGTTATTGGACTCACAGGGAACGGAGACCAAAAGGTTCGGTGAGTCTGCGGCTTCCCTGACAATTCCCGCTCTGGACGGCGCCCCTTTCAGCCTCACCGTGAGGCAGGATGTGGTGAACGCTGCAGTAGAGGCCTTCCTCCCTTCAGAAGAACTTGCGGTCATGCTGGACTCCGTGGTAAGCCTCGACACGGACAGAGGAGAAAGCCACCTCTACTGAATCATGGGAACTTTCTGAATCAAAGGGGATGCAAGGACCCCGAGGCCCCGGGGCACGAATCCCCTGTCACGCTTAGTTTAAACCCCTCTAGTAATGGAGCGCTCCCTCCCTCCCCTGACAGTCTGTGTCTCTGACATATTGTTCTAAAGATGAAGCTTTCCCCGCAACATCCAGTCCTGCTCCTCGGTCTGCCCTCTGAGAACATGACACACCCGCTTCTTCTGCCAAATAACAGTCCTTCCCAACCGAAGGGCATCTTAGATACTAGGCTGCTGCCGTCCACCGTGGGGCCCATGGCAGACATGACGAATCAATCAGGGGCCTCCCTATCGAGCCTCGATGCTGACACAGCCTTGGAATGCTTCTCAAAACAGCACACCCTCCAACTTCTTAGAGGGACAAGTGGTGTTCAGCCACCCGAGATTGAGCAATAACAGGTCTGTGTTGCCCTTAGATGTCCCGGGCTGCACGCGCGCTACACTGACTGGCTCAGCGTGTGCCTACCCTACGCCGGGCAGGCGCGGGTAACCCGTTGAACCCCATGCGTGATAGGGATCAGGGATTGCAATTATTCCCCATGAACGAGGAATTCCCAGGAAGTGTGGGTCATAAGCTTGTGTTGATTAAGTCCCTGCCCTTTGTACACACTGCCTGTCGCTACTACCGATTGGATGGTTTAGTGAGGCCCTCGGATCGGCCCCGCCAGGTCGGCCCATGGCCCTGGCGGAGCACTGAGTAGACGGTTGAACTTGACTATAGAGGAAGTAAAAGTCGTAACAAGGTTTCCGTAGGTGAACCTGTGGAAGGATCATTAACAAATAAACAAAAAAATAAAACAGCACACCCTAGTCAGCCAGGGTGTGCCACCGCCTCTAAGGTGACTGATGGGGAAACTGAGGCCTACAGGGCAAAAGTGTTGCCCCAAAGTTATGGGAGGGTGTCCAGACTTAAAGTAAGCTGACAGACAACAGATAACCAAGCTCTTGAGGATCAGAATTCAGAGTAAGGGGCTGAGATGGTGAGAAAAGAGGAGTGGTCACCAGCAACCACATTCAGGACGACAGCAAGGATTGGGTCACTCACTGCACCCACTACAGAGGCAGAGAGAACAGAGAGACAACACAGGATTTATGCTTGGCTGCTGGGACCGTGCCTAACCAAGGAGTCTGGACAGTACCTGGTTGTTAGAAGGAACCTAATGCTGACACTATCCTTATAGCAGAGTTGCTGTGGACAGCTGTACGGGTTGCCCACACACAATTTCAGGGGTGCCATTCACATTCACTGCGCTCTGGGAGCAGTGAGCTGCCTGCAAACCCACAACCACCACCAACCCACAGTAAAAGTCCAGGCCAGCGGGGATCCCCTGCCTCACAGCGGCTAACATAGGGCTGTTTTTTGCAAGTGACAAATATGTAGCCTGGCCCACCAGGCCCACCCAGCTTTTCTGGGGTGCTGGGGGTCGCAGCAGTGGGGCTGCTACAGGGATGTCTCCCCCACCCCTCCAGCTGACCTGCTCTGGCTTCCTCTCATCCTCAGCTTCCTGAGCTGGCCCTCCGGCTGAAGTCTAGCATCAAGGTGATCAGTGAAAAGGTTGGTCCCCTGGCCATCTGCAGCCTGACGGGTGTTTGCTGGGGTCTGTCCTCGGGCCTCTGGGGAATAAAATTACGTGAGCGCTCTCCTCCCTTCCAGCCCTGTCCTCACGAAGATCTCAGGCCAACAGGACAGGCTGACCTGCATCACATTATTACGCAGATAACCTGTCAGCGAAGAGGACAGATGCTAAGGGTTATGAGGGCATTCATGGGGTACTGATGGAGTCTGGAAAACTAGGGAGGGCTTCCCTGGAGAGAAGGGGATTCCAGACAGAGGGAGAAGCAAAACCAAGGGCTGAGATGGTGAGAGCAATCCATTCCAGGATGGAGAGGACAGTGTGGCTGGAGCACGGAGAGGAAGCAGGGAGGCTGGGAAGTTGGGCCCGGGCCAGGCCACATGGGACCTGTGGGCCACGGCGAGGTGCTTGGGAGGCCACATGCACGTCTGATGTCCCTCCAGGCTGCGGCTCAGCTGGGGCGCACACAGATTGTGAAGATCCTAACCCAGGAGGCCCCAGCGCTCCTTCTGGACAAGGGCAGTGCCAAGCTAGCCCAAATGATCGTGCTGGAAGTATTCGCCTCCAATGAAGTCCGCCGCCCCTTCTTCACCCTGGGCATTGTGAGTTAATTGCCTGTGACATTGGCAGCAATTTAGGGGACCTACACTATTCCCATTCATCCCTCTTGCTTTGCTAAACGTTTCCACCTTTCTTGTCACCCAGCAGGATCGGGGTATAGGGAGTGCTAACCCCAAGAATCAGGAGCTTTGGGGGCCCTGATGACTTCAACCCTTTATGACTTTATTAGTCAGTCAAGCCTTTACCCCCTTTTCAGTCCGTTACTGGCCACCCAATAGTGCCCATGGGTAGGAAGGACGTGACCCCCAGCAAGGCAGCTCTGTTCAAGCAGGAGCATGTCTGCAGCGAAGGGTCTGGGGACTGCTAGCTGCAGCACTCGGCAGGGAGGGACGGATGCCCTGCCCTTTAAAGGGGATCTGAGTTGGGGCACTCACTGCACCCACTACAGAGGCAGAGAGAACAGAGAGACAACACAGGATTTATGCTTGGCTGCTGGGACCGTGCCTAACCAAGGAGTCTGGACAGTACCTGGTTGTTAGAAGGAACCTAATGCTGACACTATCCTTATAGCAGAGTTGCTGTGGACAGCTGTACGGGTTGCCCACACACAATTTCAGGGGTGCCATCCACAAAAGACTACAGGAGACACAGTGCCCTAGCTTCCTATATTGAAGGATATTCTTTTTGTTCTTGTTGTTAATCCTCACCTGGGGATATTTTTTCCATTGATTTTTAGAGAGAGTGGAAGGGAGGGAGAGAAACAGAGAGAGAGAGAAACATCAATGTGAGAGAGACACATTGATTGGTTGCCTCCACACCCATCCCAACCAATTGGGGCCGGGATTGAACCTGCAATCTGTGCCCTTAACCAGAATCAAACCCGAGACCCTGCAGTCCAAGGGCCAACATTCTAACCATTGAGCAACTGGCTAGGGCTATTGAAGGATATTTTGATTCCCAACCAGCAGTGGGAATGAGCTTCCCTGGTGACCTGGCCCCTCCATGGCCAATGGCAGGCACTTTCAGAAGGCCACCAAGCCCAGGCCTGCAGGACAAGTTTGTCCTCTGGGAGCAGCTCACTGGAGCTGGAGCCTGGCACTCTGCCCCCAGGCTCACCCCGCCCCCAGGTCAAGTTGATGTATACCGTTGTCACTTGTATTTGAGACCTGACTTTGCTTCTGACCTTTCTGATAATAATAATACTTAACATTACCAGGAGGTTATTGATCTTTGTCCCTCAGTTCCCTCACCTCTACCATGAGGTAAAAATAGAAGCCACTTCAAAGGGTTGTGAGGATCAAAGGAGATAATCATATAAACTTCTTAAAACTGCCAGACACACAGTGAAGGCTTTGTGCATATTGGCTGCTGTCATCATCATTTCCCACAGCAATCCTATGTGGCTGCCTGTCAGTGGGGAGTGGGTACAGGTACTAACCCATTTAATAGATGAGGAAAGTGAGGCCAGAGAGGTCAAACCCTTTCCCAAGGTCGCAGAACCAAATAGCTGAGATCCAAGCGGCAGCTTGACCCCAGAGCCCCTTGCAGAACCCCACACCCCACCTTTGACACATCCTCTAAAAGAAATGTGTGTTTCTTGTTGCAGGAAGCCAACTCAGAAGCTCAGTTTTTTACCAAAGGCACCCAGCTTATGCTCAACTTAAATGAAATCAGGTAACTCATCGTGAAGAATCTGGTGATAAAAATGAGTGCCACCTGGTGACCGTTTGGGTTTCTTTAAACACAGTGTTTTGAGTCTCTGGGGTGTGAGCATCCAGTGAGGGCTACTCCAGGGCAGGCAGAAAGGCTGCCTTACCTGGACTGTCCCGCTGTCGAGGACTGAGTGTGAGAGGCAGAGCAGGAAAGGGAAGTGGCCTTGCAGCAGCCACGGGCATGCCTACCCTGGCCACAGGAACAGCCTGCCCAGCGTCATCCCCTCGGCCGTGGGCGGCCCATTCTGGACACCTCCACACAGAGGCAGTGACAGTCATGCCTAGATGCGAAGCCCGCATGGAGCCCAGCCCAGAGCACGGGGCTCCAGCTGCATTCTGCACCGCTGCCTGATCTCCCACCCAACCACCCTCCTGCTGCCCTAGCCACTCAGACGTGCAAAACAGAGCCCCCACCACCCGCTACCAAAGGTCCTGCTGCACGCGGATCCCAGGGTGCCACTGCAGACTTGGCTGGCATTTGTATGTCCATGAGGACCCTTCTCAGAACAGAGGTCAGCTTCTCTCAATTAAGAAAGAAAAGGAAGGAGCAGCCGGCTCTGCATATGCCTCTGTGTGGCTTTCCCAGGGCTGGGCTGACAGCATGTCCACACCTGGCAGACAGTTCTGTCTCCCCATACCACCCTCTATTACAATGTAAGCTCCGTTAAAGCAAGAATTTGAGTTGGTTCGCTGCTGTAACTCCAGAGCCTACATTGTGCCTGGTACATAGTAGGTGCTCAATAAACAGCTGTTGAATGAAGGAATGAAGGAATGAATGAATGAATGGGACTTGGAGGGTCCATTCTTATGGGTATTATCTGTTGCAGTTCTGATCGGATCCACTTGATGAACTCAGACATTGCCCTGTTCGACGTGAGTATTAACGGATTGTCCCTGCGGACACAGAATAGCCCAGAATGGTCCATTTCAAAAGGAGACATTTTTCAGAATGTGCTTTCTTTCTTTCTTTTTTCTTTTTTTTCTCTTTTTTTTTTTTCCAGAATGTGCTTTCAACAGGTCCCCATGGGCAGCCCATGGTAGGCTGGCCGGCCTCCACGTTATCAGCTACAAAGTCTAACCTCCTGGTTCAGGCATTTACCTACTTTATGCCAAACACAGCTGAGAACACACAAATACGGACACACAGATGCACATTCACTTTCCTGTGAAGTTTTGACCCAAAATTAAGAAACAAATCTCTTCTATCCACAATCACATAAGCTCATCTCATGACCATGAGCAGCCTTTTCCCTCTGATCCTCAGTTTCCTCATCTGAGTTGGACTAAATCAGAGTCTGAAATTGGCTGAATCCTGTCTTGTGACATGGTGTCGGTTCTGGGGGTTTGGTGTGTTTGTTCTTGTATTTTGTTTTGGTTGTTTTTTTGTCCTTACATGTGTTTTTTAACGTATTTTTATTAATTTCAGAGAGGAAGGGAGAGGGAGAGGGATAGAAACATGAATGATGAGAATCATTGATCAGCTGCCTCCCGCAGGCCCCACACGAGGGATTGAGCCCGCAACCCAGGCATATGCCCTGACCAGGAATCGAACTGTGACCTCCTAATTCATAGGTTGATGCTCAACCATGGAGCCATGCCGGCCGGGCTGTCCTTATATTTTTATTTTGTTTTTAATTTTTGTATTAATATTTTAAAACAGAAGGCTCCACATGAAAATCAGGACTCTGGCTTCCCTTGAGAAGTCAAAACCTCAGGAAGCACAGGGCTAAATTTCCTAAAGGCACCTTCTGCTGGAGCTCTTGAGAGTGGAGCAGGGGGAGGGCGGACATCCTTCTGATGCACCCCAGCCCCCTCAACTATGGGACCCCAGGGCCAGTTGGGTTTGTGTCACCCTCAGGAGCCCTAGCAACTTTGGCTGGCAGGGACTTGGGATTCCAGCATCTCCGCCAGCCGTCCTCACCATGGGGCTGGGCTGTGCCCATTCTAGGAATGGCTGGGAGGACTTGGGATTCTTAGCCAGGGTACAATGTCCCTTCTCTCTCACAGCCTGAAATTCTGAAAGACATCGCCACTGATATCCTCGTTGCCGCCTTGCTGCCAAATCAGAATGGTGCGTTCCTTTGCTATCCATCCCCCCACTTCCCAGGGCTTTTGAGGGTGGGTGCGTTACTTCTCCTGCCTGGGTCTCCATTTGGGGCCCCTTTCACTCATTTTCCACCCTACTTCAAATTCCACGTCCCCAGGAAGCCTTTCCCGTCACCCATCTGGAAATGAGCTCTCCCCTCTCCACCTTCCTTCACTGTTGCAGAGCTTAGGCATGCAAGATGAGCCAGGCAATGCCCATGGGGATGACAACAGGAGTCTGAGGTGTAAACAGACAAGAGCACACTCGATGTGCCTCAGACAGACCTGGTCCAAGTCTTACTTCCCCTCTTGCTGGCTGCCTGGCCTTAGATGAGCTGCCTTATTATTCTGAGCCTCAGTTTCTCCATCTGTAAAATGGGGAAATAAGAGTACCTTCCTTAGAAGCATAAAGGAGATGGTGTTTGTAAGGGGCAGAGGGGGCTGCCTAGCGGGTGCTCAACATTTCTCAGCCATTGTTGCTGTTGGCGTTGTTATTTGTGTTCATGGTGGAGGAAGCCGAGAGAAACAATGGAATTACTCTAATTAAGCCTCAGGTCATGGGGGTGGGAAAGTTGGTAACCTATGACAAGCCCACCTCTTTCATTCCTTTATTTTATTAGAATGAGACATCTCAATTTCCACACTTGTGCTGTGGATGATGGGAGGCCTGACTTGAGAAG
>NW_006291383.1:7951956-7956722 GCF_000327345.1 Myotis davidii | reverse complement strand
GAGGGGTGCCCTTTGGAACAGCCAGAGCCGGTGTTGGATGGAGGCAAAGGTTCAGGAGATGAGGCCAAATGGATGCTGGGCAGGAGAACAGCTGAGCAGAAGCAACAGGGCCAGTCTGCATGGGGTGTGGCGCCTCTGGGAATTGTGAGCTTGCCCACAGCTGCCCGGGACCACCAGTCTCCAACCATATTTGTTATTTCAGGCAAACTAAGAGCCGGGATCCCACTGTCAATAGTGAGGGACTTGGGATTTACCGAAGCTTCATCGTTTCTGACCAAGGTGAGTGGGGTTAAACATCCTGCCCCAAGGAGGGCATAGTCACTAGGAAAGCCCTGGGCTGGGAGGTGTGGGCTGTGCGCCAATCCTGACCCCACTGCTCACTCATGACGGACCTTGGGCAAGTTGCTTCTTCTCTCAGGGCCTCAGTTCCTCATCTGTAAGAGGAAGAATACAACTGTCCTTGCCAGGGGTCAATACACCTCCAGCTTTTCCCACCCCATTCTTTCGTTTGTTCATTGATTCAGTAAGGCCTTTCACAGTAGATGCTCAATAAGTGCTGATTGAACATATGACTCTTGCTGGCAGCTGTTAGGGAGAGGAGCTGTAGCAGCATCCACCTCCCCCAAATATTGTCATTAATAAATAGTTAACAGCCCATAATCATTTTGTGCCAGGTTCTGGGGTATCTTGCTCGGTTTTCACAACTACCCTATGAGGTACATTGTCATCCCCATTTTACAGATGGGGAGAGTGAGAGATGGCAAGTCCATTTCCAAGGTCACACACTCAGTAGGGGGCAGAGTAGAGATCTGCACTCGGCACCTGCCCTGATAACCCCCTGCTTTGGGCTCCAATCTCCACATGAGCCAATGACAGCGAGGTGATTCCATCTTACTAAGCACCTACTATGTGCCAGGCACTGATCTCAACTGTGAACAAAAAAGACAGAAACCCCTGCCTTCTTGGAGTTTCTAGTCCACCCTGGAGTGGGGGAGACATTGAAAGCAGAAGTATTAACAATTAAAAACATCCACAGGTCAGGGAAAGCTGTTTAGTTCCAGAGAAATCCCCAGAGGAAAGGAAGTCTCAAAAATGCCCCACTCCACTAGAGTCGAATTTGGGGGAAGGGTAGGAGGCTTTGTTAACAAGCTTCCAAGGCAAGTTGACATTTGACTTATTATCAGCTGCCCACACTTTAGCTGGCTTTGGTGGAGAATAATGAGAACAGTACTGCGGTTGGTACCGAAAGCGGCTGGGAATCTAGACTTAGGGACCAGAGGACAAGTTCAGATCCCAGCTCTGCCTCTCTCCAGCCATGGGACCTCAGGCAGGACCTCTGGCCTCTCTGAGCCCAGCTTCCTCATCCACAAAACTCAGCAGATGTCTGAATACACAGGCCATGCACCAATGGACGACATTACAATAATCTGAGTAAAATATAAGTAGTTCATTTATCTAAGACATCTGTGCACTTGGTTGGTGTTGGATGGACAACGGGTATCCATACACCTGTATGGCTGAAGCTTGGTTTATTTCACATATCTCTTATTAGGGGACATCTAGCAATGCTCCTCTTTTTTATTTTCTAAAGCAACTTGCTTCGCATAATTCATCATTTACAGTTTGAGTTGGAAAAGTATCATTTCATCCTTTGGAACTGTTTCCAAATTTTCTGTTCTACTCTGTTCATTTATTTTGGACTAAGCAGCACATTTATTTCCTTTATATAGCTTTATAATATAACTAGAGGCCCAGTGCACGAAATTTGTGCACTCAGTGGGGAGGGTCCCTCATCCCGGCCTGCACCCTCTTGCAGTCTGGGAGCCCTCAGGGGATGTCTGACTGCCGTAGAGGCAGGAGAGGCTACCACCACGGCCACTGCGCTCGCCAGCTGTGAGCTCGGCTTCTGGCTGAGCGGCGCTCCCCCTGTGGGAGCACACTGACCACCGGGGGCAGCTCTTGCATTGAGCGTCTGCCCCCTGGTGGTCAGTGTGCATCATAGCAACCGGTCATTCTGCCATTTGGTTGATTTACATATTAGCCTTTTATTATATAGGATATATTTTAAAATCTAGTCAAACAAATGAATAAGTGGTTAGATGTGAGATAAAGCAAGTATAGCTTTTTAAATGGGAGAATCTAGATCGTGAGTATATAAGTGTTCACATAAAATTCTTTCAACTTTACTGTATGTTTGAAACTGATCAAAATAATAAGACACTGGGGGGTACTTTAAGCAATAAAACTAAAAAAAAAAGAAAATGATCAAAATAAAATGTTGGGGGAAATCTAATAGATTAAGTTCTTCATAGCACACTTAGTTAAAAAGAAAAAAAAGCCAGAGCCTTGTTAAATATTTAGCTGCCTAAATGGGAGAACAGGGGGACATATGTAATAGTTTCAACAATAAAGATTTTTTAAAAGATTTAGCTGCCTTGCCCTAACCGGTTTTGCTCAGTGGATAGAGCATCGGCCTGAGGACTGAAGGGTCCCAGGTTTGATTCCAGTCAAGGGCATGTACCTTGGTTGCGGGCACATCCCCAGTAGGAGGTGTGCAGGAGGCAGCTATCGATGTTTCTCTCTCATCGATGTTTCTAACTCTCTATCCCTCTCCCTTCCTCTCTGTAAAAAAATCAATAAAAATATATTTTAAAAAAAGATTTAGCTGCCTAAGGCCCAATGGGTACAACCAGGAATCTGCATTTGAGGAAACTTTTGGGGAAGTGTTGGTCATCAGCTGGGATGAGGGACAGCGATCCTATACAATCCCACACTCTGCAGGCAGACCCTACTCTCTGTCCCTTCCAAGAATTCTGTCTGAGTGAGTTCAGGATCATGACCCTCAATGCCAGTGGTCACCTTGAGGAGGACACGCCAGCGTAAATCACAAGTCAGGAGGTAAAAAAACAAAACAAAAACCCAGTTGACTTTTCTCCTCCAATTGCAGGACGCCATTGTGTTCACCTCAGACTCCTCGTAGAACCCTGGACCCCTCTCCTCTCTTCCAGAGAAGACTTGGACAGTGGCCACCTGGGGCAGGCTGGCTCCCAGTGGCATCCAGCTCCGTAGGTTCCCTCTCTGCAATGAATAAATAGTTGTCTATGACTTTTGAAGGGTGGAGTGTATCTTTGTCCCAGGAGTCACTGTGCCCTTGGCAGGCTAAGGGGCTGGACATGAGCCACATTTGGATCATGTTCAGGCCCTTCTGAGCCAATCTGGGCCACCTTTGAGCTATGTTTCGGGCCACATCAGACCACATGTGGATAACAGCCAGGGTCTTGGCTGCTTCCCTGGGCTTTGGGAATAAGAAAGCTGGTTGTGCCCTCCTGCCTTCTGGGTTGGCCCTAAGGCCCCCACTTGCTGGGACAACCTCTTGGCCAGGGTCGCATGCTTTGTTGATCTTGGTAGTGTGGTGGGCCGACGGCTGTCTGAACAATGTGACTGTAGAGGCAGGCTTTGAGTTCTGGCCTCCCCCCTCAATGGTTGTTGACCCTGGAAGGTGGCTTCCCCTCAATGGGCCTGTTTTCTTCTCTATAAAATGGGGAGAACCATAGTCCCAATCTTAGAAGGCTCTAGTGAGGGTGAAATGAGAGAGGATGGTTCCAGACACATGGGAGGTGCTCAAACAATGTCATCTGCGGGTAATGTTGTCACTGTTGTTACCTGGCCTCCAGGATGTTGGGCCTTATCACCGAAGGCCCTTCCTGCTTGGACAGCAACGGGACTGCCATTGTCTCCCTGACATCCCTGCAGCATCAGGTTCAGGACAGACAATAGGGCCCCTGTTCTCCAGACTCCAGGCCCTCCGAGCACACAAACTCTCCTCCTAGCACACGAGGGGCCTTGCAGGAAAAGGCATTACCCAACTTCAGGGCCTAAACAGGCATAAGAACAGCTCACAGCCTGGAGAGGCAGCCCAGACGGAGTTTCTACCTACAAGACACAGGCTAGGCCCAGAGAGACCCAGCGGGGCCAGGATAAGACCCTGCACAAGGCGCTTATACCAGGGCCAGTGAGCACTTACTGTGCGGGGGCTGAGCTCTGGGCCCGGGGCTGCAGTCCCAACGCACCGCTGACTCCCAGCACACTTAGTGGCCTCTGTCCCCAAACACCACATCGCATTCTTTTTCAACTCATATTAAATATAGGTGTGAACTCCCACTCGGCAAGGGAGATCCAGAAAATTGATCTCTGCCTGACCGGTGTGGTTCAGTGGTTAGAGTGTTGACCCGCACACCAAATGCAACCAATCAGCATGTCTCTCTCACCTCTCCCCCCCTCTTTCTCTCTCTCTCTTTCCTCTCTCTTTCTCCCTCCCCCCTCCCTTTCACTCTCTCTAAAAAAAATCAATGGAAAAAATATTCTCTAGGGAGGATTAACGAAAAAAAAAAAAGAAAAAGAAAATCGATCTCCATCTTGTCTGGGGTAGGTCTCTGCTGGTTCCCTGGAGTCATACAAGGATCTGTTGGGGGGCTTCTGAGGATCCTGGAAGATGGGACAGAGCCTATGGTCTTGGGTCCCATCTGGAGCTGAAGAAGGGACCCCTGTCCCAGACGGTGCGATCCTCAGCAGCTCCCACCCCAGTCAAGCAGGAGCACTTCCCCTAAGCAGCCATGGCCATGGCTCCGGGGTCCAACCACCCACAACCTCTGGGGCTTCCCAGAGGTTCGTGGATAAATAACCCCACTTCCTCACCCCATGGGGCAGGGAACAACTGCACACCAGCTCCCACAGTACCCCAGCGGGACGGAGCCCCAGGTGCCCTG
>NW_006291383.1:7950516-7951920 GCF_000327345.1 Myotis davidii | reverse complement strand
TCCTTTCCCCCTCCCACTACCAGAGTCTCCTAAGATCACCTCCCAAATCAGCTACCTGCACACAAACCCTTCCGGGGAACCCAAACCAACACGAGCACCTGCCGTGCTGAGGGTCTGACAGATCTTCATCTGCCCAGCCTTTCCCACAGCCCATAGCACCCCCACGTGACAAATGAGGAAATTGAGGCTCTGACTACATGACTACCATGCAGCCCCTACACATCACCCCACAATGCCTCCTACTCTGTAACTTCATCACTCCCCCTCGGGTCTTCACCTCCCATAAAGGAGAAAGTGTCTTCTGTGCCGGCCTCCTTCCATCGGAGGCCTGGAACACTGTGGGGCGCGGGTACAGTTCTTGGCCAGGTTCAAGCCTCGGACTAATGAAAGGACAGGGTCCTCTCATTGCCACGTGCAGGTACCAGCTGGAGGGCAGGTCCTACTTTGCCTTGTGGCATCTGCTATAAAATAAAGACACAGCTTGTGGGCGCTGGCGTTGTCTCCTCATCAGGGAGCAGCGTCCTACCGAGACCCAGCTATTATTCTCTTGTCTGTCTTTCCTTAATCCTTTCACTCCCCCCAACTCGGGATCACCCTTGGTCGTGATGGCACAGCACAAAACACAACCACCATCCATGCACCCCTGAGGTAGGAACCCCCAGATCAGGTCTTGTCTGTCTTTCCTTAATCCTTTCACCCCCCGACTCGGGATCACCCTTGATCGTGATGGCACGGCACAAAACACAACCACCATCCATGCACCCTTGAGGTAGGAACCCCCAGATCAGAACTCTCAGACCCTACGACCTTCCTGGGCTGGGGAGTGAAATGTCTTCTGCTTCTCTGAGTCTTATTAGCCACAGAAGATTTTTTAAAAAAAAAAACAACACCAAGTGATATCTCCGCAGGCGCTCCTGCCTAGCAGGAGTCATTACTGTCTTTGTCTCACAGATGAGCGATCAAGTAACACACAGCCAGTGAAATGACGGGAACCCGGAACCCGAGCCTCACCCACGTGCCCATTTCCCCCAGGAATCTCCTGAGTCATTACTGTCTTTGTCTCACAGATGAGCGACCAAGTAACACACAGCCAGTGAAATGACAGGAACCTGAGCCTCACCCACGTGCCCATTTTCCCCAGGAATCTCCTTTCAGCAGAGATTAGTCAGTGAGGTGAAGCAGACGGATTCCATGAGGCTCCAACCAAACTCTTCCCTCCTGTCCCTTTAGAGAGGCCAGATTTTGGAAGGGGAGGGAAGGGAGACAGCAGTTAATGAAGGTATCCATGGTGACAGAGCCAGCTGAGCACACGCGCAATGGTGGCGCCAGGATACTCACATAAGAGGACCTTTGCAGCAGTTTGGTTGGGAGTGAGAACTCAGGCGGGGGGAAGGGGACAGAGAC
>NW_006291383.1:7949418-7950085 GCF_000327345.1 Myotis davidii | reverse complement strand
CAAACCCCAAACTGGAGGGTCCTCCCACTTCCTCCCTGGGGCATGTTGGCCCCGGCCTAGAGCCTGCCCTTTGAGCCTCAGTGACAGGCCCTATCAGTTTTGGCCAGAAGCTCCTTGCCACCCTCTGCCAAGAGGACCCTCCCTCCCCTGAAGAGCTCCTCCGAGCACCAGCCCCAGCCAAGGGGCTGGACTTGCTGCCATGCGCCACCCACCGGCTTCAGAACTCAGGTTATAAAAGTGTCTTTCTTGGAAGCGGGAGACAGAGACCAGGGAAAGATTCAGACAGCCCCATTCGTGGAGAGGTAAGGACCAAGAGGCTCACAGGGGCACGTCCCGGGGGCTTCTTGAGTACCTACACTAATGCGGTGAAGTGGTGCGGAGGGTCTCAGTGCCAGGCCAACCTGGGTTCAAATCCAGGCTCTCCCACCGACTACCTGTGTGACTTGGGGCAGGCAACTCATTGCTCCTCTCTGAGCTTCAGTTTTGTCATCTGTAAAATGGGCCTGCTATCCACGATCCCGACCACGGCGGCGAGGACTCGATGATGTGATGGAGCTTGTAACGCTCTTGGCGTGGTGTCTGCCACATAGTGAGGCTCAAGCAGAAGTCGGGCTGGTGTGGTGATTTAGGACGAGAGAGGGAGAGGGTGGGAAGCTGGTGTGAAGTG
>NW_006291383.1:7934067-7949032 GCF_000327345.1 Myotis davidii | reverse complement strand
GCCCCCGGCCCCCTCCCAGCCCTGCCTCTGTCCCTCACCTGCTCTCTTCCACACGCCCACCCCCACCCCCGATATACACCCTACTCCCTTGGGCTCTATGGCTGGCACATTCTGTATTAGGAGCCTCCTTGGGTCCCTTCCAAGAGTGAAGGCCCAGCCAGGCCCTCCCTCCCCTGAAGAGCTCCTCCGAGCACCAGCCCCAGCCAAGGGGCTGGACTTGCTGCCATGTGCCACCCACCGGCTTCAGAACTCAGGTTATAAAAGTGTCTTTCTTGGAAGCGGGAGACAGAGACCAGGGAAAGATTCAGACAGCCCCATTCGTGGAGAGGTAAGGACCAAGAGGCTCACAGGGGCACGTCCCGGGTGCTTCTTGAGTACCTACACTAATGCGGTGAAGTGGTGCGGAGGGTCTCAGTGCCAGGCCAACCTGGGTTCAAATCCAGGCTCTCCCACCGACTACCTGTGTGACTTGGGGCAGGCAACTCATTGCTCCTCTCTGAGCTTCAGTTTTGTCATCTGTAAAATGGGCCTGCTATCCACGATCCCGACCACGGCGGCGAGGACTCGATGATGTGATGGAGCTTGTAACGCTCTTGGCGTGGTGTCTGCCACATAGTGAGGCTCAAGCAGAAGTCGGGCTGGTGTGGTGATTTAGGACGAGAGAGGGAGAGGGTGGGAAGATGGTGTGAAGTACTAAGGGCAGGGAGGGAGGAGGGACTGACTTGGGTGAACTGATTGAGGAAAGTGTCATGGGACTGACAAAGAGTGGGTGAATTTTAAATAATCCTTGAAGCAAAATATAAAGAGCTAATGCCATGAGTACAAGTTTTCCAGTCCAAAATTTGCATATGCAAACAAAACCTTTCTTTTCTATACCCAATTATATCACGGTTTGGGGCAGCACCTGTGCCACCAAGCACCAAAAATCTGGATGTTGCTGACTCAAGGCAACGCAGGGCACTCCAGGGCAGGCTCAGCTGCTTTTAGGGGTACCCTGCCCTTGCTCGGGGGAAGCATTTACTCTCTGGGCGGCTTCTTCCTAGGCGTGCTGTGGGGGTGCATCGCTGGCTCCCCGGTGAGCCCTGCTTACGCTAGCATATGTGTCTGCATCCCAGCTGGTCTCTGCCTTGCAGTTTCAGAAGCTGAGTCTCTTGGTGACACACTTTTGCCCACCCAGAGACACCCTGCCCCCACCTGCAGGCTCCAGGGTCCTGACTGTGCCCTTTTGGCCACCCTCTGCAGGGCTGCAGTTCAGCCGATAGGACCCCATACAAACATGTTAGTTGTAATATTGAAATATTTCCTTACTAGTTGGTAAAAAGCCATGGCTGCAAGTCCCAGGGGCCTAGCTCAGCCACTATGGTGCCTCCCCCAGGACCCTTCCCTGTCCTCCAGATCCTGAAGCTTCCATAGCTAAAAGGGAACAGAATATCTCACAGTGTGGCCCAGCCACTTTGACAGGAGTTAGGTCCGTTGCTTGCTCAGGGCTTGGTGCATATTGTTGAATGTATTCCTCACAATTAATGTTTAATCCCAATTTTACAAATGAGGGGTCAGAGAGATCAAGTAACTTGCTCAGGGTCACACAGTCCGGGAGTGGCAGAGCCCAGATTTGAAGCCAGCCCACACAAGGAGGAAGGGCACTCCAGGCAAAGAGAACTAAAGGCACTAGTGTGAGGTGGTAGGAAGTGCAGGCTGTGTTCATAGACCAGTGGATCTGGAGCTAGAGGAGAAGCAAGGGGAGGAAAGCTGGAGAGATAGTTCTAGAAGAGGCAGAGCTGGGAGACGCTAAGCAATGGATCCCTGGTGAGGACATGAGGGGACATGGGGCTTCCCAGCTCTGTGTCCACAGGTCCTAGCCCTGAGGATGCTGCTGTTCTGGGGGTCACTGCTATGCTGGGGGCTGCTGCCCCAAGCCCAAGGGGAGGCCCAGCACCTGCTCTTCCTACGGATCAGCAAGGACCAGCTAGAAACAGGTAAAATGTAAGGGGTGGGCCGAGGGAGGCGGCCCGCAGGGAAGAAGAAGGGGGAGAGATGGCACCACCTCCCAATTCAAGGCTTCTCTTCTGGCCTCCCCCTCACCAGCAGCAGAATTTGCCTTCCTTCGCTGAGAGCTGACCCTATCCTTCCCCTGCTCTCACACTGCTGTGGCTCCCCAGTACCCTCAGGAGAACCTCCAAGCTCCTCACACTGGCATTCAAGGCCCTATATGTATGTCCAGCCTCTTCCACCACCACTGCCCTAGCCACCCCATAGATGCCCCAGTTTCTTCCTTTGCTAGTGCTGTTCCTTTTGCCTACTGTGCTCTTTTCATTCTTCCCAACACGGTGAATTTCAACTCATTCTTTAAGGCAAAGCTCTAATGGGAATCCCTCCTCTGATGGGAATCCCTCCCAATCTCCCCAAGCGGAAGGTCTCCTCCCGCTGGGCTCTCACCACCCTCTGGTGAAGCCTTGACAATGGCCTTATCCACGTGGATTGCACTTGCCCTATTTGTCTGTCTCACTCCCTAACTTTTGGCCGTGAGCTCCTTGTCCTCCACGCACCACAGTCCTACCTCATTGATCTGTTTCATAAACTCGCCACCTCAGGGCCTTCGCACATGCTATTTCCTTTTCTATTCACTGCCTAGCACTTTCAAAATTGCTGTGCTTGCTTCCTTGAGTGCTCCGTGTGGTCTGTCTCCCCACCAGCATGTACAGCCCATGAGGGCAGGAGCCACATGGCTCCCGTTCCCTGAGCCAGGAGAGAGTGAGCATGTAAGTACTTGTTGCTAAATGATCACCTATCTCACTGGCCCAGGGCAGGTGCGGGTGAGCATTTGCTGAATGACTGAATGAACGGTGAGCCCAGGCCGAGGAGGGCCTTGTGTCCTGTGTCCTCAGATATTTCAGACTTGCTCTCGGAACACCACATTCTGGGCCGCATGGCCAGGATACCTGTGACGGGCGCCACCAGTGAAGGTATCGCCATCCTGGACCACCTGCCCTTCGTAAGAAAAGGCCTCTCCAAGAAGAGCAGTGGGCTTGACCTGTCGCTGGTCGGGGACCTGCTCTCGGGGAAGAGCCTCCCACTGCTGGGGCAGCTGCTCCGGGCGGGCGGGTGAGTAATCGGAGGCCGCTCTGGCCTGTCTTCCCCCTCAGGCGCCTTGTTCTCACCAGGCAAATGCAGCACCAGGAGGGTGGGGGAGGCCTGGGTGTCCTTGGAGGTTCTCTACAGCCTGGGACGCGCTCAGCAAGGGCATTTTTCTTGTTCTTAAACCTCTCCACGACACTTGAAATCTCCCACAGAATAAAGCAGGTCTAACTCAGGGATCTCTGTCTGGTAGCCCTCCACATTCAGTCTGTACCTGGGGATTACAAGCTTGCCTAGTGTTCTTAAAAGATATTTTAACAAATTGCCAGCATTTGAAAATCAAGAGGGTTTTCATCAAATTCTACACTTGAATTCAGACAGGGTGAATGTGTATAGGCAGCTCCTCCACTGTATTCTCCCCTTTTGTAGACGGTGAGGCACTGAGGTCTGGAGAGAAAAAGGGGCCTGTCCAGGTCTTCAAGGCTTGGGCTGGAACTAGAGCCCAGTGTTCTGCAGCTGAGCTGGGGGTCAAGGAGGGGTGGTCCCAAAGCTGCCCCGCCCTTCCTGGGGTCCACTCCTATACTAGCCATTACACACACACACTCCACAGAAGCCTTACCAGGCTAGGCCACCACCCATACCTCCCACAGGTTGGTCATAGAAGATGCCAAAGGACCCGAGGTCACCCTGCAAGTCCTGAGCGACAGCCTGCTGCAGGTCACATTGCGAAGCAAACTGTACCTGTCGCTCCAGAGGTGAGTGCCCTGCGCTTTTCCTCCACCTGCCTCAGCAAGCAGCAGGCCGCCGTGCACTGCCGGCCAAAGCCTGCTGCCTGTGTCACCATAAGCATCATAAGAATCCTTTCCGCGTGAGCATGTTTCAAAGCCATTTTTACTGATGGGGAAACTGAGGCACTGAGTGGGACAGGGACCTGCCCCAGGTCACAGGGTGAATCAGCAGCAGAAGCTGAGATAAAACCCTCTGACTTCCATCTGCATAAAAGGCAGATGCATTAACAGGATGGTCTGAGGAGGATCTATTTCAAGGTCACCTTGGAGTTGGGCACACCTAGACTCCAATCCCACTTACCGTCTAGGTGACCTGAGCAAGGGCGTGAGTTCCCTGGGCCTTAGTTTCCTCATCTATAAAATGGGAATGATCAAGTCCCCTGCTGTACTTGGCTACTGAGAAAGTTCACTGCCTATCTGAATTCAGATTGCTCACTGAACTGTGGAGGAAGATGCTGACCTGGGGTTATTAAAACAACAGCCAACAGGGGGAGTGCTATAGTGGTATTTGCACATGAAACAGGAATATTTTTAATATACTTTTATTGACTTCAGAGAGGAAGGGAAAGGAGAGAGATAAAAACATCAATGATCGGAGAGAATCATTGATCACTTCCTCCTGCACACACACATCCGCACTCCTCCCCCCCGCCCCAGCCCCCCCAACTCCTGCTGGGGATCAAGCCCGCAACCCAGGCATGTGCCTTAACCAGGAATCGAACCTTGACCTCCTGGTTCATAGGTCAATGCTCAACCACTGAGCCATGCCGGCTGGACAAGGAATATTCTTAAATGCCCTTTAGAAATGTTTTTTTGTAAAATATGGTTTTCTTGGTCTAGCTTCCCTTTTTGATAGAGGAGCACAAAGAAATATTTCTTTAATGGAGATATTGGCATAGAAAATATCTCTCTGCTATACAATAAATATATCATCACCCTTGTAATGTGCGCAATAAAAATACAACTTGACCCTTGACCTGGTGGAACTGTAGCAAACTGGAGAGCATATAGCCCATCTCAAGGTCACCCTCACGCCCCCAAGAGATTGACACTCAGGGCGGACTCTGGCTTGGTATTGTCTGATCTTTCAGGTTTTCCAAAGTGTAAACTCCATATCCTTTTTTCCCCCATCACCATTTATCCCTCAAGCCCTCTTCTACCTCCACCCCCTCAGCAATCACATACAGTGTACATGTCCAGGAGTCCTCTCTTCTTTTTTTCTTTTTTGCTCAATCACTCCACCCTCCCCCGCGCCAACACCTGAGCTGTCTGCCTGCTTTCTATGAGTCTGTCTCTATTTTGCTTGGTAGTTCAGTTTGTTCATTTAGTTCCGCCTATATGAATTCCATATTTTTTTTTCAATATGTATTTTTTATTGATTTCAGAGAGGAAGGGAGAGGAAAAGAGAGATAGAAACATTTATGAAAAGAATCATTGATCGGCTGCTTCCTGCATGATCAGGGACCAAGCCCACCACCCGGGCATGTGCCCTGACCAGGAACCTAACCGTGACCTCCTGGTTCATAGGTCCACATTCAACCACTGAGCCACTGCGGCCGGGATTGAATTCCATATTCTTAATCAATTCTCCTAGTGTTTCATTTGAGCCCTCCAGGCCGTTGCAGGCCACTAGCCTGTGACTTCTGGTCTCAACCTTGGCCTGTGGCTTGGAGCCTGCCTAGACACACTGCCCCTACAGGATCCTGCGGCTCAAAGTCATCAAGAACATCCGCATCGGGGTACGGCTGGAACAGACGGGGAACAAGACCAAGGTGGCCTTTGAGGAGTCCCATACCCCACCGGGATACCTGAGCATCAAGGTTCTGGAGCAGTGAGTACCTGCCCACTCCTGGGCCTCCACTGGGTAGAGGTAGATGCCAGGCCTTCATGCACTGCTCCTGCAGCTCGGCCCCTCACTGAGACTCTCCCAGCATGGTTGTCTAGAGGGACCAAGGACATCAGGGACAGGATCATCGCCAAGGCCCCAAGCCGCACCACCCATCAGTATCTGCAGCCTCAACGCTGAATGTCATGGCTAAGAGTGTGCATCAAATCTCGGCTTGGCTGCTTTCTAACACTGGGGCCCCTAGCCAAGCTATCTGACTTCTAGGAGCCTCCATTTCCTCACCAGTAAAGTAGGATTTCTCACAGAACCCAGCCAACATGGGTGGTTGTGGGGAACAGGTGAGTTAACCCTTGGGACCCACTTAGCATTAAACCTACCACATAAGGTGGCCACTATCTACGATTCTCAAATTACCCAGCACAAAAGCCATTTCCTTCATGAAACCTGTTGTGACTTCCACTGCCAATTGTGATCTCTCCCTCTTTGAAAATCACAGAAACGTTTATCAGAGAGAGAAATAAGGAGGCAGAGGCAGGGAGGAAGAATCAGGAAGAAATAAAGAAATAAAGCAGGAGAAAGTGAGGGAGGTAGAATGCAAGAAGGCAGGAAGGGTGAAAAGCAGAAAAGGAAGGGGAGGAGAGAGGAGGGAGACATCGAGCGAGGAAGGAAGCAGCCACTCCAAATTTCCACGTGACACAGGCCCAGGGGACCTTCCTCAGCCTTGCCCGGGACTCCCCGTTCTGGCCTCAGTCTCCCACTCCATGGTGTCTCGGACCCCATCCGCTCTCCCCGGCCCCTAGGATGAACCCCCTCCTGGTGAATGAAGCTCTAGAGATGGTGACAGGTGCCCTGGACCAGGCATTGCCCTTCCTCCTGCAGAAGATCGTGAGTTGCTCATCCCCCCTGCCTCCCCCTGGAAAAGGAGCACAACCCCAAAGGAGAGCCCTCCAACCTCGCCCAACCCCCACAAAGACCCCCTCGTGCCTTCCCTCCAGGTGTGCCCCGTGGCCACGACCCTGCTCAACTCGCTGCTAGAAGACCTGTTGCACATCAATCTGTGTATGTTGGTCCAGACTTATCTGTTGTCCCTGTACTGTGTGCCAGGGACTGTCCTAGGCTCTGCTATGGTGGGACACAAACCACACAAACCCTGCCCACAGCGTGCCCGCTTTCTAGTGGGGGAGAGAAAGGCAGTATGCCTATGACCCTGCAAAGTGGGATTATCAGAGGCCCACAGAGTAGACTGTTGTGATGATGCATATAACCTGGCACAAAGGTATTGCTCAATAAGTGTCATTATTATAAGAAGCACAGCCCAGCACATAAAGAACTTAAAGCTGAGCAGAGAGGGAGAACAAATTCTCCATTTTGCTGCTTCTCCGTGCCCCTGTTTCATGTCCTTATCGTAGCCCCAGCGACCTCAGGCCCAGAAGACTTCCAATACCATGTCACCACCACGGAGTTCACCGAGGAGGCCATCCTGATGAAAGTCCTGGTGAGCCAGCCCCCTGGCCAGGGCAGACCTCCAGGGGCATCCCCTGGTCTGGGGGAGGATGGACAAAGAGGAGAATGTGATGGGCTTCTCTGGCAGGAGGTACAAAGGGGAGGAGGGGGAGAAGGAGGAGGAAGAAGCAAATGAAGACCCAGGTGCCTGCCCTCGGAGCTTGTGCTGAGCCCGGGGGGTCCTTCCTCAACACAGGAGAGCAGGAGAGGCACATGGGATCCTTGATCCCATGAGCAAGGATCAAGCCCCAATTAAAGGCAGGGGCTGCAGGGCCACGCGTAACGCCCCGTTGGCAGGGACCCCTCAAATGCGGAAACAAAGGCCCAGAGAAAGGACGAGGCTGGCTGCCCAGCTCCAGTCCCCATGGAACAGGGAGGACAGGAAGGACTTGATAGGAAGGAGTGCTGTTAACAAGGGTGCAGAGAAGGGAGTAGGGTCAAATGAGGGAGAAGCAAGGAAACAGGTCATGGGTTCAAAACCCAGCTCCACCCCCTACCGTGTGTAGGATCTTAAGTAGTTACCTCCCCTCTCTGGGCTTCAGCTTCCTCACCTGTGAAATGGTACCAATAATTGTTCCCATCTCATGACGCCATTGTGAGGTTCAAATGAGATTGCGCACAGAAACGTTCAGCGCTATGCCTGGCACATAGTGAGCCCTCGATGTATGAGCTGTAACCAGTTGTTGGCCAAGGAGGCCATTCCCATGGAATTTCTTCTTCCCCCTTCATTTCTCTAAAGCTCGTGACCCCCTGTGGCCCAGGCCAGAGGGCTCCAAGGTCTGACCACCTGGACCCCCCGCCCCTCCCAAAATTAGCCCAGGGCAGCATGGCAGACCTGGCCTTTTGGGTGGAAGCCTACAATGACATCCTGTCCTGCCTCTACACCAGCAAGGAAGTCCGTGTGGACCCCCAGGACTCCACGGTGAGTGCTGAGGAAGGGGAAGGAGGGTGGGACATGACAAATGTCACTGCTCTGTTTTCACATGAAGAAGCCGAGGTAGAGCTGGCAGAAGTCTTTTTGTGGGTGGCCTAGGTAAGCCAGTCCTCCTCTCTGGACCTCACCTGGATAACTCCTCCAGCACAGAAGTCCCTTCCTTTTGGAAGACGTCCTTAAACTCCCAGGCCTCTTGTTACTCGCTTCACAAAACTTATCCATTCATTTGTGCCACAAACATTTATTAACGGCCTTCTGTGTGCCAGGTCCTGTGCATACCAGTCCCTGCCCTTGCAGAACTCAGTCAGATTGGGGAGTAGAAACCGAACAAAAAAAAAAACAGTCAGAGAGCCCTAGCTGGTTTGGCTCAGTGGATAGAGCATCGGCCTGCGGACTGAAGGGTCCTGGGTTCGATTCCAGTCGGGGGCACGTGCCTGGGTTGCAGGCTCGATCCCCAGTAGGGGGCGTGCAGGAGGCAGCCGATCAATGATTCTCATCATCGATATTTCTATCTCTTTCTCCCTCTCCCTTCCTCTCTGAAATCAATTATATATATATGAAAACAGATAAATGAAATAATATAGAGCAATGGATCAGTAAGTGACTGGTGGAGATGAGAGGGCTCCCTCCCCTGGACAGGGAAGTCAGTGAAGACATCTCTAAGGTGGTATCTGACTGGTGACGAGGCACACACACACACAGGTCTGCAAGAAGAGCACGTTCCCTGGGTCAATGAGGGAATCAATGAGGGAGAAAAACAGATACATCACTGTCAAAAGCCTCCAGCAGCTCCTTGTCACATTCTGAATAAGGCAGTCTCCTCTGTGCCACTCCTGGGGCCCTGCATGATCTGACCCCTGCCCACCTCTCCAGCCTTATCTCCTCACCTGCTACACTCCAGACACACAGGCTGAGCTCGGCTCCCACCTCAGGGCCTTGGCACACGCTGGTCCCTGTGCCCAGGACTCTCTTCCCTCCTCTGCTGGTCTCAGTGCAAACGTCATCTCCTCAGAAAAGCCCCTCCTTGGTCACTTCATCTAAACATCTAAAGGAAGCCTCCTCTCCCCCCACCTCTTTCTTTCTCTCTCTCATTCTGTTCTTTTCCCTTCAAAACACTGATTACTGTGTGTGTATGAATAAAGTTACATATGCAGTTTTACACACATATATATACACACATATGTGTGTTTGTATGTTTATTTATTTAACTTTGTATGTTTACTGTCTCCCCCATTTTGAGGGCAGGGACAGTGAACAGGATACCATGTGAAGGACACACAGTGGGTACTCGGTAAACACTGAAATATAAAATCCTAAGATGCATATCTGGAAGAGTTCTAATGTTATTGCTCCATTTCCACATGAGGAAACCAAGGTCTGGACCTTGGGGAAGTGACTGGCCCAAGGTCATCCAGCAGGTGGAATTAGGACTGGAGCCCATCTCCTGCCTCCTCATGCTCTTCCCTCCATCCTACACATGTGTGGCAGCTCTAAAACAGAAGTGAACCCTGTAATTCCATGTCCAGAGAAATTCTTACACCAGTGGGAAAGAATGTATGGGCAAGGGGGTTCTTTGTAGCTTCGGTTGTTATAGGGAGAAAAGCAAAGTTAACCTAGGTGTCCATCAATAAGGAATTTAAAAAATAAATCAGGTTATGGTCATAAAAAGCAGAATACTTTGCAACTGTTAAAAAGAATGGAGTTATTCTATATGTACTGACGGTGAGAGGACTAAACAAGCAGTAGGGCCACATGGTTAAAATTTTCCCATCTATTCATGCTTATATGTGTAGAGAAAATGTCTGTCAGGGTACACTCCAAAATAACAACAGTGGGAACCCCTGAGAATAGGATTTAGGGGAAAGGGGGAAGAGGTGTTAGACTTTTACTTTTTACTTTATACAATTTGTTGTGTTTTTCATAATGATTTATGATCTTCAAAAATCAATGCAGCATAGGTAAATTGATAGAAATGTGATGTACTTGCTTTAAATATAGGGAACTATTAATAGAAGAATCTCTAGGTGATAAGTACACAAATGTTTTCTATAAAGTTCTTTCACCTTTGATGCATGTGTGAAAAAATTCACAATAAAATGTTGGGGGAGGAGGGTCATTGAAACAAAGAAAGGTTACTCTTTCCAGATAAATCATAATGAGACTCCAGGTGGATGGCTCCTCCCGTGCAGACTGACTGATGTGCAGGTGGTGCATTCTGTTGGGGACAATTACATCTCATTGGACCCCGTGGACATCCCCCAAACCTGCTCAGAACAGATCTAAGGGTTCTAAAGGCCAACACACATTTTGCCCTTTTCCCAGGCTGCTGACCTCATTCAGCTGTTGTCACTGAGAGAATTGGAACCCAGGCCCGAGGTGAGTGTGTTGCCAGCTCCCCACCCGCCCACCCACCCCGCCCCCAGCTCCCTGGCAAGGATCCCAGAAAAGATTCAGGGTTGGGGAGCAGGATCTGGCCCCCTGGGTATGACCCATTTGGCCAGAGTTTCCTCCTGTGGACTCACAAAATCATTGCACTTGCTTCACGGGTGTTGTGAGAATTAAAGGAGATGATTCAAGGAAGGCACTCAGCTCAGCGCCCCACCCAGTGACCATGGCATGTGGCTGTCATTATCCAATACCGAACAAGACACCAGCCTACTGAGGCACAGCCTAGTGAGTGGTGGCTGTGTGCCAGCCATAATTCTCAGCAAACCTGCACTCTCACACATTTTCATACATCAGCAAACAGGTTCTGCATGCTGAATTCACTTGCCTAAGCTCACATTGCTCAGTAAGTGGCAGATTCAGAATTTGAACCCAGACCCAGACTCCAAAATTCACGCTCATTGTCCTCTCTCAAAGCTCTTAGAACATGGCACCAGATGGACCAGCAATAACAACAACCACAATCGATAACAATCGCATTACTGGGTGCCCGGTTCTGTTCTAAGCACTTGCTATAAATTAATTCATTTTATCCCCACAATGACCTTATAGGATAGACATGATTATTATCCCCATTTTACAAGTATGAAAACTGAGGCACAGAGAGATTAAGAAACTTGTCTCAGACCACACAGTTTGCAAGTGGTGGAGCTAGGACTCGAGCTCCAAAATCTATGTTCTTACCTGCTATGCATGCCCAGGAGGAGGATGTCATCTTACCTCCGAGGAGTTCAGTGAGATAGTAACCTTCTCAAGGTCACACCGCACGCTGCTGCAGAACTAGAACAAAAATTCAAGACACCCTGACTCCTCAGGTGGTCTTTCCCCGTTCCTCCAAACTGGGGGCTCAGAAAAGCCATCTTCTAGGCCTGCCCACACCTCTTATGCTTCAACTTCATTCTGGCTTTTAAACAGTCCCCAGGAAGAACGGGGCTGACCATCAGCACCCCTGACCCTCCCACGGTCCGCCTCGACGGTCACGGGGCCACCGTCATGCAGCAGGGCTCCCTCGTGCTGCTGAGGCCCAGTAACACCTCCTCTGTCTCCGTTTCCTGGGTGAGTTAAGCCTTGAACTTCTTTGCTCCCCAGGGGCCCTGGGTCCACTTGAGGACCCCTCCCAGGCCCTGCCTGAAGCGGTGTGACAGAGAAACAGCAGCAAACCTCACTGTCTCATCATCTACTCAGAGTCAATCAGTCTGCCCCCAAATAAGCCTGCCGTTAAAACATGAAAAGACTCGAACACCCCCTGCCTCAAGGCCAGGCCCCAGTGCTCCCCGAGAACACCCTCAGCAACTAAAGAGTTTTGCCTCTGAGATCCTCTGCTCAGTGCCCTTACGTGGTAGCATTTTAACTGTCTGCCCTGGACATGGTTGCATCGAAAGCCCTTGTCCACAAAACCAGGAGAAAGATCAGAGAAATGTAGTTGATGGAGGGGCTAAACGTGTCTGCATTCTCTCCTTCCCAAGAGAGAGGTGACCCAAGCTAGAGAGGGCCAGGGCCTGGCCTCCCCCAGTTGCAACTTCTCTATCCTAAGCTCCCCGGGATTCCTATTTGCCATTCCACAGACCCTGAAATTGGGAAGGTGCCTCATATAAGGGGCGGGAGAGTTGCCCCACTAGCCGACCCCAGCGGCATCGGTGTGTACAGCACAATCCTGGGATCCTAGTTGGCACGATTCTGGGGCAAAGAAACCAGTCATCTCTGGCTGGTGGTCAAAGTCCTACTTCTAGTTTATAAGGTGACCATGTGGATTATGGTCGTCCATAGACAACCTCCTGAAAATGAAAGCGTCCTCTGGCTTCCGGCAACCTCAACCCTCAGCCAGCTGGCTCACTGCAAAAGGCTTTCCACCCACTGGGCTGAGTCCCTTCCCTTGTATCCACCCCACCCCGACCCCCGCCTTCCCTGCCCTCCAGGAGCACCCAGCACCCACCTGTGCCCTCTCCTGGGCAACACCAACACAGTCATCATCTGAACACATGTGAACCAGCAGTTGGGGTGCGGGTAGGACTGGGTGAGAGGGGGCTAGCCCGGGACAAGTACTCATGGGAGGTGGACGCGGAGGGAATAACCTCTAACCAGAATGTAAATTCTCCTGTTCTGACTTAATTTCACTTTGCCATAGAAACTCCTTTCAAAGGCTATGTTTTCCTCAAGAAATCAGAAATTAAAACTCCAGTTCACTCCAAACAGGTAAATTATTTTGGCTTTGGATGTTGCACAAATAAGATGGCTCACACAGAGAGAAATGGAGGGAGAGTACAGTTAAGGGGGACAAGTTTTCATGCCTGCTGTCAGCTGAACAGAGTGGTTTATAGGAGGAAGGGAAGAGGGAGACAGGGGGAGAGGGAGGGAGAGAGGGAGGGAAGGAAGGAAGGAAGGAAGGAAGGAAGGAAGGAAGGAAGGAAGGAGGAGGGAGGAGGTTGTGACTCGAACCTCACTGAACACTGTACCCCCAAGCAGCTGCCCTGACCTAAAGGGGTGATTTCTTTTCTCTGATAGCACCATGGTCACCCTGGGCACTTACCCTGCTGGCCTTGCAAAGCAGGTGAGTCTTGCCTTGGCCTCTCTACTGTCCTGGAGGCCCCACCAGCAGACCCAGAGTCATTGATGTAGGGAATTCAAAGACTCACTCACTTTCTATCCCTCATCTCATCTTGCCCTGGAGCCCCCATGCCCACTGGGGTGGGGGGTCCACCCGGGACTTAAACTGGTCCATTTCATTCTTTCGTTCACTTAACACTGAGTATCTGTCACGTGCCCACCTTGTCTTAGGATGCATCGGTGAACAAAACAAAGGTCCCTGCCCTTGCAGAACTCACATTCATAATATATAATATATAAGGTAAATTATATATTATGTAGGCAGGTAACAGTGCTGTGGGGAAAGCAGGGGAGGGGACAGAGGATGGGGGGTGCAGGTAGGTAGGGGCAACATTAAAAAGGTCAGGGAAGGCCTCATTGAGAAGGTGAATGTTTGAACAAAGACAGGAGGAAGTAAGGGAAGGAGTGGTGGGGATATGGGGAAAGAGGGGACCAGACGCCCCAAGGCAGGGGTGTGCCTGATCGTTCTGGAAACAGCAGGTGCCAGGGTGGCTGGAGCAGAGAGGGCAAGGCTAGACCCATCAGGGCCTTCTAGTCAGGACTGGCTTTTACCGAGTGACATGAAAGCCCATGGAGGAGCAGATGGAAGGGCAAAGATGGAGGCAATGAGGACACACACACACACACACACACACACACACACACCCAGGCTTGCAGACTGTGCAGAGGCTGCTGAGGCATGAACCCCATGATGGCAGTGGTGGCGGTGCAGAATGTTCTGAAAGTAGAGCTGACAGGATTTCCTGGTGGAAAGGATGAGGAAGGTGAGAGATGCATCCCGGATGACACAGGATTTGGAAGAAAACAGCCTCTTTCAGGAGAATACTGTTTGTGCCTCCAGCAGGGCTGTGGGCCCCCTCTCTGGGTTTCCTCACCCCTGAGCCCCGCGTCCTAAACCACGGCACCCACGTGCGGCAGTGTGGGGTTTCTGCGGTCCTGTGCCTGGTCTGGCCATTCCTGTGAATGTGTGCACAGGGCGGAGCATGTGGTCTCTTCCCCCAGGAGTTGTCCCTGCTCCTGCACTAGAAGAGCTCTGCACTACCCTGATTGTCCGAGGGAGACCCATGCCACCCCCTCCTTCCATCCTAGGGACATCCCGTCACCCTCCACTTCCACAGGCCTGTGAGCCTCGTGCTCTAGCCCTTCTCAGGGAAAGCTGCAAGATGGAAAAACAACAACAGGACTGAACGAGAACATGTACAGAAAGCACTTCAGAATGATCATGCCTGTTCTACCAGGTCTTGCTCCAGCCTTACTTGGGGAGACCAGGGTTGAGAGGCCCCGGTCAGGGAATCCCTTCCCAGACAGCCTCAGAGGGCAGCCATCCAGACCAGGGCTGCGTGTACAGCGGGACAGGATGTGCACTGGACAAGCCACCCATCCCACAGACAATGCAGATATGAATATGTCCATGACAGTCTCCCAACAGATGGGGAAAGTGTGTCTTGAAGAAAGGGGGTCTTTTTTTAATGTTTTTATTGATTTTTTTAGAGAGAGAGGGAGATGGATAGAGAGATAGTAGAAATATCACTGAGAAAGAAACACTGATAGGCTGCCTTCTGCACGTGCCCTTCTGGGGATCAGGCCTGCAACCGGGCATGTGCCCTGACCTGAACCGAACGGGCAACCTCTTGGTTCATCGATCGACGCTCAACCACTGAGCAACACTGGCTGGGCAAGAAAGAGAGTCTTAATGAATGTATGCAACTTAGATCCACAGGCAAGGCCTTCCAGGTGACAGGAATAGTAAGAGCAGAGCACAGAAGAAGG
>NW_006291383.1:7892086-7933954 GCF_000327345.1 Myotis davidii | reverse complement strand
AGGAAGGAAGGAAGGAAGGAAGGAAGGAAGGAAGGAAGGAAGGAAGGAAGGGGGTCTATTTCTAATCTGTCCAAATGGGTTGGGGCAGCCCTGACCAAGACCCCTGAACATCCTGATGACAGGTGGTCTGCTTTCTCAATGAGACAGTTCCTGCCCCGTCATCAGGCAGCTGTCAGGACTGGACTCAGAGTGGGTCCCTGTGAAGCTCTGGCCCTGGGAGTCTCCTTCTCGCTGGGCTGCCCTGAAGCAGTAAGACCATCACTGAGACAGGCGGTGAAGGCTACTTTTACTGGCCCCTCAACTTTCCCCGGTCCTTTCACTAATCTGTTCATCTGGCTCCAATGACCTTAAGAAGCGGGGTCCCCAGGACTACTCCTGATCTCCTGTGTGTACCTATCCTCTGGGGTCCCCCGCTCCAGAGGTCACAACCTGCTGACCCAGCTGAAGTGACCTTCCAGCCCTCTTTCACCTGTTGCAGGAAGAACGTCTGAAGGCCTTTGTCTCGGAGCTTCTGAGGAGGATGTTTTTGCCCCGTCACAACGGTAAGCCCCACTGGGTTTCCCCTCGTGCCCACATACCATACAGCTTGGAGAAACATCAACAGTGTCCAAAGCTCTGCACGTACAGCTGACTTCTGTCTTGTTCCCTGGGGTTGGTTAAGAATCGCCCACACACAAGGCAAAAGGAGGCAGCACAGAAACCCTGAACGCTGGGGTGTGGTGGATGAGGAGGGTGGGGCAGGGGCCATGTGTGCCCTCCTGTTCTTCGCCCAGGAAGTACAGTGGTAGGAACTCAGACATGGGGCGAGGAGCCAGGAAGGGCTTCCTGGGGGAGGTAGCATGGAAAGTGAAAACAGGAAGGCCCATACGAGGTGGTGGAGCCCACAGCTCACAACGCCAATGCCTGCAGGACCCAGGTAGGTAACATACCCAAAGGAAGCAACCCAGGTGGGGCGTAGGCAAACATGCCCCCCTTAAGTGGGAAGCTAACTTAAAAGCCTAGTCAGGTGCCTCTGCCTCATAGAACTCGTGGGTTTTCTCACCTCCCCTGATGCAGTCTGTGGAACCATTGTCCATCCACCCACATGATTACTTGGTTAGCGCATGTGTCCCCAAACACAGAGGTGATCACTCACCTCTGAGAAATTACCTGGCGCAGCCTCCTTGTCTTCCAGATAGGCCCAGAGAAGTTTAGTGACTTAACCAAAGTCACCCAGCAAGTCTCTGGCAGAGCTGAGCCCAGAACCCTGGCTTCTTGCTTCCCTAACAGGGGCTTTTCTCTGAGTTCCAACTCAAGGACTCATGTTGGGACTGCAGAGTGAGGCTAGAGGAGCAGGCAGTGGCTCAAATGCTTGCCAGGCTGAAGAATTTGGCATCTATTCTAAGGCCCATGGTAGCCAGGGAAGGTTCTGGGCATGAAGTGAGCAATTTTGTGTTCAAGAAAGAGGTGGGGAAGGATGGTGACGCAAGGTCCAACAAGGCAGTCAGAGAGAGTGCAGGTAGGCAAGGATGTAACCTGACCTGGGATGAGGCAAAAGATGAAGGAGAAAGCGCCACCCCCATCCTCACTTTGCTAGGACCTATCCCAGGGAGCTCATTCAACAAGTGTATCTTAGATCCTGGCCAATAGGAAGGGTGGTGTCCCTCAGCAGATACCTGGATAACGAAGATGCAACACACACACAGAAAAGCAAACCCACACACACACACACACACACACACACACACACACACACACACATTACTCGGCCATAAAAAAGGAATGAAATCTTGCCATTTGAGACAACATGAATGGAGTTACAGGGGATTATGCTAAGTGAAATAAGTCAGACAGAGAAAGACAAATACTGGATGTTTTTACTTACATGTGGAATATTATAAAAAGCAAATAAACAATACAGAGACAGACCCATAGATACAGAGAACAAACTGATGGATGCCAGGTAAGGGGGCAGACTGTAATGGGAGAAAATGGTGAAGGGGATTAAGAGATGCAAACTTCCAGTTATAAAATAAATAATTCATGGGAGTGTAAAGTACAGCATAGGGAATATAGTCAATAATACTATAATAATTTTGTATAGTAACAGATGGGTACTAGACTTATGGTGATCACTTCTTAATGTCAAATCATTATGTATACACATGGAACTAATATAATATTATGTGGCAACTATATTTTAATTTTTAAAAAAGATCGGAGGATAGATGGAAGACCAGAGGTACTGTCCCTATCCCAACCCCCACCTAACTGGACCAAATACCACATTAGGCCAGCAAGAGGGTATTAGGCCCTCCCCTGAGCCCCGAGTGTTGATGGGTGGATGAGGTGGGATGAGAGCTGGTCAGTGCAGAGGACAGGGGAAAAGGGTTTGCCAAAACTCAGTGTGCCAAAAATGATGAATTCATTCAAATTCAATCTGAAAACTGACCATATTCAAGTTCACCACATTTACCAATTCACCAAAAACTTGCTTGAAGAACTATTTTTTATATATTTAATAATTCAGTATATTCATGAATATTTACCTTCTTTGATATATTCAATGGCTATTTTCTTTTTCACTTATTGTGTGTGTGTTAATCCTCACCTGAGGATATTCTTTCCATTGATTTTTAAAGAGAGAGTGGAAGGGAGGGAGGGAAAGTGAGAGAGGGAGAGAGAGAGTAGGGAGGAGAGAGAAACATCAATGTGAGAGAGATACATCAGTTGTTGCCTTCTACACATGCCCTGATTGGGTCCAACACTCTAGCCACTTAGAAACACCAGCCAGGGCTTCAATGGACATTTTCTTATTAATATAATCAAATGTCTAGTGTTTTAAAGTTAAGTTTTCAATTTATACTGACTTTTTTCTAATCCTTTTCTGAGACATTTCCTGTTTCTTCCAAGATTTTAGCATTTTTCAGGCATGTATAGCATTTTCAACCATTTCTCACAATTAAACGACAATAATAAAATTCATTGATACAGTCATAGGAAGACTCCAACATACTGAACATTCCTTAAAATCGTGCTAAGAAGAGTAATTTTGTAAGAAGGCTTTCATAGTTACTGAATATGTTTGAGAGAAGTTCCTTTAAAACAGGACTTTAATAACTGGGCGGGCATTAGAGAGACCTGGCTTTGTGGAGGGGCTGCCTGAAGGGGATGGAGATGATGCTCCTTGAGGAAGGAAAGGGGCACATCCAGGCCCTTCCCTGCTCTGGGCATTGGAGCAGCCAGGGGTCAGCTGGCCTGGCCCACACTGCCCCTGCCTACACACAGGACACTGAGCTCCTTGTCCATCTCATTCACAGAGCTGCTCAGTGAACAACACCTCCCGCTGCCCAGCATCAAGGGCCTCTCCTTCAACAAGGCCCGAGTGGAGCTCTCTGAGGTAAATGCTGGGTAAAGAAGCTTCTGGAGACACAGTGGGAAGTCAGAGCTAGAAGGGCCTTAGCGTCGCCTTGGTCCCTGTCCTGCTGAGGCAGAAGCTGAGGCCGGGGCATAGGAGGCACCACATGTGGCAAGCCCTTCACCTTCCTTAACTCACCATCTCCTCACAGCCAACCTGGGGGTGATGCCCCCTCTACAGATGAGAAAACGGAGGCTCCGAGGGGCTACAGGAATCCCTCAGGGAGCCAGGCCTTAGGCTCACTGTGAGGTTCAATGCCTTACACAGGTGGTTGTCACAATTAGTTCCACGAAGTTGATGCTGTGACTTGTCCCATTTTACAAACAAGCGAATTAGGGCTCCGAGAGGCAAAGTCATGGCACAGCCACAGCCGCCGTCTCACCTCAGAGCCAGGCCTGTTAGGGCAAAGGGATGGACGGTGGGTTGGGCTCATTGGCTCACTCATCGATTCACTCCTAAGCCGCCTCGCACGTTGTGCTAGGTGCACACTGCAGGTTGTATCACCACTCCTCCTGTAGTCTCCATGAGTGGCACCACCTATAGGTGGGTGGTGCACAAGCTGTGCATCCTTCCCTGGCTTCCCTGTCACTCATTCATTCACTACCACTCATGCAGCCAGGCAGTATGTGTCCCTGGCTGCTCTGTGCCTGGCCCTGTGCTGAGTGATACTGGGACAAAGAGGTGAGTTAGACCCAGTCCCTGACCCCCCCCCCCCCCCAGAAGCTCCCATTCTGGTGGGGAAGAAGGTGCAGGCAGGAGCACTTGGATCCCAGCAGCATGGGCGGGCCCAGCAGAGGTTTGGGCACTGTGGGTGGGAGCATGTGGAAGGCTCGAGCCTGGTGACAGATCCACCTCAGGGTGGCCCGGCCGGATGAACCCCAAAGCATCAGGAACCAGTCTGTTCCTTCCCTCGCTGACATTTCCAAGACCCTCCTTGCCCTCCAGTAATCCTCTTATCCAGTCAGTCCCTGGCTCTGTCTTCTTGCCACGGGGGAATGGTGTGTTCTTAGGACTCACACAACCCCTCCAGGAGAGGCAGACGCAGCCTCGGGAGAGCTGGTTTATAGGATGGATGTCCATGTTGCTCTGCTTCTACCCACAGGAGTACATGCTGCTGACCATTCCAGAGGAATAGGTTCTTGCCGAGGACCCCTCCATCCAGCCACAAGTGCTCCAGACCCTTGAGGCTCCAAGAATGGCTACAGTCACAGTGGAAAGTCTGGGTTGCAATAAAGATGACTTGCTTGAGAAAGAGTCTGGTTCTGAGTTTGCCAAGAGGTTCTGGAAGGTGGCAAGGCCATCTTGAAATGTTCAAAGAAAGGGCTTTCTCCCTGATAGTTCCTGCTTCCCCTGGCCCCTCAGCGAATATTATGAATTCAGTGCTCGGTTTCTCGGGGAAGGGAGGGTTCCTCAGAAAATGGACCAAGAGCCTGAGTTTCCCAAGTCCAGGCCCTGAGAGGATGGGGTATAGAAAGACACACAGAAAATCTACATGCAACAGGAGAGGTCCCCTAGTCAAGATAAAAGAAAGAAGCAGGGAGGAGAAGTTTTGGGGTCCCCAAGAAAATAAGCTCAAAGATAGGTGGGAGGCCTTGAGTATGGAGGAAAGGGGCAAAGGAAAGCAGCCAGACCACCCAAGAGGGAAGCTGGGTCCAGGTGGGTGACTGTGAGACGCTGCACCTCACAGCTGCACCTCAGAGCTTCCCTGGCCCTGCAGAGTGTGGCAGGGGGCAGTGGAGTTCTCATGTGCCCAACAGCAGTGCCTGAGCCCTCCCGCCTCACCAACATCCCACTCCTATGTAGCCGGGGCGGGCAGGGCTGTGAGCAGAGAAGGGCAGGGAACCAGAGGGCTTTGCAGTCAGATGAAAGCAGCCCCACGGTTGCCAAGTGTGGGGAGATGGCAAAGCTTGGAGAGATAGGCACTAGCCAAAGCCGATAATAAGGTAGGACTGGCCCCAGAAAAAGGCAGGTGAGGAGAAACTTAGGATTGTCATAAAATGCCCACCACAGAGAGAACGGGGGCTTAGGATGGACTCTGCCCTGGGAGTGAATTAGTGTCCGGCTCCCTCGGTAACCCCAGCTGGCCTCGGGAAAATGGAGGAGTTACAGGCGAAGCCCTCCTAAGCGCCAATTTTCCACCATGGAGCCCAAACCATGGAGGGACACCCAAGGATTGGTGCAGAGTCCCTGTCCTGTAGTAGGAGGTTGGCATCCAGAGCAAACCATGCGGTAGGTTCACTACTTGACTCAGGACCTGTTTTTTAAATCTGAACCACAAGCCCAGCATTGAAGAAAAAATATCCCCAACCAGCAGCCCCCAAGCGGTCTCTGAGCTAGAGGGTAGGACAGCCCTGCACGTTGGCCGTGCAAAGTCTCCCGGCCCTTGGTGTGTATATGAGAAACACCTAAGATAAACTAAAGCTGGAGACACTTTCCCAGGGGAGAGCTGAATGCCACTCCAAGCCCAGAATTTCCCCACCTGTGTGTGAGCACAGTGCCTGGCCCACGGTAGACACAGAGTATGAAATGATCGAATGCCATTTCCTCAGGACCGTGAGGAAAGCTGGGCAGGCCCTGACTCACTCCTCACACCTATCCAGGCAGGAGAGAGCCTTTGCTCCAGCCATGGGGGCCCTCATTCCCCGCATGCCTCTAACAAGTGCATCTCACTCTGCAGTCTGACTTTGAGTCTCCGGGTAGCATTGGGTGGTGCCTGACAGGGTGTGCAGTGGACCCATTGCCAGGCCGGGTAGCCAACTAGCAGCAATGTGTAGCCAGTGAATGGCAAACCAGCAGGAGGTGCTCAGAGAGAAGCAGCAAAAAGGAAGTGCCCATCAGCCACTTCCCGCTCTGGGAATGAATGAAAAGCACCTCTTGGCCCACACATACTCCACTTTGACTTCCAAAGCAGAATCCACAGGCCTAACACTGAATGTGGACATCAGTGGGGAAACTGGGTAAAAAGGGAACAAATCCTACACACAGACATCTGCAAACATGTCTTAAAGTAAATTCTTGGCCTTTTCAAACCTCTTAAACATCTATAACAAGGTATATACACATGCATAGGTGTAGTAGAACGTATCAAACTCTATCTCCCACTGAAAATATAAACTTCAGAGCGAGGTTAAAATGTCTCTATATCTGCCTTCTTTCTGGTAAAAGCATTGGGAAGGATATGTTTTGAGGGTAAAGAAGCAGCCACGAAACATCATATTTTCTGGTTGTAAACAAGGTATAATAGTTGCCAAAATCTAGGTACACCATATTGATAGGGAAATGGTATTAAATCTGAGAGAAAGGTGCAAAACAATTGAAAATACCTGACCCAATGATAAGTAATATTAATGATGATGACAGTAAATTATGGAATACTCACATATGCCAAATATATGCTAATTGCTTTAATCATCATGACAACGCTATGATAGGGACAATATTATCTATATTTTATCGATGAGGAAACTAAGCCAGAGAAAATTATTAGATAATGTCCCAAGGCACCACACACTGAACCAAGATTCACACACACATCTGTCTGGCCCCAAACCCTGCGCACAGGAACTCTGCCTTCCCCAAAACACTGATTCATCATCTTTAATAAAACACAAGGCTCATCAAAAATCTCATGAGAGATGCATATCACATGATCTCACTCATTTGTGGAATATAATGAACAGCATAAACCGATGAACAAAAATAGAACCAGAGTCACAGAAGCATCAAACAGACTGTCCAACCTATGCGGGAAGGCAGGGGGGAAGGGGGTAAGAGATCAACCAAAGGACTGGTATGCACGCATATGAGCATAACCAACGGATACAGATGTGGGGAGGAGGGGAGTGCATGTGCTGGGGGATGGCCGAGGAGAGGTCAATGGGGGCGGGGGGGAGGAGACTTATGTAATACTTTTAACAATAAAGAATTTAAATTTTAAAAAAATCTCATGAGAGATATTTACCCTTAGAAATAAAAATTAACCCAAAGTTTACATACAACTCCAGAGAATTCAGGAACACAGATTTATCTGCTGTGAAAGGCCCTGTGAACTCCCAATACCAACAAAGATCTGAGATTGATTACACCAGAGAAGGAAACCAAGGCAGGAGTCTGGAAAGACTGCTGAGGGACCTAGAGGGGCACAGACAAGCATATACACAGATAAAGTACAAATGCGTACACATATGTGTGCATTTCACTAAAAAAACACAGGAAAGGTCAAAATTCTGATGCCTCTGTCACCAGGACACCCCGGCTATGGTGACACGTTCACCCAGAGGCAATTAAGAATTGGTATCTGCATTATCACCAGCAACTGGGATCCAGCCAAGCCTTGGCCAGCCTTGAAAGGACCCTCCCTTTCAAGAGTCAGCAGTCAAATCACTTAGCACTTAGGGCTTGACAAGGGAGCCCCAGTGCTCAGCCTGCTAAGCCACCTTCTGAGAAACCGCTCATGTGGGTCCTGGATTAGCAGAAGTCAATGGCTGCCCCACCTCTTAGGGTTGAGGGAGAGAGAAAGACAAGGAACCAGGAAGCCCCAAGGGGCCTTCAAAGGCTACATCCCGGATGTGCCCCGCCCCACGCCTGGAGTAGGGTTCATTCCTTGGGTCCAGAGAAACCATTAGCAACCATTAGCAAAATCAAGGGCCACACCCACTAATGGGTGTCACAAATTTCAACTAAAGGATCACTCACTTTCTCTCAAATGTCCAAGAAAAATAAGATCCAGGACAGTTGGGTTTTGTCCTCCTTATCATCACGTGTAAAACCCATGGTTCTAGTCTCTGGGAATAGGTCAACTATTGTTTGTTCTATGCATCTGACATTTCAGCAAATCCCAAAATGGGGCCTTTGGCAACCAGAACTACACTTGACGTCCACAGTTTGAGAACCACAGTGGGGTTGGCAAGGGCCAGGCAGCAAACATGCTGAGCCTGCTTGAAGGCAGGAACCCAAACCAATGCCTCCACGTCAAGTGAGCAGAAGCAGACATTAGCCACACTCTGTCAAAATCATCTCCCTCTCCCACACTCTTGCTTTCTAAAGCTGTGATACACCACACAGCAAGATGGTGACAGGATGCACAAAATCACAAAGATCCTAGTGGTAGGAACTGAACAGATGACTGAGAACAACCTCTTAAATAGGGGAAAGCCTGAGGCCAGAGAATGGGCTCTAGAATTTTGGGAGCCATTAAATAAAGAACAGGTGAGAGGAAGCCTCACATAGAGATTAAAATTTCTAAAATAGAAATGGAAGGACAGCGGACATCTGAGAACATTTCACTCTCATCCCAGAGGCACTCTGGGAACGGAACGGGGGCTGAGGAATTTATGTAACAGCCATGCTTACAATCCCCAGGCCAGCATTCAGGCTTTTGCCCCCTTCAGACACTGTGTACCTTCCAATCCTCCTGCATCCATCACTTTATTCCTAAATCTGTGCATGTTTGGATACTTCCTATTGCATGCACCTGATATAAAATGTCCACAGAGAGATACCCTGTCCAAAGTGACCCCATGCCCTCTCCCTCAGGTCCACCCTTCAATTGGTCAGTCAATGCTGAGTGCCAACCTTGGGCAGGGTATAGCACTGGCACCTTTACTAAAGGGCTCTCAATGAGTTGGCACCTGCTCTACTCTGCCATTCAACCAGCACCCACATGACTCAGGGATAACAGGCCTTTGAAGATTTAAAATATGAAGGGGAGAGTACCTGGTCGGGCTAACCCCTCTGAAAAATTTCCAGACACCATGAACATCTCTCAGAGAGATAATGGCAAATGTCACAACCATTAGCAGGTGCTGATCTTGGAAAGCAGCCTGTATCACGCCTCCCTTATCAGCACACTTGAATGGGGCCCCTTCGTGTCTGATCACTTTCCCTAGAGGTGTTGGTCTATAAAAGTGGGATGCCCCTTTCCGTCCGACACTCCCAGCAATAGCAGGAGGAGAGGCAGCTTCCGAAAAAGGTCGCCCATCAACACCGACCCATCGACACTGGGCAAGGTAAGAACTCACTAAATCAAGTTCACAAAAGAACGGGCTGAAATTCGGAGGTGGAAACAAGCTAGGACAGTTCATCAGAGGACGATCACTAGGGTTTGCATTTAGAATCTCTTCAGCCCCCTCCCTACTAAGCCACACAGCACTCTGCCTAGCACAGTAGGTGTTGCAATTGCTGGTTATGCAACTGCTTTTAGAAAAGGGGGATTTGTTACTGGGACTCTCCAAGGGTCCCACTAAAGACGATGTCTAACGATAGCGCCATCAACTCAGTCACAGGCATAGGATTTTATTATTTTTTCCTCACAGAACACTTACATGTCACCTGAGACAGTAAAGGCCAATTTCGCACAGATGAGGGTAAAATCAGAAAAACAATGAAAATGTGATGATTTTTTTATAACACCTAATTTGTTCAATGTGAAGGACTGGCATTGGCTTCTGATTATGTTCTTCCCAACATTTCTGCAATAGTGATTCTGCTGATGGTGCTGCTAAGTGGCAGGCAGCTAGATCTGAGCAGTGCCTACCTACCAATGCAAGAACAAAGGTCCCCAAGTCTGATTTTTTAAACTTGTCTGGAGAGAAAAATCCAAACAGAGAGAACCTACAAAGTCTACTTGCTTCACTGAGGGAAAACGCCCTAAGACACGAGCCTCCATGTTACCCATGATTCTCAGTGACAGCCAGACTTTGAGAATCATGGTAGGGTAAGAATCTGACAGCCACTGAGTGAACAGCTGAGCTCAGAGTCAAGTGGGGCTTTCCTGTCTGGGAGTGCACCCAGCTCTCTGCCTTCAGCTGGAAACAGCAGTAATAATACTACCTTAGTGCCTGGACTTACTGGGAGGATTGTATAAGATGTTGTAGATGTGCCGAAACCGGTTTGGCTCAGTGGATGGAGCATCGGCCTGCGGACTGAAGGGTCCCAGGTTCGGTTCCAGTCAGGGGCGTACCTGGGTAATAAGGATATATGTACAGACACACCCCATCCAACAGAGGTAGAGTTGAGACTTACACATTCATACAATCACATCAGTTATGGCTGCTCAACCCCAGCCTAGAGGAAGAGGTCATGTGACCTGTGGTCAGTAGGATCACCCATTGCCCTGCACACAGAAGGGGCCACAGAAGGGGAATGGCCTGGTTAACTCGATCATTCATTCCACACTGGGAGCCCGATTTGTACTGAGAACTAATACAACTCTGTGAACTGGCTCATGCCACCATCAAACCAGACCAGTGCTCTCCTGAAACAGAAGAACAGGTTTCAGAAGACAGAATGACCCTGAGATGATCTCACTCACAGGGGGATGGCTCTGGCCTCTTCAAACTGAATTAAAATGCCAGGACAGCCCAAATACCAAAAAGATGAAGAATGCCAAGCCTGGGAATGGTTGATGGGGTGGTTTAGTCCTGATCATGATAATTACGAGGGGTTGGGGGCTGGACAATGGGCACAGGTAAGTCTTGTTGCCTGCTCTATACAAGTTCCACCATTTGAATAAAGAGGACTCAAGCCTTCCCTCTCAGGGTTGTGCAGAGAGTTTAAAGCAGCTGATATCCATTTTCTATTCACAAAGGGATGGCACTTGGTAAGCTCACACCAACAAGGACACTGCTACACGTTCCCTGACCAGAAGCAGGGACCTTGACCGCTACTGGAGAGATAACATTTGTAGCTGGAGAATTCAAAACTCTCCAATACCCAAATGGTAACTCAGACCACTCCAAGGATGTTTGTGTCAAGAGGACTGGCAGGAGGATGTGGGACGCTACCCAGAAAGCCTACAGTAAGGGCGAGGCCTGTACTCAAAGGGTGCCCCCAGCCCACAGACATCTTTATGCACAGGTGTACAGAAATGACAGAGAGGCCTTTCCTCCAAACATTGACTGCCATGTGCTAGAACGTTGCCCCATGAATACAGTACGCATACAATATCGGCAATGTGAATGTCACCCTCGTAATGAGGTAGGAACTTGTGTGTACATCCAATATAAACATACTGGCAGCCCTACGGTCCTCTGGGAATGTGGTGTCTGACGAAGCCTTCATTTGCAGATATCAGCCACCAAGATGCTAACCCTCTGGGCCTTGGCCATCACACTGGCTGTCCAGGCAGAAACGCTTGACCTGCTGACCCCACCTACACTGCTGGGAAAACTTCCTGTGGAAAGACCTCCTCTACTACCTGGATGGTTCGGCAGATCTCCACCAACTCCAAACGGTTCTTCATCTGTAAAAATTCTATCGGGGACTTCAAATCCTGGCTGTATCCCTGTGGCCAAGTACTTCATGTCTAGCAGCAAACTCAATGACTGTAAGTAAGAACTGTTTCACCTATTCACCTTTAACTTTCACACATGCTTCTCATGTCCAAGGCTACTTAAACCTTTTGAACAAGTGGTTTTCAAAAAGGAGGTGGTATCAGAATCACCTCAGGAATTTATTAACAAAATAGCTGCCTGGGCCCCACTCCTGGACATTCTGATGTAGCAGTACCACAGTAGTACTGGTTTTCTAATAAGATCAAGATGATACTGAGGCTGCTTGTCCACACATTGGGTAGAACATGTCAAAGCAAGCTTGGAGAAGGGACCTCTTGGATCCAGCAACCTCTCCATTTGCCTGCCTTTTATTATGACTCTTATCACCTGAACACTGCCAGGAAATCTCAGAGCTTCTCAATGCTGAGCCACAGAACTCAGCACAGACACCCATAGGTGCTTAACGCATCAACTGCTTGACCAGGAGCCAGGACATAAGAAATGCGGGCCCAAGTCCAAACTCCTTGACCAGATTTATGCTCACCAAGCTCCTATATCACGCCCTCCCTGAGTCTCAGCTTCCTTTAGGAGATGTGAAATTTTGTCCCCCAGTAGTCTCCTAGGATCTGAAGGCAGAGGAGTCAGGAATTGCAAGAGACGCCCTTTGAGAACAAGAAGGGAATAGGACTCATCATCAAACAAATGCAAGAAGGAAAGTCCTCGTGGCTACTCTTACCAGCCTTCTGAAACCTAGGCTGGCCTTCCAGCATGATAGGACAGGGTGACAGAGAGACACGCAGCAACTGCCTACTGACCACAGTGCCCAGCCCCACAGCTCACCCACCACTAGAAACATATACCCCACTCTTCTGACCATCCTACCTTGTTACAAAATATTCAGACAGTGGTACAAAGGACAGCTGTGCACTCATCAAGCAGCATATGGTGGTGATGGTGATGGTTAATTTCATTGTCAAATATATAAAAACCAAAAATATATACACAGCAAACACCTTTGTAACCAAAATCTGCATTAAGAATAAAAGCAGGCATAGGGTTAAAGGCCCCATAACTCTACCTGGGTTGAACATCCTTCCCTCCTCCTCTCTCCCTCCAGAAGAGGCCTCGGGCCTGATTGCTTTTCCCACACCATTTTTTATATTTTACAACACATGGCTACTTTTTCTCAATCAAATTAAAAATTTGCACCACATGTTATAAAGTTTCCCCAAAGGTAGCCAGCTTGCATTGTCTCATACTTATGTTTCTAAGGCGATTCATCCATGTTATAATGAGAAATATTAGCCATTCGTTTTCACTGCAATATTCTACCTGATGAATCCTCCATGATTTACATCAACTTTGTTCTTGCCCAATTTTGTACTACTCTGAGAAATGCTGACCAAAATACTCTTGTGTGGGTCTGGAGGTTCACATGCGCAATAGATTCTCTGGGACACATATCTGGGCTGGAGGTGTGTCCACATCACCCCACACAGGCAAAGGCCCTCCAGACTGCAGAGCCCGGGGCATGGGAAGCAGCAGCAAGGCCCCAAAAGCCATGGCCTAGAAGCTTCACAGGGGCTGGTACTAACAGACTTCTCCCTCCTGCTACTCTACTGGAACAAGAATCTTGTCCCTCAGTCCAATTCACTTTCGTGCTAGGCAGCCAAGGATGACTGTCATCCAGGTGAGGCAGCTCTTCTGAGTCCCTTTCTCCAGCCATCAAGGGCAGCATGATGGGATAGGACCCTGTGACTTCACAGCTCTGCTACTTGGCTCTTGACCGTCCTTTCCTTCCACACCTTCTTCTAGGATTCGAGTTCTCCCTGACTTGCTTCTGTCCAGTGTGGAGACAAACCCATGGTTAGCGCCTCCTTCACCCTGATGATAATGCTACAGGAGGATGCTTCAGAGCAGGTGCAGGAGGTCTAGTAGAGGCAGCCTGTCAAAGGTGGCAGGACCTCCCATGACCCACAAGGGGAAAGGAGACCTCCAGAAGGGAAGGGACTTGCACAGACTCGCCCAGATAGAGAACAGAAAATTCCAGATCTCTCAGCTTCACCACCATTTCCCTCAGATGCCTCCTACCCTACTCAGCTTTCAAATGGCAATCACCCATTTCATCCTGCACCCAGTGGCCCACACTGTAGGTTCTATCATGCTTCCATGGACAGCTGCAGAGACTGGGGCTCAGGGCACTCAGCCTTCAGGGGCAGAACCTGGCCTATATTAAATTCTAAGCTACTGGGCTCAAAAGCAAAACAAGGTCCTTTCATTCCATGCCCAAGTCACTTCAGAGTAGCATGCCCAAACCAGGCTACCCTCAGTGCTGGGGTCCAACCCCAGCGAGTCCAGGGATCCCCAAAGGTGTGGACGGAGTCGGCGAAGAAAGAATGACACGGAGACAGCGTTCAGTTGATCAGCAGCCTTGCCAGGATCTCTAGCCACAATCTCCAGCCAAGTTCTGTGTCCATGTTCTCTTGCTAGGTTCTCCAGCCACGTTCTCCAGGTTCTCCAGCCAGGTTCTGTAGCCATGTTCTCTCGCTAGGTTCTCCAGCCAGGTTCGGTTGCCAGGTTCTGTAGCCGGGTTCTTCAGCCAGGTTCTGTCTAGGTTCTCCAACCAAGTTCTGTTACATCTGTATTTATACCAGTTGATTCCAATCCTATCAATCTCTATTCCAAAGGTTAGGGCGTTTCTTATCTCCATTCCAGGGAGTAAAGATTATGTAGCTTAAGCATGATTGTTCATAGTTAAAGTGACTAATTACCCGCCTGGCACTTAGTTAAGAGGTTTTATTCCCTCCCTAACTTCAGGGGAAAATCCCTACCTGGGGAAACAACCTTTCTCAGAGAGGTGACCTTGGTTAAAACACAGCACCAAGAAGGTGAGCAAACATATTAAGAACAGTATGCCATATATGCCAGGTCCCTTGAAACAGCAAGGATGGACCGGCTCCCTGCACCTCAGGAAGGTGCTATTAAATATTAACTTTTAACAAGGAACTGGTATATTTCTCTGTCACCACGCTATCCTCGGGATGAGCAGAAGCAGGGATTGGTATGTCTAGGAGACATGTTATAAAGTACCTATGGGCCCCACCATTCCTCAGTGCTGGCTCTCCAGTGGGAGGGTTCCTTTGGCTGAACTAGCTGTGCAGTTAATGGTAGGAAAACATCTCTTCACCATTTTCAGATCTGAACACCACCCTGCCACCACAGATTGAGAAGATGCTGATGTGTGCAGATGTGGATCTGGCCGGTGTGCTTGGCACAGTGTTAGACACAGTGTCCAGCCTGGACGTGCTGTCTCTGTTAGACCTCTCTTCCTCCCTCAATATCCTTGGCGACAGTGGCCTTACTGGTGTCCTGGGCAAGGGGAGCAACAGCAAGTCCTCAAAGTCACCATTGCCTTCGCTCTCAAAAGCCACTGATGCTGTCAGCAACCTGCTATCCTTGGCCCAAGGAGCCCTGAGCGGCCTACTACCCAACACTGTGGCGAGGGATCCTGCAAAAAAAGCTGACCAGGACTCTTCTCTTCTCTCAAACCTCCCCCTGCCCCTGCCCCTGGGTGGTGTGCTCAACAAAGTCGGCGAGCTCAAAGAATCCGCCGAGGGCATACTAAACAGTGCGGTGCCAAGTGGCATCAATGATGCACTCTCGGGCGTGCTAGGAAACATTAACGTGAAAGATCTCTTGATAGGGTAAGTGCTTGCTTGCCCCTAAGGTACGGCACATGAGAAAAGTGATGTTTGGGGATACTGAAGTTCAACCTCCTACAAACCCATGGGACAACACCCTTAATATCCAGTATCCAAAGGGCCAGGCAGGGACAACACAGAGAAAGGTAGGAGGTCTGAGGATGGGGCAAATTAGGCACTGGGCACAGCTGCCCCTCTCCTCCAGCCCAGAGGACCAAGGAGGGATAATGACTCCATGGAACTCCATCTTCAAAGAGTGTAAACAAAGCCAGAAATCCAAATTCCTTGTGAAACATGCACATTTCTACACATGGCCAATGTAGAGAAAAGCCACAGAGTGCACCTCCTACTGACCGCACTGGATTCCTGGGAAGTGTAGCTTCCAAACCATCTGCACTCTCCAAAGAGCAGCAGCCCACTCTCACAAACACTGCCCTAGGCAGTTGGGGGAGACAGATGTTTCATTGCACTCCAGTAGCTACCAATGCAAACATGCATGCATGCACATGTTCATTCATCCACCTATCATGTACTACTCTGTACCAGAGACCATGCTGGGCACAGAGGGAGGAACTAAAAGTGGGCCCTGTCCTTGATGAGAGTAGACATGTGGGAGAAGAACACGTTCACAGGACAGGCCCAGGGCACACAGGAAGGCATGAGAAGGGCAGGAACCCCCAGGGAGAAGAGGACTCCTTGGACTAACCCACAGCACTGATCTCTCTCACTGACTGAGCTCCACCCAGGCATTAACTGAGGCACTCAACTTCCAAAGCCTCTTGACAACCTCATCAAGAAAGCAGTCCTGTCTCAAGATTGGGAAACCAGTTGAGACCCACAAACTGCTTATAAACCTTGCTCAGTGTCACACAGCTGACATGTGGCAGTGACAACACCTGAATCCAGGCCTTCTGCCTCCACAGCCCATGTCTGTGACCAACACCATTAGCAGTGGTAGGAAGAGCCATTTGTCTTCTTCAGAGCATGTGACATTAATAAGGCCAGGTGTGGTAAATGGTGGGTTTTTCTGATGCTGTCATTCACACAATAGACAGCTGGGGTGCTGAGCACAAAAGTGAACCTGTAATGGGCATCCAGTTACAAGGTAGCCTGGTGCCTCTAGGAAAAAAAGACTTCCGGAAGTTTGGTCAGGAGAGGGATTTTCCAACGTTTATGGAATGCCAGCCTCTGAGTCCTGTGTACAGGGGATGCTCAACCTTGGGTCATGCTCATTAGAAAGCACCAGACTTTCCCTCTCTCCAATAACCTGGACAAATTCATGAGGCTGACTCCCATAATGCCTATCACTTGGGCTGAGCCACGTCTTGCAGCCACGCCTGGTTTCACCTCTATCTTGTTCTCCACAGGCTGTTAGGACCGGTAATCAGCATACTGGGATTTCAAGTGAATGGCGATGTGACTCTGAAAATTGGTGTTTCCACAAACGACACTCAGTGTGTCAGCTTCCAAGTCCAGGAGAAGGTCATCAAGACTACGAAAGTGTACCTTCAATTGGTGAAGACGTACGTGAGGCCATTTTTCTCATTTTCTGGATCAACTGGCCGGTGTGCTAGAATGTTTTCTATGTTAAATCTACCTAGAACTCCATTATGGGATGCACTATAAATTATTTAACCAGTCCCTTATCAAATAATGGGTTTTTTCTAATTATTAACTTTTATACCCAATACTAATTAGTAAAGTCCCAGAAAAACCTACTCACCAAACTGCACAGTATCTGATGGATCATTTCTCCTTTTTTTCAATATATTTTTATTGATTTCAGAGAGGAAGGGAGAGGGAGAGATAGAAACATCAATGATGAGAGAAAATCATTGACCAGCTGCCTCCTGCACACCCCACACTTGGGATCGAGCCCGCAACTGGGGCATGTACCCTGACCAGGAATCAACTGTGACCTCCTGGTTCATAGATGGACACTCAATTACTGAGCCATGCCAGCAGGCTGAAGGATAATTTTATCTGTGTGAAACACTGGGTCAGATGTCCAGCTTTGGTGATTTTCCCAGGTATCCTCGCTTCTTCCTTCATGACTATAACCGAAGGTGAAAGGGCTCAGGTGGTTGCAAATTGTAAGCAGCAGGACATCATTGCAGCTGTATCATCAATGGATGGGCTATCTCCAATGTGGGACAAAATCCAGAAATGCAAAATCACACAGCTCTCCACATGTATCTTCCCAGGGTCACAGATACTTTGCCTCTCCCTATCCCTCTGCCCTTGGATGATGTCATTCCTCAACTGCTGACAGTTGCCATAAAAGAGAATGTAAGTGATAGGAAAGGGGCGGGCACCACCACAAAGGTCTATGTCACTGGAGGGAAGCCCTTTCCTCAGATATGGCCTGATGCTTGGAGAGACGTGGGGAGGACACATCAGCCTTCAGGAGTCCAGAGGCTGGGGGATGCAACATTCCCTCTGACCCCAGCAGTGGGTGTGTGTCTGCATGTCCTCTGCAAAGCTAACTGGTGGTTAATTCACAGATGAAAGACTCAACCTCATGTGACATTGACCTCAGTGATTTCAGCGAATGCAAGAACTGTGAGTACAAACACCTGACTTCTCTGGGGCTTTCTAGGTCAATGCAGGGAGACGGCCAAGCCCCATAGGAATCCCGTTGGGTGACAGACAGAGGATGGGGCTGTGAGCTGCAACACTGGGTACCTCCAAGCACCCAACCAACTCCTCAGCACACTCAGGGCACACAATGTGGCAGCCTACCTGCTTCTCCAAATTACTGAGACTCGTTATTAGGACATAAAGGGAAAAAAAGCCCCTTTGAGGCTCGGTGGTAGCTCCCCAGGCCCAGATGGTTTGCAAAGTGCACATGTGTGTGGAGCCTGAGCAAGGAGAAGTCCCAGGCCCTCACACCAGGGAGGCTGAGAGGCAGAAATTCCTTCTAATATCCCTTTACATAACCAAGGTACGGATGACAGGACTTTGTCAGGCAGCTGCCATCAAGACAGCCAAAGCAGGAAATTGGTGATATTTGTCATGTCACGAGGTAGACAAAGCATGGGACCTGGGCAGCAAGCCTTTTCCTCCCCCTGGAGGTTTCAGCACAGCAGGGGCAGGGCTGAGTCCTCAGGTCACCTTCCTCCCTGCAGCTTCCTCCTAGGCTCAGGAGAAGAAGCCAGTGTGGCACCAGCTTTTTGTGTGGACTGAGGGCAAGGATGGTGTCACCCTGGTCCCTCATCTGGAGGGCAAAGCCAGGCAGAGAACCCAGGGCCCAACACCCGTTAGGAGTCTGTCAGGTCCCTCTAGGTTCTCTCTTCTCTCCTGCAGCTACTGGCTTGTTCGAGTACCAACTTAAAAGTTTCCAGCTATCTGAAGAAGGTCTTTCAACCCTCTACTGTGTAAGTGTTCTTTGCTCTTAAGCTAAGTTCTGCAGGAAAGCTGGAAATTGATGTTAGCCTCACATGATGGCATGATGATTTTCTGTTTTTCTCTCTCTAGGCCTCCTTTAACAGAAAAGTCCTTCTGCCTGGAAGCCCCCTTTCTCCAAATCCTAAAAATGCCAACATTTCCATAACTATGTCTAACATAATGCTCAGGGAAATCATCACCCTCAGTGCCAAGCAGAGCTCCATCCAGGTAAGCGTCATCACATGGCTCCTGGCACCATCTCCTCTTTGCTTAAGCCTAGTCGATCAACCTCTAAGTCTGAGGAGTTAGAATGGCTTCTGGAACATTCTTCGAGAGACAAATATGAGGAAATGGGATACACCTTTTCCCTTTGGATCGTTTAAGTGGATCCAGGTTTACATCAGGGAAAGCAGAGAGCAAGGGCACCAGAGGACAAAAGCTTTCTGAGTGCATTCTATGTGCCAGGTACAATGCCAGTTGTCTTTACATAATTAATGACATTTAATCTTCACAACAGGTCTGGGGAGTAGGGATTCTTATTCTCATTTCTCAGATGACCAACATGAATGAAGTAACTTACCAACAGTTACAGCATGAGCAAGGGAGTGGGTTTATCCACCTGTGAGGTATTCAGTTGCTGCCAGTGGTAGAAGGAATAGTAGCAGTCAGTAGTTATAACAAAACTAGAGGCCCAGTGCATGGATTCATGTACCAGTGGTGTCTCTCGGCATGGCCTGCAGGGACCCGGCCAAAACCGGCAGTCCAGCGCCACCTGCCGCTCCTGCCTGCTGCTCCCGCTCATCCCAACCCTGCAGCAGTCAGTCCCGATTGGGAAAGGCTCCTACCGCCACAGCAGCGCTCACCAGCCGGGAGCCCTGCATCTGGCACCCATCAGTCAGCTGAGCGGGACTTCCACTGTGGGAGCACACTGACCACCAGGGGGCACCTACTGCATTGATGGTCTGCCCCATGGTAGTCAGTGCATGTCATAGCAACCAGTTGACTGGTCAGTCAGCCGTTCAGTTATTCGGTCACTTAGACTTTTATATATATAGATAATAATCACTGAGTACTGTCTATGTGCCAGGCTCTGTTTCAAGCAATGTATAATGTATCCATAACAAAGCCTCCCAAAATAATCAAGTACAGAGTTGTCTGCCACTAGAGCATAGAAATAAATGGGCTTTAGCCCTAGCCGGTTTGCTCAAGGGATAGAGCATCAGCCTGTGGACTGACGGTTCATGGTTTCAATTCCTGGTCAGGGCACATGGCCAGGTTGCAGGCTCAATCCCCTGTGGGGGACATGCAGGAGGCAGCCAATCAATGATTCTCTCTCATCATTGATGTTTCTATCGCTCTCTCCCTCTTCCTTTCTCTTTGAAATCAATAAAAACATATTTTCTAAAAGAAGAAAAGAAACAGGCTTTAAATTGAATGAGAATTAATAGAAAAGAATTTTATCTGTTATATGCACACTGTCCTTCTGAGAAAGAAAAAAATAAATGGCAAGGTCTGGAATTAGACCCTGTCCATGTGGTTAGATCAGCCATGCCAACACCTGGCTAGGTGACTAACTCATACTACAGGATCAATAAATATTTGAATAAATGAATTGCATGAAGCATGGGTGTTTCATAATGGAACAGTCTGCGATCCTTCTTCTTCTCCTCTCCACACTCTAAATGATGACTTCTTTACAACAGATGAATAACCTGAATACGTACATCACCAGAGTATTCTATGCCAGCCTGCCAGACAACCAAGTCCAAGCCATCTTCTGGGTCAACGTGGATAAGGATGGTGAGAGCTTTGCCCAAGGGCAAACGGTGAGTGCTGAGTAGTAACAAATTAGGATTCAGTTACGAGGAAAAAAAGAGTGATTGACAGGGAGGAGTTACTACCATAACCCTGAGGGCCAAGGGCCTGGGTGACCCTAAGACAAGGGGCATCAACCAGGCTGGGGTGCTCAGCTGCCAGGGGAGAATAAACAGGTTGTCTCCTAAGATCAGAGAGTCTCCACTCTAGTTCTTACCTGTGGCCTTGTTGGTCCTATCTCGATGTGACATGCTTGCTGAGTAGCCTGTCAAGGCATTATTTTTAATTCATTTGTTTTATATTAATGCAGAAGATACTCGTCTCCTATGACTGCAAGATTTTAAACGGCAAAGTGGTATCAGACATCAAGATTGTAAGGTACTGTCCATTACTACAAACTCCTCTTGATATTTGTCAGTATAGGAAGCAGTATCAGAACTCGATTCAGATCACATGAGAATAATGGACAAGGCCCTTGGGAAATAGTTGGATAATTACAGAGAACTCAGAACAAAGTTTTACCTACATGCTGTATTCACCTTAAACTTGCTTTTTCTGTATTTAAAAATTTATAGGTGGCTTTAATAAGGAACAGAGCTAATACTTAAACTCTGTTTTAGAATTAATTAATATTTTTTATTTGAAAATAATTTTTCCTTGGACTTTGTTTCCTAACAGATTTGAACACAGCATGAAACCCCCTGAGGCTGTAAGTTGATTAGATTTTCAAAATATTTATCTAAAACGCATGAGAAATTATTTTAAACCCAGACACTTAGTGACACAGGGACTCTAGAAAGGGAACGGTCACACGGACTAGGTCACAGACGCAATGTGGAGTAGGGCTGCGAGCTCCAACCCAGGCCCTCTCTGGGGAACTCGTAAAATTGGTCCTAAATCCATTGCCGCAGCACCACCTCAGTCGTCACCTGAATGAAAGCCCAAAATCCGTGTTTTGGTGGGATGGGTCATTCTGACACACCAGGAAGTCTTGGGGTTGGTCCACTGGAAGGATGAAAAGATTATCTAGATTCTAATCTTCCTTCGGCTCATGGGAGTTTCTTAAAAACATGTCCAGTCTCCCATGGCCTCACCTTTCCCATCAGAGGTTTTCAACCCATGTCCTACTGAGCAAGCACATGGATCACCAGAGGAGAGCTTGGGGGATAGGTAAGTGGGAAGAGTGAGGGTAGCACCAGTGACTAGGCTCCAGGCACAGCGAGGGAAACTCACAGACGATTCACCAACCAACCCCATACTTAACACATTTGACCTTGCACACGTTCATACATAGCATCATCCAACAAACATTTAGTGAGCATCACTATGAGCCCAGCTCTAAAAATGCAACTCCCTAACCCCAGGAGTGACCCTCTAATTTAAGTGGAAAGACAGAGACAGATTAAGAGAATAAATAAGCCAAATCATTAAGGGACTGGTGACCACACATTGGGTGGAAGCACACAATGGGCACTGAGGTGAACAACCTTGTCACTATGTGTGAACTGTCTGTGTCCTATGGGGGGGGGGGGGGGTATATCAAGAGGCAAACTCTGGGAGTCATTGCAAGCCCAGAGTTCTTTCATCTCATTGTTAGTGGGGAGGCATGTGATATGCCAGGCTCTGTGCAGTGAAAGGAACATAGAAGACATGGTCTCTGGCCTCTTGTAACCACCTACCTGACAGGAACACAGACATTTATGCGAATAGCTGAGCATGAAGAAGATGGTGGAGGAGAACCACCTGGGAGGCAGACAGCGGGTTCACTAAAAAAAAAACAATGCCTGAACTCAGCCTTGAGGGAGGAGCAGGAGTTTAACACAGACCAAAAGTGTGTACCAAGTAGAGGAAACAGAATGTAGGAAGGGTAGGCAGCAGGGACTCATAGGCATGAGGAGGAGGGGACCGCAAAGGAAGGAAGATACATGGAGCATCAGCAGGGAGGACCAGATCAGGGAGGGACTTGGAAAGGACACAAAAGAGGAAGCATTCAGCAGCAACCAATCCTCCCCAGCCCTGACCTCAGTGTTTGTCCTGAGGGCACACAGTTGCACAGCTATGCCTTCCGCAGTGCCTGGAACATACTGAGAACCCAATCAACATGTATTGGGAATTATCTAAGGCATTAAAACCTACTGAAGAGAGTCTCTGAAAACCCCCAAAGAATTAGAGGTCTGAGAGATAGACTGAAACCCACCTCCCTACAGAACCCCGTCTAGTAACAGACTTCTTCCACTAGAAAAAAACAAACCACATACACACAGAGGCATCCGAGACTGCTTTCCCTGATGTGGGGACTAGCTGGGGGACTGGTAGATTGACTGATAAAATGTTCCTCCCATCTCTTCCAGATGGATGAGCTAAGAGATGTGATGTCTGCAGTTATGAAGAAATTTATATCTACCATTACTGGTATGTGGAGTTAATAACATGAACACCTAGAAAGTCAGTGTCACAAGCAATGTACAGGGTGTGAAGCCACACCACAGAATGTGCTGTGGCAGTGAGCACAGTATCATCTTATCACCGTCTGGATCAGAGAACTTCTTTGTTTTTGTTTTTATTCATGTTTTATTTCTTTTATCCTCATCCAAGGATATTTATTCTATTTTTTAATATATTTGTATTAATTTCAGAGAGGAAGAGAGGAGGAGAGAGAGATAAAAACATCAATGCTGAAAGAGAATCATTGATCGGCTGCCTCCTGCACACCCCACACTGAGGATCAAGCCTGCAACCCAGGCATGTGCCCTGACCTGGGAGTCGAACCGTGACCTCCTGGTTCATAGGTCGATGCTCAACCACTGTGCCATGCCAACTAGACTCGACTGGACTTCTTTGTTTTTGGATAGGGACTTCAGCATCGTCAGATGGCAAAACATGAAAACCAAATCAAAATGTCTCTTCTACAAGTCCAAATGAAACCCAGCCCATGGGGTATCTTCTGAGCAACAGCATCATGCCACTTAGAGGAAAGATGGAGCCAGGTCACCAGTCACACAGATACTAGGGTTTTGGAAATTCAAGAGTCTGAAGTCATAACCCTATGACCATGCCACCTACACATATTTATGATGAACTCTAAGGGGGTTCAACATAGTACAAATGGCACCAAAACAGCAGAGCCTAATTCTTCTCGTTTCTTAAGATAGTGAGGGCAGACACACCAACATATCTCTTGGTATCAATTCTTTGCGCATAGAATGCTCACCAGGTTTCCAGTTACCTCTAGGGTGTGTTCTGGTCCTTATGAACTCACCAATACACACACAAAAGACTGAGAGACACATGTCTTGCTCAAATCGCTGTGTTGAATGGGCAGGGGGTGATTTCTCCTAGAGCCATATACTGCCCAGAGATCCTTCCAGTTGACTGTGGATAGAACACCAAAGAGGAAGCACTTGTCCTTGTTTCTCTAACTCAAAATGCTCCTTCTTCATTTCAGAAGTTTCCAGTCAATGGAATATTCCACCAGAAATATCCTCAAATCTGCTAAACAATGCCAAGGCTGAACTACTTAAATCGGTAAGAGAGAAAGAAATACAAATATTTTCCTTTTGCACTAAAGCCCCCTCTACGCTTCAATCTTCAGGGGACTAAATGGGGTCAGTGGGCCCTGGCATCAACGCGGCTCCAAGCTCCCTTAACAGCTCCATCCCATTGGCCATCACTTTCCCAGGCAGATCCACTACCTACTGCCCCTTTCTTCACCATACAAGCCCTAACATTGAGACACTCATATTCTATAATCAAATAATCTGTCCGCTGTCCTCATGTGGACTCATACTTCATTGACTATGCCTCAATCACCTCTTCAGAAACATGCCCACTGCATATGCCTGACTCGTCTACACAGTCACCATGTGTCTGCTGGAGCCTCTCCTTCTCTGCCACCCTGACACAAATACCCCCCTTCTTCCCACCTATCTTCCCCACGCCAAAGGAAATATGAAGGAAAACTTGCTTCCTTAAAAAAACTGTTAAAAGAATGGGATTTTTATTTAAATTTAACATCAGGAAAACGATGAGGATGGAACTAGGGAAGATATATGAGTAAAGAAATTTAAAATCTCTATCACCCTTAGATGTCCCATTCTTAATAAACGTGCTTCATGAGTGTAATATCTGACAAAAAAAAACAAACAAAAAACTTCTTTTATGTTGGCTCAAATCTCAGAAGTTGTACATTCCCACATTTCACCTCCAAAGTCCCATATCTGTGGCCAAATCAATTACTAGAGTGGAAAGGGTGGTGAAATCAGCATTTGCCTCAGTGCTGGTGTCCTACCTCCTGCTCCTACACCCCATTCCTCTGGGTGGCCTGGGACACATCACTTAGCCTCCCCAGAATCCATGTCTTGGCTCCACCACTTCTGGGTGGTCCCCCACCTACCTACCAGGAGCTTCGCCATCCAATTCTTTTTGGAATAGCTCAAATGACAATCACCAAGAAATAACCTCTGGGGTTCCCGCTGGCCTGACTTGCTCCCTATCCCCATCCTCAGGGCAAGTGCTGTGCTCAGGGAGATGGAGGGCCCGGCTGGCACCGCCTGTGTCTGCAGCCAGCTTATATATTAAGAGTATAATTAGTTATTTTATCTCCCCACAGAGAGACCTTCAGGCAGCAAACTAAACCCGGCACATGGGATACTAAAGAATTTCCAAGAATTAAAGCACTTTGAAACTTCTCTTATGGAGTCAAGGACATCCTTGTGATTAAGGAGCCAAGTTCAATAGTGTTCTGAACATGTCAACTATTCTTTGGAACCAGTGTCACCCTGAATGAACACGTGCAAGAAAATCAAGAATAGGGTTTCGGGTATTTTGTAATCATCTCTTTAATAATTATCTTATTTTCATGCAGAAAAATGACTCACTTGTCTTCAGTTCCTACAAATGGGGGTTTTGTAGTGTGTTCACGATAAGTAAAGCACTATACATACTAAGGACATAAAAATCAATCATGTGAATAATGAGGCAGCAAAGGCCAGGATTAATTTATGTAGGGTACTAGGAGACCATCGTGACCATGATGAAGACGTTTCTTCCCATACCTCTGCCCTCTCCTCTCCAACTCCAAGTGCTTTCTTTTGCCTATTGGCCCAACATGAAAATCACACAGGGGCTAGGATCCAATGTCCCCATCACCACATGTTACACAGAGAAAAGCACAGACCAAATGCTAAACACTGGATAGAACACAACAGGTAACAGTCTGGTGATTCCATAAAAACTGTGCTCAGTGTCTTGAGATTAAACTCAGTGAACAAAGCCAGGCACAAAAGACCACATATTGTACAGTTTATTTTATATTAAATATTCAGACTAGCTAAATGCGTAGAAACAGGATACAAAGTTGTGAATGCCAGAAGAACAGAGTAGGTAAGGCAGAAGAAGGGTTTTATTTAGGAGTAATGGAAATGTTTTGGAACTAGATAGAGGTGGTGGTTGCACAACGTTCTCAATATACTAAATGCCACTAAATTGTTCCCTTGACAATGGTTAACTTTTATGTTGCGTGAATTTCACTTCCATTTGAAAACAATACACCTCCCAACCCAGAATAGCAAAAAGAATACCCTAGCACCCGTATTGTTTTGTGATATCATTCTTCGTAAAAGTAATCAGGGCTCCTTGGGGAAAATGCTAATTCTAGGACTGGAGAGGAAATATGAAAGATGGCCCTAGAGCTTCTTATACTCACAGAACGTAGCTGGTTCTGCTTTGCTAAGGGCTTTCTCCCTGATAGTTCCTGTTTCCTCTGGCCCCTCAGAGAATATTATGAAGTCAGTGTTCAGTGCCTCAGAGAAGGGAGGGTTCCTCAGAAAATGGACCAAGAGCCTGAGTTGCCCAAGTCCAGGCCCTGAGAGGATGGGGTATAGAAAGACACACGGAAAATCTACATGCACAGGAGGGGTTCCCTCATTGAGAGAGGGAGGAAGCAGGAAAGAGAAGTTTTGGAGTTCCTAAGAAAATACAGGACTGCACATTTGATATTTGAGGCCTTGCGTACAGAGGAAAGAGGCAAAGAAAAGCAGCCAGACTACCGAGAGAAAAGCTGGGTCGAGGTGGGTGACTGTGAGATGCCGCACCTCATAGCTGGGCCTCGGGGCTTCCCTGGCCCTGCAGAGTGTGGCAGGCAGCAGTGGAGTTCTCATGTGCCCAACAGCAGTGCCATTGAGGGAGAGAGCCTGAAGCTCCCCCTCCCGCCAACATCTCAGTCCCATGTAGCCTGGGCAGGCAGGGCTGTGAGCAGAGAAAGGCAGGGAACCAGAGGGCTTTGCATTCTGATGAAAACAGCTGCATAACTGCCAAGCGTGAAGAAATGGCAAAGCACAAAAATGACCCTCTACCTCAGGGCACCGGCCAAAGCCGACAGCAGAAGGCCTAGCCCCAGGAAAAGATCACTGAAGAGAAACTTAGGGTTGTGATAAAATCCCCACCACAGGAAGAATGGGGGCTTCAGATGGACTCTTTCTTGGGAATGAACTAGTATCCAGCTCCCTCAGTGACCCCAGCTGGCCTCAGGAAACAGGAGTTGTGAGAGAGGCCCTACTGGAGGCCGGTTCTCTAGCGTGCAGCACAAGCCATGGAGGTTACCCCAGGGCCTGTGCAGAGTCCCTTTCCTGTAGTAGGGGTCTGAGCCCAGAGCAAATCATGCTGTGAGTTTATTACTTGACTCCAGACCTTTTGTCAAATATGAACAACAAGCCCAGCCTTGAAGAAGAAAAAAAATCCCCAATCAGCAGCCCCCAAGGGGTCTCTGAGCTAGAGGGTAGAACAACCCTGCACTTTGACCTTGCAAAGTCTCCGGGCCCATGGTGTGTATAAGAGAAACACCTAAGATAAACTAAAGCTGGGAGACACTTTCCCAGGGGAGAGCTGAATACCAACCCCAAGCCCAGAATTTCCCTACCTGTGTGTGAGCACAGTGCCTGGCCCATGGTAGACACTGAGTATGAAACGATCGAATGCCGTCTTCCTCAGGACCGTGAGGAAAGCTGGGCAGGCCCTGGCTTACTCTTCACACCTCTGCTCCAGCCATGGAGACCCTCACTGCCCCCATGACTGTAACAGGTGCATCTCACTCTGCAGTCTGACCCTGTGTCTCCATTAGAGACTCTGGGTAACGCTGGGTGGTGCCTGACAGGGTGTGCAATGAATGACCCCAATGCCAGGCCGAGTAGCCCACCGGCTTCTCATGCTGCAAGTCAGGATGCTGGCTCCAAAGACCACCCTCCTCCTCCCTCCACCCCATATGGCCTCTCTGGCCCCCACCCCCACCCCCAGGTTTCTAAGCTCAGCTGGGGAGTAAACAGCCCGAAACACCTTTCCCACTCACCTGCTCCTGTGGCCTAAAGTCTCCCCCACTGGCATCACTCCTGGAGGTCTTCCTAAGGAAATAACACCTTTTAAGAAGTGGTTTTCAAATTTTCCAAAAGGCTAATGACCCACTTCTTCGAATAAAAGCTTACAAACAAACCTGATATATGAAACAGATGACGAGACAGCTGCTCTGTTAGAAAGAGGCTGGGGACTGTGGTTCTGCCCTATCTAGAATCCCCTTCTAACCCCCAAAGTGAGCACTTCTAAGGAACCTCTGTGCTCCGTGGAGTTCAGGCACTAAGTTACCCAGGAGGAGGCCGCAAGGAGCAGAGGGCTGAGGGAGGTGAGCACAGGGCAGATGCCTTTGACAGGGATAATAAACTAAATATGGGGGGAAATTCATTGGGAGAAACGAGGGGCCTAGAAGGGAGAACACAGAAGGCTCTCACTCTTACTCACGACAAGGTACCACCATCCCCGAGCTAGTGGGTCAGGCTAAAAACACAGAAAGTCTGATTCCCCCACGCCTAGTCCAGCGCCGAGACCGATCCTGTTGTCCTACTGTCTAAATCATCATAAAATCCACCAGCAAGGTTCTCTGCTTCCACTCTGTCCCTCCTCAGACTCCACAGAGCAGCCAGAATGGACTTTTCAAAACATAAACCGAATCATCACTTCCTGGTTAAACCCTCCAACAGCTTCCCATCCCAATCGGAAGAAAATCCACACTCTTCACCACAGCCCACAAGGTGGGCCCTGGGCCTGGGCCTCCAGCCTCCTCTCCTTCCCCACCCCTCCAGCACTCTCTCCCACCCCTCACTACTCAGCCACACTGGCACTGCTGAGTTGCTCAAATCCACCACAGTTCTTGCCCACTGCAGGCAGCAGGCATACACAAGCCTTTCCCTCTCCCTCTTCCCCTGACCCTGCGTGAGTAGTTTTCTCTTATCCTTTAAGTCAGGGGTGGGGAACCTTTTTTCCACCAAGGACCATTTAATATTTATAACATCATTCAAGGGCCATACAAAACTATGAATTTAAAAATTATGTTTCTATGAAAAAAAGCTCCTAGATTTATTGTATTTTTTGAGTCATGCCTGTGGTTGCCCTAGCAGGAGCAGACCAAATGATGCGACCTGCGGGCAGGACGTTCCCCACCCCTGCTTTAAGTAAACTTAAAAATCACCTCATCTAAGATGCCCAGTGCACGAAATTCGTGCAAGAGTAGGCCTTCCTTCCCCCAGCTGCCGGCACCGGCTTCCCTCTGGCACCCGGGACCGGGCTTCCCTCTGGCACCCGGGACCCAGGCTTCCCTTGCAGCCCTGACTTCTTTCAGAAGGTCGTCCAGAAGGATGTCCAGTCTTATTAGCATATTCCACTTTTATTATTATACTTTACCACTAAGCCAGGCCCCACTCACACCTGAGGACATAACATTACTGAAAACAAGAGGAGAGGCTGGGGCCAGGGACATCAGACTTTCCCTTTACATAAAGATGTATTTTGCCCTGGACGGGTAACTCAGTTGGTTAGAGCATCATCCAAATACACCAAGGTTGCAGGTTGGATCTCTGGTCAGAGCACATACTAGAATCAACTAATGAATGCATAAATAAGTGGAACAACAAATCAACGTTTCTCTATCTATCTATCTATCTATCTATATGTATCTTTCTCTCTCTCCCCTCTCCCTTCCTATCTCTTACTAAAAAAAAAGATTGTAAAAGAAAAAACAAGGATATGTTCCAAGGACAAATAACCCTTATCTGTTTATTGGAGCAGAGAGCTCTTCTAGGTAGTGCCGTAAAACAAACAAAACCTACTTTGAGATGTCCAACAGAGTCAAAACTGCTCTCCTTTCCAGAATAACTTATAATTCAGAAATCTCACTAATTGGCACTCACTTTCCCCTACAATAAATCCAAATGCTTGAGGTTGGCAACACAAAGCCACATCTCACACAAATCAGGAATCTTGACAATATTCATATTCTTAGAAATGTGTATGATAAATTAATACTTCTGGGGAGTCCCTAAAAAATAACCAGAGATGCAGAGAAAGATATAAGGGCAAGAATGGATTCTACAGCATTATTTATATGGTGAAAATTTGGGAACAACCTAAATGTCCAACAACACAGGATTTTTCTTTTTTTTATAACAAATTCTTAGTGAGAAATATCCCACAGCTATTAACCTCATGCTTTGATAGAGTATTTAGTGTTAAAAGCAAATGCTCACTAAAAAATTAGGATACAAGATGATTTAGAATGTGATTCCAGATGTGACTATTACATAAAATAAATTAATTCAAAATGCTGGCTGTGGTTGCCAAATCACAGATGTAAGATTGCAAATGACTTTTATTTTCTTTTTCATATCTTTTCCAAACTGTTTATGGTGAACATGGTTGAATTTTACCATTAGGAGGAAAACGTTCTCATTTATTCAATGAATATGTATCTAGCACCTACTCTGTGCCACTTGAGCAAAAACCAGGAAAGAATGCTTCCTGCCCTCATGAAGCTTGTGAGGGAGATGACATTAAGCAAATCAGCCAGCAAAAGGCCACATGACTACAAATTCTATGAAAAAGGAAAACTACAGGTGGATGCTGGAAAAAAAAAAGATTAACGATGCAGTGTAACCTGACTCAGAGGAGGTGCCAGGGGAGACCCCTCAGGGAGATATTGGTATGTGAGCTGAGAATTGCAGGATGAGTGAGTTAGGCAAAGTGTGAGGAAAGGGTTCCAAGCAAGGAGAACAGAATGTGGAAAGGTTCTAAGGTAGCAACAAGGTAGGGATAACGAAAACACTAAAACAGCCAGTACAGCTAAAGAAATCAGCAAGAAGGGTTGGGGAAGAAGGACACAGAGGAAGGCAGGAGTCAAACCACACAGAGCCTCCACAGCCAGAGCTAAAGATAATTGTGTTATTATGGTGGATCACTGACAAGTGTAAGCAAGAGAGTGACATGATCTCAATTCTTCATACATTTTAGGAGAGAAGAGTGAGCCAGAGCTACAAAGCAACAAACCCTCATGGGGGAGGGTGGGCAGGCAGATAACAATATCTGTTTCATCATGAGAATAAAGGGATTCATTCCTGAGGTGTCCAAACTGACCACCCACAGGAGCCCATATCCCGCCCAATGCATTCTGAAAGGGGGTGGAGACAGGAGAAAGGAGGCCTGAAGATGAAGGGAACTCCCTAACTCAAGTATGACTGCCACTTTGCATACTCAGAGCTGCTGTCTTATCTGATTCTCATAAACCCCATGTAGGAGAAGCAGGCAAGTGACACACAGAGAAACTGAGGCTCAGAGAAGTAGGCCCGTTTATTAGTTCATTCATTCACTTGTTCGACATTTACTGGACTCTGGGTGGACACAGGGTGTACGCCCCAGCCCTTGAGAATCTCTCACACAAGTAGAAGAAGAAGACAAATGGCATGTCCTAGGTCAAGGTTCTGGTTTCAGGCACATCTGGACTAGAACCCCAGCTCTGCCACTTTTGCAGAAGAGCAAGAAGTACTCTGAGCTACAGTCTCCTCGTCGCTAAAAAGAAATGTGGGTGATCACGTGAGGCTGTTTATGCTGCTGACCATGACGATGGGTTGTTGTAGAGTGAAAAGAGTTTTCTGGGGGCTCATTAGTAGGGGTTTGGTAGTTGTAACCACAACATTAAGACTCAACTTTCAGTGTGGCTTCCATGACATGACCTTTCTCTGCATCTCAGGCAAAGCAGTTTCTCCTACATGTGAAACTCAAGGTGCCTGAATCAATAGGCAAATGCCACTATGGTGCCACCTGCAGCCACATATGGAGCCAATTTGTTGCATTTGCAGAAAACAAGGCCAATTAGCAGCAATGTGTAGCCAGTGAATGGCAAACCAGCAGGAGATGCTCAGAGAGAAGCAGCAAAAAGGAAGTGCCCATCAGACACTTCCCGCTCTGGGAATGAATGAAAAGCGCCTCTTGGCCCACACATACTCCACTTTGACTTCCAAAGCAGCAGTCCAATCCACAGGCCTAACACTGAATGTGGACACCAATGGGGAAACTGGGTAAAAAGGGAACAAATCCTACACACAGACATCTGCAAACATGTCTTAAAGTAAATTACTGGCCTTTTCAAACCCCTTAAACATTTATGACAAGGTATATACGCATGCATGGGTATAGTAGAATGTATCAAACTCTATCCCCACTTGAAAATATAAACTTCAGAGTGAGGTTAAAATGTCTCTATACTGCCCTAGCTGGTTTGGCTCAGTAGATAGTGTCAGCCTGCAGACTGAAGGGAATAAAGAAACATAACCAAATTTATCAGTTTTTTCTTATTGTAAATAAGGTGTAATAGTTGCCAAAACTTGGGTACACCATATTGACAGAGAAATGGTATAAAATCTGAGAGAAAGGTGGAAAACAATTGAAAATATCTGACCCAATGGTAAATAATAATGATGATGACAGTAAATTATGGAATACTCACATATGCCAAACCTATGTTAATTGCCTAACATAATCAACATGATAGCTCTATGATAGGGACAATATTATCTATACTTTATGGATGAGGAAACTAAGCCAGAGAAAATTATTAGATAATGTACCAAGGCCGAACACTGAACCAAGATTCACACACATGTCTGTCTGGCCCGAAACCCTGTGCACAGAAACTCTGCCTTCCCCAAAACACTGATTCATCACCCTTAATAAAACACAAGGCTCATTAAAAAAACCCATGAGATATGTACCCTTAGAAATAAAAATTAACCCAAAGTTTACACAAAACTCCAGAGAATTCAGGAACATAGATTTGCTGCTAGAGGCCCTGTGAACTCCCAATACCAACAAAGATCTGAGATTGATTACACCAGAGAAGGAAACCAAGGCAGGAGTCTGGAAAGACTGCTGAGGGACCTAGAGAGGCACAGACAAGCATATACACAGATAAAGTACAAATGCGTACACATATGTGTGCATTTCACTAAAAAAACACAGGAAAGGTCAAAATTCTGATGCCTCTGTCACCAGGACACCCTGGCTCAGCTGGGCTATGGTGACACGTTCACCCAGAGGCAACTAAGAATTGGTATCTGCGTTATCACCAGCAACTGGGATCCAGCCAAGCCTTGGCCAGCCTTGAAAGGACCCTCCCTTTCAAGAGTCAGCAGTCAAATCACTTAGCACTTAGGGCTTGACAAGGGAGCCCCAGTGCTCAGCCTGCTAAGCCACCTTCTGAGAAACCGCTCATGTGGGTCCTGGATTAGCAGAAGTCAATGGCTTCCTCCTTATCATCACATGTAAAGCCCTTGGTTCTATTCTCTGGGAATAGGTCAACTATTGTTTGTTCTATGCATCTGACATTTCAGCAAATCCCAAAATGGGGCCTTTGGCAACCAGAACTACACTTGACGTCCACAGTTTGAGAACCACAGTGGGGTTGGCAAGGGCCAGGCAGCAAACATGCTGAGCCTGCTTGAAGGCAGGAACCCAAACCAATGCCTCCACGTCAAGTGAGCAGAAGCAGACATTAGCCACACTCTGTCAAAATCATCTCCCTCTCCCACACTCTTGCTTTCTAAAGCTGTGATACACCACACAGCAAGATGGTGACAGGATGCACAAAATCACAAAGATCCTAGTGGTAGGAACTGAACAGATGACAGAACAACCTCTTAAATAGGGGAAAGCCTGAGGCCCAGAGAATGGGCTCTAGAATTTTGGGAGCCATTAAATAAAGAACAGGTGAGAGGAAGCCTCACATAGAGACTGAAATTTCTAAAATAGAACTGAAAGGACAGCAGACATCTGAAAACATTTCACTCTCATCCCAGAGGCACTCTGGGAAAGGAACAGGGGCTGAGGAATTTATGTAACAGCCATGCTTACAATCCCAGGCCTGTATTCAGGCTCTCGGCCACTTCAGACACTGTGTACTTTCCAATCCTCCTTCGTCCATCACTTATTCCTAAATCTGTGCATGTTTGGATATGTCCTATCACACATCCTGATGTAAAATATTACTTAACAGGGAAACACCCTATCCAAAGTGACCCATGCCCTCCCTCACAAGTCCTTGCCCTAGAATTGGTCTCTCAATGCTGAGTGCATAGCATGGACAGGGCCCAGCACTCATACCTTTCTAACAGGCTCTCAATGAGTTGGCACCTGTATATAGCCTTACAGACTGCTCTATGCTGCCATTCAACCAGCACCCACATGACTCAGAGATAATAGGTCTTTAAAGATTTAAATAGAAATGACAGTACTTGGACAGACAAGCCCTCTGAATAAGGTCTAGGCACCATGAACATCTCTCAGAAAGGCACTGACAAATGTCACAACCATTAGCAGGTGCTGATCTTGGAAATCAGCCTGTATCACGCCTCCCTTATCAGCACACTTGAATGGCATCCCTTCATGTCTGATCACTTTCCCTAGAGACGTTGGTCTATAAATGTGGGATGCAGCTTTCCGTCCGACACTCCCAGCAATAGCAGGAGGAGAGGCAGCTTCCGAAAAAGGTCGCCCATCAACACCGACCCATCGACACTGGGCAAGGTAAGAACTCACTAAATCAAATTCACAAAAGAACGGGCCGAAATTCGGAGGTGGAAACAAGCTAGGACAGTTCATCAGAGGACGATCACTAGGGTTTGCATTTAGAATCTCTTCAGCCCCCTCCCTACTAAGCCACACAGCACTCTGCCTAGCACAGTAGGTGTTGCAATTGCTGGTTATGCAACTGCTTTTAGAAAAGGGGGATTTGTTACTGGGACTCTCCAAGGGTCCCACTAAAGACGATGTCTAACGATATTGCCATCAACTCAGTCACAGGCACAGGATTTTATTATTTTTTCCTCACAGGACACTTACATGTCACCTGAGACAGTAAAGGCCAATTTCGCACAGATGAGAGTAAAATCAGAAAAATAATGAAAATGTGACGATTTTTTTTATGCAAACATTTTTTTTAAATGTATTTTATTGATTTTCCACAGAGAGGAAGGTACAGGGATAGAGAGTTAGAAACATCGATGAGAGAGAAACATCAATCAGCTGCCTCCTGCACGCCCCCCACTGGGGATGTGCCCGCAACCAAGGTACATGCCCTTGACCGGAATCGAACCTGGGACCCCTCAGTCCGCAGGCCAACGCTCTATCCACTGAGCCAAACCGGTGCTGGCGTGACGATTTTTTTTAACACCTAATTTGTTCAATGTGAAGGACTGGCATTGGCTTCTGATTATGTCCTTCCCAACATTTCTGCAATAGTGATTCTGCTTGGTGGTGCTAAGTGGCAGTCAGCTAGATCTGAGCAATGCCTACCTACCCATGGCAAGAACAAAGGTCCCCAAGTCTGATTTTTTAAACTTGTCTGGATAAAAAAATCCAAACAGAGAGAACCTCCAAAGTCTACTTGCTTCACTGAGGGAAAATGCCCTAAGACACAAGCCTCCATGTTACCCATGATTCTCAATGACAGCCAGACTTTGAGAATCATGGTAAGGGAAGAATCTGACAACCACTGAGTGAACAGCTGAGCTCAGAGTCAAGTGGGGCTTTCCTGGCTGGGAGTGCACCCAGCTCTCTGCCTTCAGCTGGAAACAGCAGTAATAATACTACCTAGTGCCTGGACTTGCTGGGAGGATTGTATAAGATGTTGCAGATGTTAGCACAGTAACAAGTACAAACACTGACCAGTACTCAATAAGGATATATGTACAGACACACCCCATCCAACAGAGGTAGAGTTGAGACTTACACATTCATATAATCACATCAGTTATGGCTGCTCAACCACAACCAAGAGGAAGAGGCCATGTGACCTGTGGTCAGTAGGATCACCCATTGCCCTGCACACAGAAGGGGCCACAGAAGGGGGGTGGCCTGGTTAACTCGATCATTCACTCACACCGGGAGCCCGATTTGTGCTGAGAACTAATACAACTGTGTGAACTGGCTCATGCCACCATCAAACCAGACCAGTGCTCTCCCAAACCCAGAAGAACAGGCCTCAAAAGACAGAGTAGCCCTTAGATGGTTTCACTCACAAGGGGATGGCTCTGGCCTCTGCTGAGTTAAATTGCCAAGACAGCCCAAATACCAAAATGGTGAAGAATGCCAAGCCTGGGAATGGTTGATTGGGTGGTTGAATGATCCTGACCATGGTAATTACTAGGGGGTTGGACAATGAGCCAATCTGCCACCTGTATATAGTGGTGCCTGCTTATATAAGTTTCACCATCTGAATGATGAGGACACAAGCCTTCCTTCTCAGGGTTTTACAGAGAGTTTAAAACAGCTCATATCACATCATTTGTACTTCAGAAAGAGATGGGCACTTGGTAAGCTCACACCAACAAAGACACTGCTTATAATTACCTGACCAAAAGCAGGGAGAGAGCTTGACCACTGGAGAGATAATATAGGGTGTCCCAAAATTCACGCAAAAAGTAATTTTGATAGAAAACACAGGTTTATAATTAAAAATTGTAAATGTTTTTATTGATTCATAAAGTATATAGTATAGGGTTATGTATGGGATAGCACATCAGGTAAATGGCCTCCACGGCTTTGCTGGCACATACGCAAAGCCATGGTCTTCATTGGTCTTCATTGTCCCTGCTCCTGGGCCATAATTGGTACTTGGTAATGCTTATCAAATTGAAGGGATTGAAGTCAAAGGGAAACAGATATTAGAATCTGATTCAATAAACCAAGTAAAATTAGGCTTTTATTTGTTGTTGTTGTTAATGCTCATGCAAAATTTAAATCTTGTGTGAATTTTGGGACACCCTATATTTGTAGCTGAAGCATTCAAAACTCTCCAGTTACCCAGAAGTTGACTCAGACCACTCCAAGGATGTTTGAGTCAAAAGGACCGGCAGGAGGATGTGGGACGCCACAGGTAAGGCCTATAGTAAAAAGGCAGGCCTGTACTCAAAGGATGCCACCAGCCCGTAGATACATTTATGCAAAGGTGAATAAAAGTGAAAACATGCCCTTATCAAGATATTGCCTGCCATGTGATGAAACACTGCTCCTTGAATACACTATGCAGGCTAGAGTACCTGCAATGTGAATGACACCCCCCTACAAGAGGTAGGATCTTGTGTGTACATCCAATATAAACATACTGGAAGCCCTATGGTCCACTGGGAATGTGGTGTCTGACGAAGCCCTCCTTTGCAGATATCAGCCGCCAAGATGCTAACCCTCCTGGCCCTGGCCATCACACTGGCTGTCCAGGCACAAGCGCTTGACCTGTTGACCCCACCTTCAGTGCTGGGACAACTTCCTGTCAAAAGACCCCTTCCACTTCCACTTCCCGGACAGTTCCGCAGACTTCTCCCAGCTCCAAATGTTTCTTCCCCTACAAGACGTCTAGCTGAGACTCCCCCTGTGGTCAAGAACATCATGTCTAGCAGCAAGCTCTATGACTGTAAGTAAAAACTATTTCATCTATACAGTTTGACTTTCACATCCCTCACACTTTCTCATTTCCAAATTCAAGGACTATTCATTCCTTCTTAACAGTGATTCTCAAAGAGAAGTGGTAGAATCAACTCAGGAGCTTGTTAACCAAACAGCTGCCTGGGCCCTGACTGGTGACTCATGTGGTTGAAGTGTTGACCCATACACCAAAAGGTTGCAGGTTCGATTCTCGGTCAGGGTACATACCTAGGTTGCAGGTTCAATCCCCAGTTGGGGCAAGTACAGGAGGCAAACTATCAATCTTTCTCTCTAACTTCAATGTTTCCCTCTCTCTTCCTCTCTCTCTAAAAAGTCGTGTGTGTGTGCGGGGTAGCGGGAGGGGGGTGGTGTTAAAAAGCATGTACTCAAGTGAGATAAATCCCCGGTTAGGCTCGGGCTGCCTGTCGCTGTGCCAATAACAAAGGCAGGGTAGAATCATATTAGGTGTTTATTGAGAAGGCTAGCCAACCAAAAGACAGGGTGCTTATAAGCATCAAATCCTGCCTCCAGCAAGGTGTAGGGGACAGGATTATAAGGGGGAAGGGATAGGATGAGGAATACAGCTACGTGCAGGCCTGGTGGTCTGCAGACGTTAGCTATTATAATTAGTCATCAGGCGATGAGATGATGTTTTGACTCCTGGTGGGTTGGTATGACCATGCTTATTTGTTGTGCTTGCTGGATTCACAGCTGAGTCACCTCCTTAATCGTTTTGCACAGGGCTTGAAAAGGAAACTTTAAGAAAAACTTAACCCCTATTCATATATTAGAAAGTTAACCCCCTATTCACATAAGTACTAGTATATGTGTTCTAAGATTTAAAATAATGATTATTTTTCAGATTAATTCAGGTGCTCTAGCTATTAGATTATAAATCCCCCCAACCAAGATTTTTTTAAAAAGCTGCTGGGGCCCCACTCCCAGACATTCTGCTATAGCAATAGCACAGCAGTACTGGTTTTTTTTCTTTTTCTTAAAATTTTTAAAATATATTTTTATTGATTTCAGAGAGGAAGGGAGAGGGAGAGTGAGAAACATCAATGATGAGAGAAGAGCATTGATCTGCTGCCTCCTGCACACCCCACACTGGGGGCCGAGCCCACAACCCGGGCATGTGCCATGACCGGGAATCGAACCATGACCTCTTGGTCCATAGGTCCGTGCTGAATTACTGAGACACACAAGTCTGGTTTTTTTAAAAAAAAAATTTTTAAATATATTTTATTGATTTTTTACAGAGAGGAAGGGAGAGAGATAGAGAGTTAGAAATATCAATGAGAGAGAAATGTCGATCAGCTGCTTCCTGCACATCTCCCACTGGGGATGTGCCCGCAACCCAGGTACATGCCCTTGACCGGAATCGAACCCGGGACCCTTCAGTCCGCAGGCCGACGCTCTATCCACTGAGCCAAACCGGTTTCGGCTTTTTAAAAATTTTTTATTTATTGATTAGAGAGAGAGAGATTTGTTGTTCCACTTATTTATATATTCATTGGTTTATTCTTATATGTGCCCTGACCCTGAATTGACCCACAACCTGAGGGATCAGGGCCATGTTCTAACCAATTGAGCTACCCAGTCAGCAGTACTGGTTTTCTAATAAGATCAAGATGATGATGAGGCTCTTGTCTGCAGTCCACACATTGGTTAGGACATGTCAAAGCAAGCTTGGAGAAGGGAGCTCTTGGATCCAGCAACCTCTCCATTTGCCTGCCTTTCATGACTCTTATCACCTGAACACTGCCAGGAAATCTCACAGTTTCTCAATGCTGGGCCCAGAGCTCAGCCCAGACACCCATAGGTGCTTAAAGCATCAACCTGCTTGACAGGAGCCAGAAAATAAGAAATCCAGGCCCACGTCCAAATCCCTTGACCAGATTTGTGCTCTGCAAGCTCCCTTCTCATTGTGGACTTCTGTCCCCCAGCTATTTCCCAGGGCCTGAGGACAAAGTTAGTCAGGAATTGCAAAATTTGGCAAAGAAGTTAGTCCATTTGGAGAATAAGAAGGGAATAGGACTCATCATCAAACAAAGGCCACAGGTAAGTCCTCATGGCTACCCTTATCGGCCCTACAGTCATGGCCTACGTCAACCTTCCAGCATGACAGGCCAGGGTGACAGAAAGAAACTCGGCAACTGCCTACAGACCACAACTCACCCATTACTGCATTTCTCTAAGAACATGTACCCCACTCTTCTGACCATCCTGCCTTATTATGCAATACTTCAAATATACAGAAAAGTTCAGACAGTGGTACGAAGGACAGCTATGCACCCATCAAGCAGTATTTGGTGATAGTGATGGTGTTGGTGAATTTCATTGTCAAGCATACAAAAACTGAAAAGATATATGCAGCAAATACCTTTGTAATCAAAATCTACATTCAGAATAAAACCAGGCATTGGGCTGAAGGCAATGTGACCTGGTTAACTCGATCATTCACTCACACAGGGAGTGAATGTATATTCACAGACCTGTATATTCTTCTGGCCTCCCCTCTTTCCCAACCAGAGGAAACTTCTAGCCTGAATGTTTTTCCCTTGTCATTTCTTTTTTTTTTTTTTTTAATATATTTTATTGATTTTATACAGAGAGGAAGGGAGAGAGATAGAGAGTTAGAAACATCGATGAGAGAGAGACATCGATCAGCTGCCTCCTGCACATCTCCTACTGGGGATGTGCCCGCAACCCAGGTACATGCCCTTGACCGGAATCGAACCTGGGACCTTTCAGTCCGCAGGCCGACGCTCTATCCACTGAGCCAAACCGGTTTAGGCCCTTGTCAGTTCTTTATTGTTATGTCATACGGCTACTCACTCTGAATCTAAAATTTGCACTACATGTCATACAGTTTCTCAAAAGGTGGCCTGCTTGACTGTCTCTCATGTGTATGTATGTGACATGTTTTATCTATAAGGAACTTCTGTCCATTTTCTCTGAGACATTCTGCCTGATAAATTCTGCGGGATATATACATCAACTGTGTTTTTGTCCAATCTTGTTCCACTCTGAACAATGCTGACCAAAACACCCTTGTGTGGGTCTGGAGGTTCATACATGCAAAAGATGGAGGCGCGTCCACATCACCCCACACAGGCAAAGGCCCTCCAGACTGCAGAGCCCGGGGCATGGGAAGCAGCAGCAAGGCCCCAAAAGCCATGGCCTAGAAGCTTCACAGGGGCTGGTACTAACAGACTTCTCCCTCCTGCTACTCTACTGGAACAAGAATCTTGTCCCTCAGTCCAATTCCCTTTCGTGCTAGGCAGCCAAGGATGACTGTCATCCAGGTGAGGCAGCTCTTCTGAGTCCCTTTCTCCAGCCATCAAGGGCAGCATGATGGGATAGGACCCTGTGACTTCAGCTCTGCTACTTGGCTCTTGACCCTCTTTTCCTTACACACCTTTTTCTAGGATTTGAGTTCTCCCTGACTTGCTTCCCTCCAGTGTGGAGGCAAATCCATGGTTACCGCCTCCTCCACCCTGATGACAATGCTGTAGGTGCTGGCTCTCCAGCTGGGAAGGTTCCTCTGACTGAACCAGCTGTGCAGCTAACAGTAGAAATGTGTCTCTTCGCCATTTTCAGATCTGAACACCACCCTGCCACCACAGATTGAGAAGATGCTGATGTGTGCAGATGTGGATCTGGCCGGTGTGCTTGGCACAGTGTTAGACACAGTGTCCAGCCTGGACGTGCTGTCTCTGTTAGACCTCTCTTCCTCCCTCAATATCCTTGGCGACAGTGGCCTTACTGGTGTCCTGGGTAAGGGGAGCAACAGCAAGTCCTCAAAGTCACCATTGCCTTCGCTCTCAAAAGCCACTGATGCTGTCAGCAACCTGCTACCCTTGGCCCAAGGAGCCCTGAGCGGCCTATTACCCAACACTGTGGCGAGGGATCCTGCAAAAAAAGCTGACCAGGACTCTTCTCTTCTCTCAAACCTCCCCCTGCCCCTGCCCCTGGGTGGTGTGCTCAACAAAGTCGGCGAGCTCAAAGAATCCGCCGAGGGCATACTAAACAGTGCGGTGCCAAGTGGCATCAATGATGCACTCTCGGGCGTGCTGGGAAACATTAATGTGAAAGATCTCTTGATAGGGTAAGTGCTTGCTTGCCCCTAAGGTACGGCACATGAGAAAAGTGATGTTTGGGGATACTGAAGTTCAACCTCCTACAAACCCATGGAAAGGGACAGCCATGTTTGCACAAAGCAATATTCCAGCTCTGTGTCCTTTGGGGGGAAATATGAACAAGATTTCTTGAGCGTAAGGAACGGGGCGGCTAACAGGACTGGGCCATCCAGGGGATGGATGGGTTGGTAGGTTGTTAATTGGCTGCTTGAAAGGCATTTCTCCTGCTGCTCAGGTTGATTCCTTGAGTCGGGACTGACCCTGGATGCTGTCGTTTTGCAGATTAGAGGTTCAAAAAGCAACTGTGGAGAACATGATGTTGACCATGACAGATGATGAGATCCTCGTTCAAGCTGTGACTACAG
>NW_006291383.1:7875570-7891754 GCF_000327345.1 Myotis davidii | reverse complement strand
CAGGCTTTTTTTTTTTTAGTTTTATTCATTTCAAAGGGCCGTAGTTTGCCCACGGCTGTCTCTGTACCAGACGCCATGCTGGGCACAGAGGGAGGAACTAAAAGTGGGCCCTGTCCTTGGTGAGAGTAGACATGTGGGAGAGGAACACGTTCACAGGACAGGCCCAGGGCACACAGAAAGGCATGAGAAGGGCAGGAACGCCCCCCCCACCCCCCCCCTGGGAGAAGAGGACTCCTTGGACTAACCCACAGCACTGATCTCTCTCACTGACTGAGCTCCATCCAGGCATTAACTGAGGCACTCAACTTCCAAAGCCTCTTGACAACCTCATCAAGAAAGCAGTCCTGTCTCAAGATTGGGAAACCAGTTGAGACCCACAAACTGCTTATAAACCTTGCTCAGTGTCACACAGCTGGCATGTGGCAGTGACAACACCTGAATCCAGGCCTTCTGCCTCCACAGCCCATGTCTGTGACCAACACCATTAGCAGTGGTAGGAAGAGCCATTTGTCTTCTTCAGAGCATGTGACATTAATAAGACCAGGTGTGGTAAATGGTGGGTTTTCTGATGCTGGCACTCACACAATAGACAGCTGGGGTGCTGGGCACAAAGGTGAACCTGTAATGGGCATCCAGTTACAAGGAAGCCTGGTGCCTCCAAGAAAAAAAGACTTCCAGAAGTTTGGTCAGGAGAGGGATTTTCCAATGTTTATGGAATGCCAGCCTCTGAGTCCTGTGTACAGGGGATGCTCAACCTTGGCTCATGCTCACTAGAAAGCACCAGACTTTCCCTCTCTCCAATAACCTGGACAAATTCATGAGACTGACTCCCAAAATGCCTATCACTTGGGCTGAGCCACGTCTTGTAGCCAGGCCTGGTTTCACCTCTATCTTGTTCTCCACAGCCTGTTAGGATCGGTAATCAACATACTGGGATTTCAAGTGAATGCCGATGTGACTCTGAAAATTGGTGTTTCCACAAATGACACCCAGTGTGTCAGCCTCCAAGTCCAGGACAAGGTCATCAAGGCTACGAAAGTGTACCTTCAGTTGGTGAAGACGTACGTGAGACCATTTTTCTCATTTTCTGGACCAACAAGCCTGTGTGCTAGAATGTCCTCCTGGTGCACAGGAGGTTACCCTCATAGATCAGCTCGGCCAACCCCATGCTTTCAGTGATCTGTAAGAGGCCCAGAGCAGGGTCTCTGCTTAAGAACAGACCACTGTGTGCAAACAGCCATCCCTCACTTGGCCTACATTCTACCTACTAAGCACGCATTTTATTTTGTTCCAGTTTTGTTGCATAGCAATGCATTTACCTGGATCAAAATTCAAAAGATACAAAAGGCTATACAGTGAAGTCTCTGCCCATCCATATACACCAGCTGGCTAATGGTACTCCCTGGAAACAACCAATGAATCCAACCCTTTGGTTAGCTTTCAGAGATATTTGCATTGGCAATAAATATGCGTGAACATGCACACACACTCTGAAATGGGCAGATATTATAGACACCTGTCTGCACTCCAATTGTTTCACATAAAACATTTTTTTCATGGAATTAGTTGCATCAGTAATAGCTTATGTTAAATCTACCTAGAACTCCATTATGAATATGCACTATAATTTATTTAACAGACACTTATGAAATAGTGGATTTTCTTCCAATTATTAACTTTCTGCCCAACTCTAATTACTAAGGTACCATACATATCTGCTCATTAAAGTGCACATATCTGAAGGATAAATTTCTCCATGTGAAACACTGGGTCAGATGTCCAGCTTTGGTGATTTTCCCAGGTATCCTCGCTTCTTCCTTCATGACTATAACCAAAGGTCAAAGGGCTCAGGTGGTTGCAAATTGTAAGCAGCAGGACATCATTGCAGCTGTATCATTAATGGATGGGTTATCTCCAATGTGGGACAAAATCCAGAAATGCAAAATCACACAGCTCTCCACATGTATCTTCCCAGGGTCACAGATACTTTGCCTCTCCCTATCCCTCTGCCCTTGGATGATGTCATTCCTCAACTGCTGACAGTTGCCATTAAAGAGAAAGTAAGTCATAGGAAAGGGGCGGGCACCACCACAAAGGTCTATGTCATTGGAGGGAAGACAGGAAGAAGCCCTTTCCTCAGCTAAGACCTGATGCTGGGAAAGACATGGGGAGGACACATCAGCCTTCAGGAGTCCAGAGGCTGGGGAATGCAACATTCCCTCTGACCCCAGCAGTGGGATAGGACAATGCCTCAAGCTGGCGGGATAGGGGGAGAGGATGAGTTCTGCCATCTCTGGGGCTTTCTAGGTCAATGCAGGGAGACGGCCAAGCCCCATAGGAATCCCGTTGGGTGACAGACAGAGGATGGGGCTGTGAGTTGCAACACTGGGTACCTCCAAGCACCCAACCAACTCCTCAGCACACTCAGGGCACACAATGTGGCAGCCTACCTGCTTCTCCAAATTACTGAGACTCGTTATCAGGACATAAAAGGCAAAAAGCCCCTTAGAGGCTCGGTGGTAGCTCCCCAGTCCCAGATGATTTGCAAAGTGCACATGTGCGTGGAGCCTGAGCAAGGAGGAGTCCCAGGCCTTCACACCAGGGAGACTGAGAGGCAGAAATTCCGTTCAATGTCCCAACCATCCCAGAAAATTGGAATAGTAGGAATTGGTGAGACAGCAGCCAACAAGACAGTCAAATGAGGAAAACAGTGACATTTTACAATTCCCAGAGTAGAAGAAAAACAGAGTCTGTGCAAGAAACCTTTTCCTACCTGTGGAGGTTTTCATTCATTAAAAACCATTAATAGAATGAGATGTTTATTTAAATTTGTCACCAGGAAAACAATAAATGATGAGGGTAGAACTAGGGAAGACATATAAAAGAGTAAAAAAGTTTAAAATCTCTATCACCCTTAGATGTTCCATTCTTAATAAATGCACTTCATGAGTGTAATATCTGACAAAAAAAAATAATAATCGCTTCTTTTATGTTGGCTCAAATCTCAGAAGTTGTATATTCCCACATTTATTTCAACCCCAAAGTCCTATATCTGTGGCCAAATCAATTACTAGAGTGGAGAGGGTGGTGAAATCAGCATTTGCCTCCGTGCTGGTGTCCTACCTCCTGCTCCTACACCCCATTCCTCTGGGAGGCCTGGGACACATCACTTAGCCTCCCTAAGTCAGCCTTGAGTCAAGGGATTGGATCAGATGAATGCCAGCTGTATTTCCGCTACAAGTGGCAGAAAGCACAACACAAACTGGTGTAACAACAATAAAACCGTCCGTCCTGCACATTCAGAGATGGTACTAGCGTCAGCAGTGGCTCGATTCCGGGCCCAAACGATGACACCAGAATCCATGTCTTGGCTCCACCACTTCTGGGTGGTCCCCCACCTACCTACCAGGAGCTTCACCATCCAATTCTTTCTGGAATAGCTCAAGTGACAATCACTGAGAAATAACCTCTGGGGCTCCCGCTGGCCTGACTTGCTCCCTATCCCCATCCTCAGGGCAAGTGCTGTGCTCAGGGAGATGGAGGGCACAGCTGGCACCGCCTGTGCCTGCAGCCAGCTTATATATTAGGAGTATAATTAGTTATTTTATCTCCCCACAGAGAGACCTTCAGGCAGCAAACTAAACCCGGCACGTGGGATACTAAAGAATTTCTGAGAATGAAAGCACTCTGAAATATCTCTGAAGAAATATGGAGTGAGAGCATCCTTGTGATTAAGGAGCCAAGTTGAATAGTGTTCTGAACATATCAACTACTCTTCGGAATTTCACCAGTGCTACCTTGAATTACAAGTGCAAGAAAATCAAGAATAGGGTTTGGGGCATTTTGTAATCATTTCTTTAATAATTATCCTGTTTTCATGCAGAAAATGACTCACTTGTCTTCAATTCCTACAAAAAGGAGTTTTGTAGTATGTTCATGTTAAGTAAAAGTACTACACATACTAAAATCAATAATGAGCCCAGCCAGTGTGGCTTAGTGGTTGAGCGTCAACCCATTCACCAAGATGTTGCCTTTTCAATTCCCAGTCTGGGCACATGCCTAGGTTGTAGGCTGATTCACCATGACGGGGTATGCAGGAGGCAGCTGACTGATGTTTCTCTCTCTCCACCGCGCCCTCACCCCCCCCACCCCCCCGCCATCCTCTCTCTCTCTAAAAAATAAACAACAACATTTTTTTAAATCAATAATGTGAATGATGAGGCAACAATGGCCAGGATTAATTTAGCTAGGGCACTAAGGGGCAATCATGACCATGATTAAGACTTTTCTTCCCATGCCTGTGCCCTCCCCTCTCCAACTCCAAGTGCTTTCTTTTGCCCATTGGCCCAACATGAAAATTACACTAGGACCCAATGTCCCCATCATCACATGTTACATAGAGAAAGGCACAGACCAGATGCTAGAAGATATATGGAACAGAGCAAGTAAGAGCCTGGTGCTACCATGAACAAGGCAGCAAAGGATCTAGGTCCCAGCTCAGCAACTGCAGGCCATGCCAAGTGGCTGTTAGAAGAAGCCAACCAAATAGGAAACCTGTAAATAAAGAGAACTCCAGAAAAGGGTGCTGAGAAACACAACTGTGACCTCTATACCAGGCAGAGACCCTCCGTCCTATGTCCAGTGTCTGCATAACATATCTGCTCTGGAAACAAAAGAGCTCAGACTGTGGACACCAAGACTAGAGGTGCCAAGCAGGACCAGAGACTGGGCTTTCCTCACATAAGGGGCAGCACCCCACAAAATAAAGTCCAAATCACACTATCACATTCAGCTCTGTCCAAACCGTAGGACTTGATTTCTTCCCAGGCCAGTACCTCACATAGTCAACCCCATCTTGGTAAACGGCAGTACAATCCACCCAGCTTTCCTAGCCGGACACTTGAGAATTGTTCTCCATTCCTCCCTCTCCCAGGAACAGATCCTGTCCTGTTGATTTTTCCATTTTTCCCCATTTTTCTGTTTCTTTCCATCACCATCCTAGTCCAAGTCACCAACATCATTTAGTAGGGCTACTGGCCTCCCTGCTCTTGTCACCTATAATCCATCCTCTGCCTGGCAGCCAGAGTGCTCTTTATAAAAATACACATTCCCTGCTTGAAAACCTTCCAACCAGTGCTCATGAGTCTATGAAAAAATCAGAACCCTCATGCATTGCTGGTAGGAATGTAAAAATGGTTCAACCTCTGTGGAAAACAGAATAGGCAGAACATAGCGGAATTTTAGGGCAATGAAACTATTCTGTATGATACTTTAATGGAGGATACAAGTCATTTTACATTTGTCAAACCCCGGAGTGTATACCAAGAGAGAACCCTTGTATAAACTATGGACTTTGGGTGATAATGGTGAGTCAAGGTAGATTTATCAAATGTACACTCTGATGTGGGACAGTGATAGTGAGGGGGCTATACATGTGTGGGGGCAGGAGGTATATGGGGATTCTCTGTGCTTTCCAGTCAATTTTGCTGTAAACTTAAAACTGCTCTAAAATAATAGATCCTTTTTTTAAAAAGATAAAGAAAAAGAAGATCTTGAATAAATAAACTATCTTCCACCTGAAGGCCTAGAGAAAGAAGAACCAACTAAACCCAAAGGAAGCAGAAGAAATGAAATATAAAGATTAGGGCAGAGACTAATGAAATACAGAATAGAAAATCAAAACAACTGATGAAAACAAAAGTTGATTCCTTGAAGCAATCAACAAAATTCACAAAATTTTAGCTAGACTGACAAAGAAGAGAGAAAACTCAACTTACTAAATCAGAAATGAAAGAGGAGCTATTACTACCAATCTTAGAGAAATAAAGGGATTATAAAAGAAGACTATGACGAATTGTATGCCAACAAATTAGATAACCTGACTGAAATGAACAAAGTCCTTGAAGCACACAAACTACCAAATCTGGCTCAAGAAGAAATGGGAAATATAAGTAGATCTAAAGCTAGTAAGGAGATTGAACTAATAATCAATACATTCTATTAGCATTACATTGACATTATGCAGCCATTAAAAAAGAAGGAATAAGCCCAGCCGGTGTGGCTCAATGGTTGAGCATCGACCTATGAACCAGGAGGTCATGGTTCAATTTCCAGTCAGGGCACATGCCCGGGTTGCGGGCTTGATCTCCAGTGTGGGGTGTGCAGGAGGCAGCCAATCGATGATTCTCTCTCATCACTGATATTTCTGTCTCCCCCTCTCCCTCCCTCTCTGAAGTCGATAAAAAAAATATATTTTTTAAAAAGGAACCAAGTACTGACACAGTATGCAACATGGATGAACCTTGAAAACACTGTGCTTAGTGAAAGAAGCCAGACACAGGCCACATATTATACAGCAGGTCCTCGGGTTACATTGGAGATCCGTTCCTACGGGACACGACGTAATGTGATTTTTGCCATAAATTGGAACCCACCTACATAAGCACTACATCACTCACATGGAGCACATACACAGCAGTAATGAAGTGAAACAGTAAAAAAATTTACAAGAAAGATAACAATTCCTGACCTTTACTTGTGGTAAATAATAAAAAACATAAAGCGCATATGTACATACGTTGAAATGCCTGAACTTCTTTTTTAATAAGTACGCCCTAACCGGTTTGGCTCAGTGGATAGAGGGTTGGCCTGCAGACTCAAGGGTCCCAGGTTCGATTCTGGTCAAGGGCATGTACCTAGGTTGCGGGCATATCCCCAGTAGGGGGCATGCAGGAGCCAGCTGATCGATGTTTCTCCCTCATCGACGTTTCTAACTCTCCCTCTCCCATCCTCTCTGTAAAAAAATCAATAAAATATATTTAAAAAATAAAAATAAAAATAAATGGGAGATGGCAACGTAACCACGAAACAACATATGTCACGTCTGATGTAACCCGAGGACTGTCTGTATTATTAAATTTATACAAAATGTCCAGAATAGGCAAATCCAGAGACAGACAATATAGTAATGTTTGCCAATGGATAGAGGGGCGGAAAAATGAAGAGTGACCACTAACATATATGGGGTTTCTTTTGGAGAGATGAAGATTTTAGAGAATTGGATAGTGGTGACAGTTGCACAACCTTGTGAATATACTAAAAACCAGTGAATTGTACACTTTAAAATGGTGAAATCAATGCTATGTGAATTGTAATCTCAATAAAAAGGGAGGGAAGGAGTCAAAGTGGTTATAGTAATATTAGACAATGTAGATTTCAAAACAAAAGATATTACTAGGGTTAAAGAGGTCATTTTATAATGACAAAGGAATCAATCAAGGGAACATAAAAATTCTAAATGTTTATTCTCCTATTAACAGAGCTTCAGAATACATGCTACTCAGAGAATGGCATAACCTTAGTAGTGAATGGGCCAAGAATGAGTAGCCTACTAATAGGTACTGACGTCTTCCAAAACTCCAAGTGCTGTCAGCTCTGAAGGCAAGGAATGAATTGACGGCTAAAAACGAGGCCCAGAGGGAAATCCTCAGGTAAAATATGAGAATAAAATGAGGAGATAAGCAGGTGAGTCAATGTCATCAAACCAAAATGTTACAAAGATCTAGAGCAGTTTTCCCAAGCAAATGATTCTCTCCACCTTGGCCTCTTCTTCAGTTTCTAATTCCTAGGATTCAGGGGAGAAAACAAAGGGGTTAGCAGTGTCCACAGCAGAAAGTGGCCTGGGAATCACTTAACACAGACATTCTAGAGAAAATCCCAGGAACACTTACCAGTGAAGAAATGATAATCATGTAGGGAGACAGAGGGACCACTTAAGTTTAGGTAAATTTAATGATTATAACGGCTGTTCAAGTAGCAGCAAAGAGATGCATTTTTTCATTTGACAAAGTTGCTTCACCACTTGCAGCTTGTCTTCAATGCTTCATTACTTCTTTCATTAGTGACCAGTCATATCCCCCTTCCTGGTGGGAAGGACTGCCCACATCAACTCTGAAGCCATCACTTAGGTGAGCAATAGGCTGAGGAGTCCTTCAGAGTGGTCCTGCAGAGCACATGTCCTCTAAGTGTCTGAGAGCTGGCGGAGGTAATCTGAAAGGAAATCAGTCAGGAGAAGGCAAGGTAACCAAGACTGCACCACAGGTATTTAACGTGGAGCCTCCAGAGGAGCGGCCATAACAAGGGACCTGATGGGGGCGCCAGGCCAGCAGACACTGTGTGGTTCCTGTATGCCCCCAATCCAGGGAGGAAGAGATGCTTGATGCAATGGTAATGCATATGATTTTAAAAGTCTAAAAGTAGTCAGTCCCAAACAGCCTTTTCTTTTCTTTTGGGAGATGGCTCCTCTCCAGCACCAACCAAGGTTCAGCTGTGAGCTGCCCATCACAGGCCCTGCCCTCCTAACTCCGGGGTAAACTGTAATCCAGGCTGGACCAGTCAAATCCTTCCTTAGGATATTTAAGGCCAAAATTTGGTGAGAAAGGCTCTCTTTCATCTCTAATTAAGAGCTAAAAGCATGTAACCCCAAAGGTACCAGTGGGTACCTTTCTAAAAAATCAATGGAAAAATATCCTCAAGTGAATATTAAGAAAAAAATGGTAGTCACGTTGGCTATTTCTTTTTTTTAATTAATTTTTTATTGTTGACAGTATTACAGATATCCCCCATTTTCCCTCCCCATCCCCCCTTCCACCCTGCTCCCACACCATCCCAGGCCTTCACCACTCTATTGTCTTAGTCCAAAAGCTATGCATATATGCATATAAATTCTTTGGTTAATCTCTTCCCATCTTCCCCTCCCCTCGGCTATTTCTATTATACAAACCCTATAACCCAGCAATTCCAAGCCATAAAGCCAACAGAAAAGAAAATGTATGTGCACTAAAACACATGTACAGGAACAATCATAGCAATTCCACTCGTAATAGCTCCAAACTGGAAACAACCAAAATGGCCAACAACAGTATAATGCATAAATAAGCTGTGGTATATTCATATAATATGGATAAATACAGGGGTAGGCAAAATTAGGCTTACAGTTGTGAGTACCTGAAACACAGATTTAATAAAGCTATTGTAATCATCATAACTTGCATGTCTTTTTCCATACGAACAACTGCAAACCTACTTTTGCCCACTCCTGTATAATCATGGATGAACTGCACAACATAAGTTTGAGGGAATGAAGGCAGGCACCAAAAACATATACAGGCCCGGCCGGTGTGCTCAGTGGTTGACCAGTGACCCATGCACCAGGAGGTCACCAGTTCAATTCCCAATCAGGGCACATGCCCAGGTTTCAGGCTCAATCCCCAGTAGAGGGCCTACAGAAGGCAACTGAATGATGTTTCTCATCCATGTTTCTATCTTTCTCTCCTTCCTTCCTCTCTGAAATCAATAAAAACTTATTTTTTAAAATTTATATGTACTGTATGATTCAATTATATAACAATAAAAAATAGGCAAAACTAAACTATGTCATTAGAAATCAGGATGCAGGGCAACTAGCAGGAACATAAGGGGGGTGTCTGGGGTCCTGAAAATATTCTATTTCTTGGGTATTAGTTACATGGGTAGGTTCACTTTATGATAATTCACCAAGTAGTACCCTTATAATGTGGCAATTGTCTACATTTATGATATACTTTAATAAAATAATTCAATTTTAAAATACAGAAGCAGAAGACCAGTGAAGAAGATACTGCAATCTCCCAGCTACAAAACAATGGTGACTTGGAAATGAAAAGAAATGGTCAGGTTCAAGATATTCTCCATAAGAGCTGAAACAGATGGACTGTGGATGGGAGTACAAGAAAGTAAGTATCTAGGATGATTCTCAAATTTTTGCCTTGAGCATGTGAGTGGTGCTATTTATTGAGATGGAGAAGTCTTAAAAAGACAAAAATTACAGGAAAGTAGGGAGAATTCATTCTATTTTAGCCACATTTAACAAATGGAATTTTTCCATTTTACAAAAGAATATCATACTAAAACCAGCCCACCAACCTTATTCCTTTTTTTCAAATAACCCTTAGCTACAGTGTAAAGACAGGAAGAGGTTTGGGAAGGCAACTGAAAATCAAACAAACAAACATTCAAAAGAGAGAGAAATAAGAAAATAAGACAGTGTAAAAAAAAAAAAAGAAGAAGAAGAAGTGTAGGGATTATTTCTAAATCAATCACATTGCTGCCTAGTAGGAATTATTCTACTTAGAAAATGCCTAGGCAACGTTTAAATAAAACAATCCCCAGTCAGGATAAGGACAGAAGGGAGTGGGATCATAAAGTCACCAACTAGCTAAATGATTGTGTTGTAAGTTTTTGTCAGATGGACAGACAGAAAAAGTACCGTGTTGGTAAAAATTTCCTGGTCAATCCAAAAACGTTATGTGCCAGGGAATGAGCCTCCCTCAGCTGCAAGCCATGGACCCTGGCTCCCATGATTTAAGACGAAGGTGACAGTAAGAGCAAGTACAGAAAGCAGAGTAGAAAGTAAGGCACTAAGAAATAGGTAAGAGAACAAAACACTGATCAACATAAACAGAAAAAAAAACCCTTCTCTCCGCTCTCTCTTTTGCCAATAGATGCTCCAGAGCTCAGTGTTGGAGAAGCAGCGTTGCTCCTGCCTGCCTCATCAGTGTGTGTCCTGCCTGCCTCTGGTTCTGGAGCAAAGTGGACATGAGGACCAGAAGGAAAGGAAGATGGCAACAGCAGACCTGTGAAAGTATAAGAAGAAAGGAGAGAAGAAAGGAGGACTATCCCAGGGAAGGGGAAGTAGGGGTGGAGGGGGAGGCGAAATTCCACAGCCATTCAGCTAGATCTGTCAGTCCAGGGAAGAGACCCAGGAAACTGGAGCACATGTAAGCCAGGGATGCCTGGAGCATCAGAGACCTTGAAGGGCACGCTGACCTCTGGCAGAGAGAACTATGAGAAAGACTGAATAGTACGATGGTTAAAAATGCGGACTCAGGATCTGAGCTGCCTCAGTTTAAATCCCTACATTACCACGTGCTGGTGTGTGACCCTGAGCAAGCTACTTAAACTCCTGGTGCTTCAGAGAACTACCAACCCACTAAAAATCACTTATACTTCCTGGCCTCTCTGCACCCAGAAACTATATGCTACCATGTACTCCAACCTCACCAAATTCCCCAAAAGAGTAGAAAAACAAGAAGGCATTAGTTAGAAACAGTCTAAAATTTAATTCAAGGTGCTCTTCCATTGTTTAGATTGAGAAGAGAGTTTTATTTTACTAATGAATTTCTCCAAGAAAAAATTTCATTTCCCTAAATTACCCAATCTAACACCCCACTCACAGGGCAAGCCAAAAGCCCAAAAGGACACCTTACCTTCACCAGCACATAGTCCCCAGGCTGAGCTCTGACCCTGAGTCCAGAGTCAGTGGCATCCTCCATCTCTACATCAGGGAATATCACCTTAAGGTTTCCATCATTCCGGCCACACAGCTCAGTGGCAGAGCGTTTACTGAGCTGCAGAAAGAAGAGAGGAGACTGTATGAACCTGTCATAGTCATCAGTTCTTGAAGGCCGAAAGTACACTTTCTATGTCTCAGACCCCAAGTGTCTTAGAGAGCATTCCTTAACCAAGGAATCTCGAAGAAGACTGTGTTACCACTGCCCCACCAACAAAGCAAAACGTGGCGCACAACAGAAATTCAATAAAGTTTTGCTGACTCTACATTAGTGAATGACTCAATCAATGAGTCTGATTACAAAACTCGTTTCAGCAGAAATGGCCTTCAAACTGGCCTGAAACCAAGGACATATAGGTGATGCTCTTCGCAAACCAACGTTCACTTTACCCAGCAGTTTCACAGTAATCACTCAGGAATGTTCTGGGGTTGTTTGGCCCGGGTTACATGCCCCTGGTGAATAGGTAGACTTGAAACCAGAGTCTCCATCACACATGCAGAAAACAAGGCCAGGAGAGTAATAAAACCAGAATGATGGAATTAACTTCTAGACTAGATACAAATCTTTTTCTTACAGCCATGATGAAGTAACAAAAACCAAATTTGTCCTCAAGCCTTGAGTAACCAGGAAACTGGACAAAAGATATGAAATAACTTTTTTCAGAATTTGAACAGAGATCACATAAGACTATGATCCCCAAGAGAAGGAAAACAAATAAGATGAGCCCTCCAATCACTCCTGCATTTTGCCAGAAGGCACATGCGAGCCGGAGTATGCAAAGCAGGGAGGGAGATCTCAAGGCAGAGCATGGTGATTTCTCTGGACTGAAGGACTGGAGTACAGGAAGCCTGCATAACTAGCAATTGTGGGACAAGTTCTAGACACGAGGGAGATACGCAGAAAAAAGCTATGGAAGTGTGCAAAGGGATCCCTTGAGTCTTTGCTGAATACTACTACTTGCTCCTCTATAGAGGGAAACTCCATGAAGTCGGGCAAAAGGAAGTTATTGAGAACTCCCAGAGCTCACATGGGGCTGGGAATCATTTGATCTACCTCTAAATAGACCTCATTGATTCCTTGGGACATGCAGTATTGACTCCAGAAAAGCCAAAAACTAGTAATGAGCCTAAACCAGGGGTGGGCAAACTTTCTGTCTCGAGGGCCACAAGGGGTTCTTAAACTGGACCGGAGGGCCGAAACAAAAGCATGGATGGAGTGTTTGTGTGAACTAATATAAATTCAAAGTAAACATCATTACACAAAATGGTACGGGCTTTTTTTTTTTTAGTTTTATTCATTTCAAACGGGCCAGATCCGGCCCGCAGGCCGTAGTTTGCCCACGGCTGGCCTAAATTATCCCTATAACAAAAAAGCTTTTCTAACAAAGCTTAAAAACAAGCCTTGAAAGGATCAAACGGAACTATAACATCACTGCCTATCAGAACAAAGCCAAACGCAAAATCCAGACACTCATAAGTGAACACTGCAATGTCCAACATCCAATCAAAACTCACTAAATATGCCCAGAAGCAGGAAAATGTGACCCACAATCAGCAGAAGAATCAGTCAATAAAAACAGACCAACGGAGTTCTAGTCAAGATGACAGAGTAGATAAACACTGTGCTCGCCTCCTCCCACAACCACATCAAAATTACAGGAAATTATAAAACCACCACCCTTGAGAACCACCTGAAGATGAGCTGAACAAACTCCTATAGCTAAAGAAAAAAAGAAGCCACATCAAAACTGGTAAGAGGGGTGGAGATTCAAAACAGACTGGTACCACTCATGTGTGGCAGTTAAGATTCAGGAGAAAACTATGCTGTACACTTGAAAGTAATATAATATTGAATGTAAACTATAATTTAAATTTTTTTTTAATTAGAAGATTCGGGAGATATATCTCAGCTGTGGAAGTTCCCGTGAGGAGCAAGGGGGCCCAGTCCAACACTGGGCTCCCCAGCCCAGAGCACCAGTGCCAGGACAGAGTCCTACAACATCAGGCTGTAAACATCAGCAGGGGCTCGACTGGGTGAGACAGAAGACTGCTGTAGACCCGGGCATCCTCTTAAAGAGCCCACACAGGGCCGCACTCACTCATACTCACCCTAAGCTCCAGTGAAGAGACAGCAGCTCAAAAAGCACCAAAGACATACAGGAAGGAACTGAACTGTCTAGCTTCAGAACCAAGGCTAGAGGGAAAGCACTCTCTCAGACAGAAGAGCTGGCAGGGACCGTGATTCCTTTGTGGAGCCCTCCACACACACAGCCCACAGGCACAGGCAGAGGAGGGTGCCAAGTCTGAGCCTCCATCAAACTGCCTAACACCCTGGTGATTGATTCCCTGAGACCCCACCCCAGCCAACTCGTGCTGGAGCAGACTCTCTTTTAGTGGCAGTCCTACACCAGTGGCCGGCTTCAGCCCGTGCTGAGGGCTTTCCTACAATCTCTCAAAGGTCCACAAACCCCAAACAATGGCTGGTCTTGGCATACACTGTACCTCTTGTTAAGCGGACCCAAGCCTGGCACTAGTGGCAGCCAACCTCAGCTCACAGCTAGCCTTATCCCATCTGTTTAGTGCTCTCCCTAAATGATGGCAAGGTCCCCAGGCTTGACCACAGAAGCCTACAGAAACCACAAACTTCCTGAAATTCAGTACATTTCTAAGAAAGAATTAAAGACAGACAGTAACTTTGGTTCTAAAAATATACATATAATACAGCTTCCAGAAAGATGGAGCACACATACTTTTCCCTAATGCTTTCACTTAGTACAAAAATATCCTTCAGAAACGAACGGAGAAATCAAGACATTCTAAGATAAATGAAAACAAAGGGAATCTGTTGCCCGAGGTTCAAAAGGAAGTCCTCTAAACCAGTGGTCACCAACCTTTCGGACCTCACAGACCACCAGTGGTCCGCAGACCATCGGTTGGCGACCGCTGCACACAGAAAGGAAACAATAACAGGGGGAACCCTGGAACATCAGGAAGGAAAAAAGAACATCTACACAGAAAACTACCCAAAAAACACGTAGGCCTATTAAATGAATTCAGCAAGGTCACAGGATACAGATAAACATACAAAACTCAATTATGTCTACATTAGAGCAATGAACATACAGACACCTGAAATTAAAAACAACAGCCAATTACAATACCTTAAAAAAAAAAAACAGTAAATACGTAGGTGTACATCTAACAAAACATATACAGGATCAGTATACTTAACAACTACAAAAACTGATAAAAGGAATCAAAGAAAATCTAAATAAAGGAAGTCATACTATGTTACAAAAAATAAACAAAATGTATATAGATACATATGGTCTCACCCCCTCCACCAGCACCAGCTGGGTACAACCCACAGAGGTCTTGTTGGCTTTCGTTGCTTCTTCTCGGAAGACAGTGATAAGTTCCTCCAAACGCCTTAATTTTACCTCTTCCAGGACATCATCCTTCAGCCTGTGATATGCCCGTGTCTTCTATAAAAAACATTTTTTAGAGAGGGAGGTCACCAAGGACCTATAGAATTCACAGCGGGAGACCATGTTCATCCCACCTGCAAGTTCCAGACATGTGTACAAGAAACCCAGGCCCTACCCCGAGGGTTCTCTAGTTCTGAGAGCCTTCTAAGAGAAAAAGGTAGCTATGCAGTGGAATCACCATTTTTGCAAGGCCTAAACTTTAAATTTAGCACATGAAAATTACAGACTCAAAATTGTTTTCAACATTTTTATAGAATGTCCTAAGAATAAAGATTACATGTGTACATATACTAAGTAACTCATGTACCAAGTTACTTAGCCATGTGTTTATAAAGTCACAAGATGCAAAGCAGCCTAAATGTTTATCAATAGGTAACTAGTAAAACAAATTATTATTTACATAATGGGATATTATACAGTTGTTAAAAAATAGTAGAATAGTTTTATATATACTGATATGATTTCTCTCCAAAATATACTTTTTTTTAAAGATTTTTAAATAGATTTTTAGAGAGAGAGGAAGGGAGGAGGGAGGGGGAGAGAGAGAAAGAGAGAGAGAACAATGTGAGAGAAAAACATCAATCGGTTGCCTCCTGTATGCGCCCCAAGTAGGGATCAAGCCCACAACCCAGACATATGCCCTGACCAGGAATCAAACCGGCAAACGTTTGATGCACAGGATGGCACCCAACCAACTGAGTCACACCAGCCAGGGCCCCAAAATATACTCTTAACAGAAATAAACAAGGTACAAATGAACATGTATAATAAATGATGGGTACAAAGAATACATATAAATATGTTTTAAATACGTGAACTATCTCTAGAAGTTTGCAGAAGAAACTGCTAAGAGCAGCTGCCTTCAGGGAAGGAACTAAAAAACTAGGCAACCTGGGAAGAAATCTCACTACATACGATTTTGACCTTTTGAGTTTTATACCATGAGCATATATTACCTAGTTCAAAAAAAAAGAAAAGAAAATTTATCCTTGGCCAGCTGGTGTGGCTCAATTAGTTGGGCGCCATCCCAGGCACCAAAGGTTGCCAGTTCAATTCTAGTCAGGGAACATACAGTAGTTGCAGACTTGATGACCAGTAGGGGGTGTGCAGGAGGCAGCAGATGGGTGTTTCTCTCTCTCCCTCTCCTTCCCTCTCTCTCTAAAAATCAATAAACTATTTTAAAAAAAGAAAAAAAATGTATCCTTGAAAAGCCTTTACATCATCCAACACCATGGTATGCGTGCATGTTTATACTAGTACACACACACACACACACACACACACACACACATACACAAAGATCATAA
>NW_006291383.1:7864298-7875521 GCF_000327345.1 Myotis davidii | reverse complement strand
GGAACCAGGAGGTCAGGGTTTGATTCCTGGTCCTGGCACATGCCTAGGATGCAGGCTCGATCCCCAGTGTGGGGCATGCAGGAGGCAGCCTATCTGTGAGTCTCTCTCATCATTGATGTTTCTATTTCTCTTTCCCTCTCCCTTCCTCTCTGAAATCAATAAAGATATATTTTTTAAAAATCATAACACAGTTGGAGAACCAAAGAGCAAGACAAAAGTATGGAATAAGAGAAAAATCAATACACCAAAGTCTGGGTATTCAAATCAATCTGCCTTTGAGAGAACTACAAAATCCAGAAAAATATGGAGAATAGGTAGAGAATCCTAAAATGTAATTCACTTACAGGGTTTACGCTATTCTGTCTTATTAACAACTTACCTCTATTATACACTATCTTGGGTGCTTTATACATATTATCTTATTTAATCCTCAAAACCACCTGAGTTGGTACTAATGTTATCCCCATTTCACAAATGAAGAAACCAAGGACCTTTCCCAAGGTCACAGTTATTAAATGAGAGAATAGTCATTTAAGTGCTTGCTCTCTTCTACAGGCTATTTGATTAAGTCTCTATAACCTAAACCCTAACCCAGGAATTAGATCCCAAAGTGAACTCTCATATTCAATGCCCAATGCCCATAGAGTATGCTTCCATAACACACTTTAAACCCATTTCCCAAATCTAACATTATAAGAATTCCTACGGCATGTTTGTGATGTTCATGGAAAATAAGCAACAGCTCCTCTGAAGCTTCATCCCTGAAATAATTCTGTAAGAGACATGGATATACACACCAGCCTGCAGAACACGAGACAGTGGGCTTTAAAATAAATGAGTTAGCTTGACTGATGGCAGCTGAGTTGATAGTGGCTAAGGTCACAGGTTCACTCATTCATCAGTCAGCTTTCCTGAGCCCATGGCAGCAGAGGCTCCTCAAACTCCAGCCCAAACACAAGGCAAGTTACCCCCAATGTGACTGTGGGGATAAGAAATGACCTAGGCCAGTGGTCGGCAAACTGTGGCTCAGCAAACCGCAGCTCGTGAGTCACATGCGGCTCTTTGGCCCCTTGAGTGTGACTCTTCCACAAAATACCGGCTCTTCCACAAAATACCGGCTCTTCCACAAAATACCGACTTCTGTGCATCGGCCATGGAGTTTCAATCGCACTGTACGTGCGCACCCGCATGTGGTATTTTATGGAAGAGCCACACTCAAAGGGGCCAAAAAGCCGCATATGGCTCGCGAGCCGCGATTTGCTGACCACGGACCTAGGCAATTCATCCCTACCCCCAAGAAAAAGGCAGCAGACTAGGACTATCCCCTTTCTGCAAGAAAACATTATTCTCTGTTTCCTTTCTCGTCTCCTTCTGTATTGTTTACCTGGGAAACTGTGTTATAGGAGTAACTCCAAAGTGGGTATCAGTGAGTTCACCTGACCTATAAAAATGGAAACTAAAAATAGTTGAGGATGGCTGGGAGGGCGACAAGGAGCCTTGTAAAACAAATCATGTCTGTAGGCCAAAAGGAAGTTCTGCATGTTGAGAAATGAGTTTAGATTTCTTGTAAAGAGAATAATGTCCCTCCCTCCCCATTCCAATTCTAAGCAATCTACACATAACTTCAAATATTCTAATAAAGAGAAATGTTGGCACAGGTGATTATTATTCGTCTCCAATTGCTGAATGATGTAAAATAGCAGACAGGTGGATTAGATAAAATAAAGAAACGAATGGTAAGATCCTGTGGCTTCTCAAGGACTGCCTTGCTGTCCTTTATTTTTCTTTCCAGTTATCTACAGTGAACCCCAAACTGGTCAGAAATGAGGTCAGCCTCAACACAGAAGTAGTTACTCCCCCATCCCAGAGCTCACCTGTCTCATGCTGTAGGCAAAGAGGAAGCCCATGTTGTACTGAACTTCCCGAAGCAAAGACACTGTCTGGAGGTGATCTTCCTCTGTCTCACCACAAAAGCCAGCAATGAAATCACTGCTGAGGCTCACACCTGCGACACACAACCAAGGACAAAGGACAGCTGCTTACTTTCAAGAGAGGCTGTTGGAACTTGCAGGCCACAGAGGGAGGGGCAGCAACTGTAAGGGCTTTCGGAGCTATTCAGCCCACGTGCAAGTGTCATCAGGTCACTGCGGAGCGAGGAGGGAACGGCCTGCTTATCTACAATGTGCCCATGCCAGAGCCTGGCTTCTCAGTCTGCATTCCCCTCAGGACTAGAAAAGGTGTTTTCACTTCAAATGTGGGATTTGGGAGCACAGTAGGAGTCCACATTTTCAAATTGGTCCTGCTTTGTACTTATATCTGGTAAAAACATGGCAGTGCCCCATATAAATATACTTTTGAAGTTAGTTTAACACAATGCTCATTTAAAATAGTAACAATGACTACTATTTACTGAATACTTGCTAAGTGCTACACATTACTATCTATTTAACTTAACCTATTTAATTACCCAAAAATCCAATGAGGTGAGTAGTATTTATTGCATTTTATAAATGAGAAAACTGCAGTCCAGAGAACTTCCACATTATCCTGTCCCATCAAAATGAAAGTATTTATGCATAATACAAGTTACAATCATTAGAAATTTGGACAAAATGTAGACATTATCAACCAAATCTAAAGTAAAAGACTACAGAGTAATTTTATTAGGAGGAAAGAAAAGGGGTTAAGATAAATAGGAAAGGAATAACCTCTAAGTACACATTTTTAAAGATATCAATTGCCCCCAAATCAGAATTAATTCAAACCATATATAACTTTTCCAACTAACAAGAAAAAACAAGGTCTCTCCCATATGTTCAGAAACACAAAAACTATAGAAAATGAATCTCTTTGGCCCTGAGGCCATAAGCTGATCCACATCTCTGAGTATTTCTAGCAAGACCAAAACATTAAAAAATCAGAAAGAAGTAAAAGAGAGAAAGAGCCCTGGCCGGTGTGACTCAGTTGGTTGGAGCATTGTCCCATACACCCAAAGGTCGTGGGTTTGATTTCTGGTCAGGGCACATACCTGAGTTGCAGGTTCGGTCCCCAGTTAGGGTGCATACGAGAGACAACCAATTGATGTTTCTCTCTCGTATCGATGATTCTCTTTCTCTCTCTCCCCTTTCTTCTAAAAGACAAGAGAGAGAGAGAGAGAGAGAGAGAGAGAGAGAGATGAACAGAAGCAAAGTAAGTGTAAAAGTCGTCACAAGATACTGCCACAGGTGTTGCCTGTAAGACTAAGGTCACTGTAATGTGCTCAGTAGAATACATTTCTTAAATGTACCTGGAATAGACTCTCTGACATGATGAATTAACTCCACATAAGCTTCTCTTGAATAGCTGCAATAAAGAACAGAAAGAAAAGACTTAGATGAGCCAATCTTCTTTAAATGAATGCTATAAAAAGATAACACTATGAACTACCACATGTAATCACTTCTCACCCACACAGGACAGTACCATCAGTTAAACTATCCAAAAGATCTTATGATCCAAAACTTATACTGAACCTAATTTAGGGCCTATGAATGTTTAGTTCAAGAACATAAACTATTTTAAATAGCCTTCTGCATTTAACTAATAATGAAGATAGATTAAACATTTCAAAGGATCTAGATGATTTTATATGCTCTCTGGTTCCAAGATGATGGCCAGAGGGATATCAAGATCACCAAGAATAATTTGGAAGTTGACAAGGACTTGTTTAACAGTGTTTTCAAGTCTGCCTGAGAACTCTGACCTTTTGGGGGCGGTGTGGAGGGGCCAATTAAAAATAAATAAATAAATCTCTAAAAGTCTTTGCCAAGTCAAAAACACTAGTTCCATACAGCTTGCCATCGGTCACATTCTCCTTTCAGTCTTATCTCTGCAATATTTATCCCCAAAGTAAGTGAACGATAGAGCTATACTAAATTCCAAGACCTAAAAAACCTTCATGTTAAAATTTCAGTGTGCCACATGGTAGGTGCCTAATAAAAAAACATGCTAAGCAAATGAAATGAGTGATCCAGTCCTTAGTCTATACATTCTTAGTGAACAAAAGCAAATTACAATGTCCCTGGGTTTATTCATATAACAAATATTTATTGAGCAGTTACTATGTGCCGCACACTATGCTAGAATTTTAGACACTGTTTGCTCCTAAAGGAGACACTGAAAAGCTGTACCCCCTTCTCATGGCTTCCAATACACGGCTACTTCCACTCTGGGCTGGTAGGTGGATCTGTTTACAGATGTTGTCTCTCTCATGAATCAGCTGCAGAACCTGGTCAAATAGAACACATTAGTCATCAAAGTCTCACCAAAGAATCTTACAGAAAGGAATACCCATCCCCTCTGTTCTTTGCCAAAGTTAATTTTCAAGTAATTAAGAGGCTAATTAAACCAAACACATGAATTACCCAAATGCTCTACTTTTGCTCAAACCATGTTCTGTCTGTCCCAGACAGAAATGCTTAAGGATACTGATAGCAGTTTGGCACAGTTTACTGTCAATATTTACCTCATCAGGAAAGTCCTTGGGGTGGGGAGAGGTAAAACGAATCCTCATTTCAGGATCTATTCTGGAGACCTGATCCAGAAGGTGAGCAAAACGAAGGCCCCCTTGCTTGGTTTTATAGTTGGTGGAGAAGCCACGGCTGAGGTTGGTGGACACTGCATTGTTGAACTGGACCTCTGAATTGTCCCGATAACTATTAACATTCTGACCAAGCAGTGTCACTTCTTTCAGCCCCTGAAAAGCAGGAAATAAATATTTTGAGAGCAATTTAAAATAGTTTGGTAGCTTCATGCCAAATCACTAACTAAAATAGCTGCGTCATAATGTTAACTTTAAAAAACAGGATACACTAAAAGCAATGTGGATCCTGGATTGGATCCTGAAAAAGAAAAATAACATTAAAAAGTGGCAAAATCAGGAAAAAAAGTCTAAAGTTAGTTAATAGTAATATACCATATTTGGTACATTTTAGTTTTGACAAATGTACCAAAGTTAAGTAAGATGTTAACATTAAGAGGTAACTTGATCTTTGCAACTTTTGTGTAAATTTAGTTATTCCAAAACTTTATTTTAAAAAGTTTATTAAAACAAACAAAGAAGGATATAAAACTAAGTAAAATGCACACACATATAAAAAGACATAACAGTCAAATGCAAAGAGTTACGGGACAATTAAGAAAATCTGAGTATGAGTGGGCTAGGATTAAAATGATATTTAGCAATTTTTGTTAATCTCATTAGAAGAATTATGGTAATGAAAATTTCCTATTTTTTAGAGATGTATTAACTTAAGGGTGAAATGTCATGCTATACTTTGAAATATTTTATCAACAAAAAAATAGATAAGGCAATTATGGCAAAATGTAACAATTATTACATTTAAGTGACAGTTTTGTTTGTTGGAGCCTCATCCCATGCATCAAAAGGTTGTGGGTTTGGTCAGGGCTTATTTAAATATCTAGGTTTCAGGCTCACTCCCCGTTTGGGGGACATACAGTAGGCAACTGATTTATGTTTCTCTCTCACATTGATGGTTTTTTTCTCTCTCTCTTTCCCCCCTTCCTCTCTCTCTAAAATCAATAAAAACATATCCTCAGGTGAGGATTTTTTTAAAAATAAAATAAAATTTAAAAATTTAAGTGACTGTTAGCTAGGGAAAAGGGGCCACAATACTATTCTCTCTTTCCTGTGTAAATTTTTTTCATATAAAAAGATAATAAAGAGGCTTAAAGAAAGGCTGCTTACTTAAATGACTTCCAATCAATAACCATTGTTTGAATGAATAAACAACATTCTGTTAAAGGAAAATATTCTATTCTCTTTGTAACTGTAGTCTAAAAAATCTAAATGAAAGAAACATCTTTTAAAAAGTTACTCTAGTCCTGGCCAGTTGTTCAGTGGTTAGAGCATCAGCCCGAGGACCAAAGGGTCTCGGGTTCGATTCTCAGTCAAGGGCACATGTCTCGGTTGCAGGTTTGATCCCCAGTCAGGGCATGTGGGGGAGGCAACCAATCGATGTCTCTCTCTCTCTCTCTCTCTCCCCCTCATTCCTCCCTTCCACTCTCTCTAAAAAAAAAAAAAATCAATAGGAAAAATATCCTCGGGTGTGAATTAAAAAAAACACACACACTCTATAAGTAAAATAAATAAGTGATTAACAGATCCTTTAAAACACAATGCAGAATCATAGTTTTTCACAAGTTAGTGGGCTCTGAGTTCACTAAGATTCACTTTAATGTTAAGTTCCTTTTGTTATATGCAAATACCTTAGAAAGGTTAGGGAGTTTTTGTCATCACCTCAGTTTACTTAAACAGAATTTCGCTATCTTGAGAGAGTGAGTTTTGGTACTGTGGAGTAGATGGAAGAGGAGAGGAAGGAGACAACTTTAGACCAGGAAGCACTTGTAGAGGTAGTGTATGGGGGAATACCTCACAGTACGTATGTGAGCAGTCGCAATGCCTGAGAGTGAGAAAGCAAGCAAACTGCTGACTTAGGACTGGAGGAGGGCTAGCCTCCCTTGTCCTGAACCAACCAAGTCAGGAAACAGAGACTCCAGAAGAAAAACTCCACATTCCCACCTCCTGTCCTATTCCGCACAGCTGGAAGATTTGTGCCTAGGGTTGAGGAGAGACCTCCGCAAGGGCTGAGGGACCAGCTCCCAATAGGAGGAAGGCAGGAAGCACCTTCCATCTAGCCTCTGATCTGACTCACTAGCCTCATCTATTCTCTTCAAGCTGACCCAGTGGTCAAAATGAACAAAAGATATGGGAGGTTTCCCTAGAATGGACAAATCAATAAATCATTCTGTAAAAAATTACTATCGCCAGGTAGTTTAAAAACATTTAAACTACCTTCCAATAGCAATCCTTCCAATAATCTGGCAAGAAAGGTATTATTTTATCCTCTTTCATAGATGGAGAAACTACGTTTCGAAGAAGGTAGTGAAATGACCAGTGCCCAGGCACCGAGCCAGAGAACGGTGGAGTCAGAATTCATACTAATCATCTGATTCTACACTCATGCTCCCATACTCTCTCCAATCTTCTGTGTTGACTCCTAAGCAAACTTCACAGTGGATCTGCCTGTAATTTGTGGCATCAATGTATTTCTTTCTGGCCAGGTACCGTTTTAAACTTGTACAGCTTAAAAACAGCACAGGCTGCAAAACTAGAAAGCTGTCCTCATCCTCCCATAAACACACTCTCCGTAAGGAAGCCTGGAGAACTTTTCACCTGCTCAGAAAGCTTTCTCACTTCTTCCAGAATGGAGGCAACAGGCCGACTCCTCTCCCGGCCGCGCGTGAAGGGAACAATGCAGTAGCTGCACATGTTGTCACAGCCTCTCATGATAGACCTGGGGGGAAAGAACAGGACTCAGTAACAGCAGCAGCATGTCTTGGTCCAACCCAAGGGGCAGGTCACGATTCCCTTGGCATTATCCTTTGGCTCTGAATTCTCTTGACAAGGTGCTCACACTGGACCAATACGAGATCTAAGAAAAACTAAGGCAGATGGTTTTTGATCTTTAAAAACTATTCTTTAACCCCAGGATAGAAACCAAACCGTAACTGGTGGATACAGTGATTACCCTGAGGGACCAGTGGTGAAGGAATGGGTGAAGACATACCACACTTGGGCTTGCTACTGTTTATATTTACATATTATTTGAACTTTCCACTTCTAGACCAGAAAAACAAATAAATATTATAAAGTGTATATAAGGAGCAGAGACGTTGGATTTAAAACACAGGGGTCTGCAGCCCTGGCCAGGTAGCTCAGTTGGTTGGAGCATCATCCCATACAACAAAAGGTTGTGGGTTCAATCCCCAGGCAGGGCGAGTGTGGGAGGCAACCAATAATGTTTCTCTCTCATGTCAATGTTTCTCTTTTCTTCTCTCTCTCTCTCTCTCTCTCTCTCTCTCTCTCTCTCCCCTCCACCCCTCAAAAAAATCAATAAAAACATATCCTTAAAAATAGGATTTTTAAACATAGGATTAAAAATAAAATAAAACATAGGGGGTCTGAATTTCTCACATTCCTGATCCAAATGCTAGGTATCTAAGTTAAGTCACTTTCTTTCATTTGCATCTTGTATACATGAAAGCCTCAATTTATTGTAAGGAAATAATTACCCTAATATGTATCAAAGATGTTCATTGAAGAATTGTTAAATAAATGTTAGCTATTATTCTTATTAAGCATTCTAACAACAGAGTATTGTCTAGCCATTAAAATGAAAATGGTTGGCAAACTTTTTCTGCAAAAAATGATATAGTAAATATTTTAGGCTTTGCATACAATCTCTGCCACATACTCAATTCTGCTGCTGCAGTGGTGAAAGCAGCCGCACGCTATGTAAACAAATGGGCACAGCTGTTATTTCAATAAAACTTTATTTACTAAAACAGGCTGTAAGCCAATTTGCCAATCTCTGTTAGAGAAAATATAATGGCATAAGAAATGTTCACCACGCCGAAACCAGTTTGGCTCAGTGGATAGAGCGTCGGCCTGCGGACTGAAGGGTCCCAGGTTCGATTCCAGTCAGGGGCATGTACCTGGGTTGCGGGCACATCCCCAATAGGAGATGTGCAGGAGGCAGCTGATCGATGTTTCTCTCTCATCGATGTTTCTAACTCTCTATCTCTCTCCCTTCCTCTCTGTAAAAAATCAATAAAAAATATAAATTAAAAAAAAAAATGTTCACCACTTTAAATAACAAAGGTTATAAAACTGCCTGGCAGGCATGGCTCAGTGGTTGAGCATTGACCTATATGAACCAGGAGGTCATGGTTCGATTCCCAGTCAGGGCATATGCCTGGGTTTTGGGCTTGATTCCCAGTGTGGGCATGCAGTAAGCAGCCAATCAACGATTCTTTCTCATCATTGATCTTTCTCTCTCTTTCTCTCTCTCTCTCTCTCCTTCCCTCTCTGAAATCAATAAAAATATTTTTTTAAGTTATAAAACCAATTACACAAAGAGCTATTTTTTTTTATAAACAAACACATAAGCACTAAGGACAGGGCAGCAATGATATACACCAAAATGATAATAATAGTGTTTATCGTTAGGTGGTAGAAGTAGAGTTAATTCTTACTTTCTTCTTTATGTTTTCCTATCTTTGCCACATTTTCTTCAACAAATATAAACTATTTTGTCAATTACTTTTTTAACTTTAAAGATCAGAGAAGAGAATAAAAGAATCAGGAAAGCCTATGTGAAAAAATAAAAGTATAGGAGGGAGGGTAGAAAAGACCTCATTTTATGTATATGAATACATATGCGAAAAACACTTCTCGCTCTAGCTGGTTTGACTCAGTTGACAGAGAGTCAGCCTGCAGACTGAAGGGTCCTGGGTAAGATCCCAGTCAACAGCACATACCGGTTGCGGCTTGATCCCCAGCCCTGGTTGGAGCACATGCAGGAGACAACCAATCGATGTGTCTCTCTCATATCAATGTTTCTCTCTGTCTCTCTTCCTCCTTTCCACTCTCTAAAAATCAATGCAAAAATATCCTCAGGTGAAGATTAACCAAAAAAAAAAAAAAATACTTCTCAAAGAATTATACAAGAAACAACTAGCATGCCACCTCTGGGATGTGGCCTAGGAGGCTGGAGATGATAGGTGTGAGGAAGTCTTATACATCATTTTTTGTCTTTTGTACTGTGTGCATGCATTACATTTTTTTAATGTTTTCATTAATTTTTTAGAGACAGAGAAAGGGAGAGGGAGAGAGAGAAACATTGATTGGCTGCCTCCTGCACACCTTCTCCTGTGGATCAAGCTTGCAACCTGGGCATGTGCCCTGACCGGGAATTGAACCAGCGACCTCTTAGTGCATGGGATGACACACAACCAACTGAGCCACACCAACCAGAGCTTAATTTTTTTAATGTAATAACATTAACATGTTATTTTTATTTATTTTTTTATCCTCACCCAAGGATATTTTTCTATCGATTTTTTTAGAGAGAGTAGAACATAGAGAGAACAATAGAGAGAAACGTCGATGTGAGAGAAACACATTGATTGGTTGCTTCCTGCACAAGCCCCACCCAGAGCCTTTGCCAGAGAGGAGCCTGCAACCAAGGTACATGACCTTGACCGGAATCAAACCTGGGTCTCTTTGGTCCATAGGCCGATGCTCTATCCACTGAGCCAAACTGGCTAGGGCAACATGTTATTTTCAAAGTGAGAAAGAAGTTTACTCCCTGTCTCTTGGTCAGTGACTCACACAAAAGCAGAAGTAGCACTGGGGCTCGTCTGGACTGGCATGACATCAGCATAGGTCTCATCCAGAGAAAGCAGCACATTGGCAGCTTGCTGGCCTGACTCAGCAACAGTCAGCAGCCGAGGAAGGTCCCGATAGGCATCTGGACCAGCCAAAATATCCACCATTTTCTCCCTATTGAGGATCTCCTCCTTCAGTCTCTCAGCCATGCAACCTGGGAGGGAAAAGAAATAAGCACCTGTTCCCAAATTCACTGAGTCTCCTGGCTTCTCGCCACACATTATCACCAGCTGGATTGGAGGCCAGGGCACAGGAATTTCTCCACGACTTTAGCATCATCCCTCAAATTTGCCCAAACATTTGCATAGCACTGGAACCTGCTTCTTCCACAGGGAAAGGACTCAAGAGCAATTCAATTAAATGCACAGAAAAAAACTAAATCACCATTCAAACACCTTTCTAAACATGAACCACCTCTTTTTTTCATTGAAAACTACTTGCTGTTACAAATAAAAACATTTTGCATCAGAAATTTATTTTTAAAAATAAAGCTTAGCCCAGTTGGCATGGCTCAGTGATTGAGCATTGAACTATGAACCAGGAGGTCACGGTTCGATTCCCTTTCCATTCCTCTCTGAAATCAATAAAAATATATTTTTTAAAAAATGTTTTAAAAAATAAAGTTTAATATACATTTCTACCCTTTTTATCCCTCTTCTTGCCCATAATACTTGATAGTTCTTAAACAAGTAACAAGTTTAAGAACTTGATACTGGTAAAACCTGTAAGAAATTAGTTAGCCATCTATGCTGATATCTTCCATATGCTAAAAAACCATTATTATTAATAAGACTATCAAATTAATAAAAAGTCAATTTTATAATAAACACCCTTTGAAAATACTTGTTTAAGAACTATTCTTGCCCTGGCCGGTGTGGTTAAGTTGGTAGGACATCATCCCATGCACTGAAAAGGTTGCCAGTTCCATTCCC
>NW_006291383.1:7845761-7864106 GCF_000327345.1 Myotis davidii | reverse complement strand
ATTCATAGGGGCAGAAAGTAGAATAATGGCTGCAGGGACTGAGGTGAGGAGGGAATGCCAAGTTATTGTTTAATGGATATAGTCTCACTTTGGGAAGGGGAAAAAGTTCTGAAACTGATGGTGGTGATAGTTGCACAACAATGTGAATGTTTTAATGCCACTGAACTGTACATTTAAAAAGGGTTAAATGGTAACTTTTATGTTACATATTTTTACCATTTAAAAAAACCCTCTTTGGGGGATTTCTAAAATTCCAATATTTACCCAGGGATTTCTATAATGAAGGAACTGAAATGAAACAAAACATTTCCACTAATCCTTCCATCTTCCTGTATCACTTAACACATTAATCTATGTAACAGAATATGTTCCAACTGTGTTTTGAACCATCAAGAGGAATTTAACTATTCTACAAGGGACACAGTCTGTTTTAAGGTTACATACATTAACTAAATTCTAGAAACAAGAGGGTACAGAACCTTTATTTTTGAAATACGCTTCCAAACTGTCTAGATGAGAGCTGTCCAGTAGAATTTCTAAGATGATAGAAATGTTCTTTACCTGTGCTGTTCAAACTGGTAGCCAATGGCTACTGAGCAGTCACTATGTGGCTAGTGACTTCCATATGCTATGCCAAAACCGGTTTGGCTCAGTGGATAGAGCATCGGCCTGCGGACTGAAAGGTCCCGGGTTCGATTCCGGTTAAGGGCATGTACCTGGGTTGCGGGCACATCCCCCGTGGGAGATGTGCAGGAGGCAGCTGGTCGATGTTTCTCTCTCATCAATGTTTCTAACTCTCTATCTCTCTCCCTTCCTCTCTGTAAAAAATCAATAAAATATATTTTAAAAAAAAAAGAAGTAAAATTGTAGTATTATTTAAGTTTAATTAAATTTAAATAACCACCTGTGGCTACTGGCTATTGTATTGGTGAACACAGATCTGGATCTTCACCGGAGCAGCTTCAGGAGTCGAGATGAAATGTGCCTACACTGTAAATTTATGCTTGCAGCCCCTCAGACTCCCAACGCTCTCCTATCCGTAACTCTGTCACCATGAGCCACATTAGACTCCAGGAAGAATAGACCACTTTCTGAGTACCTATTACTTCAAAGCATTATAAAAAGCCATTTTATGAGCTTTATCTCATTCAATCCTACAACCTCTGACACTAAGTACAGCATGAAGTATGTAAGATTTCTTCAGGGAATCTGGCCTCTAAGAGAAACCCTAGTACATAAAGCTACATGGAGCCCAAGTCTCAAAACCCACAAAAATCTGCAAATTACCAGATACCTAGAATCCCAATCTTCAGAGGTACTCGGGAACGGAGCCGTTTTGTCTTCAGGGCTTTAAGCTGATGTAGACGATTCCAGATGGTTTGTTCAGCCTTCTCCCTGCAGAGATCAAGAGGTAGACCTAAGCCTGAGAATAAACTACACAGCAATCTAAAAGCGTAGGACAATGGGAATAAATAAAAACCTTCAACTCTTTAAATGAATACCTAACCTTAAGGTTTAGGGAAGGTAGGCAGGGAGCCAACTGAAGAACCACCATTTGCTATAACATTCCTAGAATGACACCCTTGCTGCCCATCTCCAAATCCTGATAAGCCTTTAAGCCAAACTCAGAAACAATCTATTTCACAAAGCCTTCCCCATCACTACTGCTGGAGTGTTTATCCTCCTTTCTTTAAACTACTCTATCACTTTAACTGTATTTTCCCAGTACTTAGCATTGATCCTTTCTATTTTTTTATTTTTTTACCTAGTGCTTTTCACCAGATGTTAGAGCTACTAATATATTTATCTTAGTTCCCATATGAGACTAAGCTCCTAGGCTCCATATGAAGGAAGAGTTCATTTCTGAATCTCCCAAAATACCTAGTTCTGCGTCTTGTAACAGAGACAACCCTCTGAACAAAAATGTAGGATTAATTAATTGATAGTACATCCAGTTGAGAAAACATTAAGAATAACATGCCTTGTACATACAAACAAAGTATGAAAGATGGTATGTTCACCTCTAATGGATGCCACTCAACTGCGTTCAGAAGAACTCTGTCCCCCAGCCACTGACTGCACCCTGACCCTTACGATGTGAACAACATCATAAACATGTGCCATTAGCTACAAGAAAAACCTTAGGAGAAGCTGGGTGACTCAGCACACTCTCAGTTTCCTCATCTATACAATGAGTTTGATAACATCACCTAACCCATAGAGTTGTTGTGAGAATTAAATTATTTAGTGCATATATAGTGCTCAGCACAGGACCTGACAAACAGCACATGCTCAGCAAATGTCAACTAGTTCTATAATTACTGTCTCCAGTAATTATAAAAGTGCAAATCCATTGGCTCATCTCCACGGGTAGGACAGCCTGGCACCATTAGCTCTGGCATCCTATATAATAAAAGGCTAATATGCAAATCGACCAAACGGTGGAACTACCGGTCACTGTGATGCACACTGACCACCAGGAGGCAGACGCTCAATGTAGGAGCTGCCCCCTGGTGGTCAGTGCACGCCCCCTGAGCTGGGCTCACGGCTGAGCGCAGCAGTGGTAGTGGGAGCCTCTCCCACCCCCGTGGCAGCGCTAAGGGCTAAGGATGTCCAACTGCCAGCTTAGGCCCACTCCCCACAGGGCGCAGGGTTAAGCCATCAGTCAGACATCCCCCAAGGGCTCCCAGACTGTGATAGGGCACAGGCTGGGCTGAGGAACCCCTCACCGAATTTCGTGCACTGGGCCTCTAGTTATTATATAAGATATATTCACTCTCTAGGTAAAGAACAAAGTCCCACCTGATAGAGCAGGTGACAAGGAGGATCACATCAGCCTGAGTAAAGAGCAAGGGGAAAAAAGAAAATTATGAAATTAGCTTTATAGAATCACTGCCCATGACCCTTTTTTTTCCCTGCTTATACACTTTTATGGAAAATACACTCTTAAGGAAATGTAAAAATCTGAGTACTCCATCATCAGTGAAAATGAACTACCATTAACAGATATACAGTCTCTGATTTTGGTGATAAAAAAGCTTTGGAATTAGTGGTCATAGTTGTACAACATTGTGAATATTATTAATGCCACTGCATTGTACATTTAAAAATAGTTAATTTATGCAAATGTCAATTCACTACATTATACACCTGAAACTAATATCATAATACTGCATGACAGCTATACTTTAAATTTTTTAAATGTTATCTTTTAAAAAAAAGAAAGAAAATGAACTACATAGTAATGTCGTGATAACAGAGCTTATTATGAAGCCAAAATCTGCCCTAGCCGGTTTGGCTCAGTGGATGGAGCATCAGTCTGTGGACTCAAGGGTGCCAGGTTTGATTCTGGTCAAGGACACATGTCCGGGTCGCGGGCTCGATCCCCAGTGGGGGGCATGCAGGAGGCAGCCGATCAATGATTCTCTCTCATCATTGATGTTTCTATCTCTCTCTTCTTCTCCCTTCCTCTCTGAAATCAATAAATATATATATATTTTTTTAAAAAGCCAAAATCTAGCAACTTCTAAAACGATAGGATAAAGATTTGTCTGAAGTCCATGTGTTTTGGTGTGGTATTAGATCTTATTTTCCACATACGAGGCAAACATCTTTTATTGTGGAAAAACATATATAACTTTTACCATTTTAACCAGTTCTAAATGTATAGTTCAGTAGCATTAAATATATCCACCTTGTTATGCAAATATCACCATCAACCTTCCATAACTAAAACTCTGTACTCATTAACTACTAATTCCCAACCCTGCCCCTGCAGTCTATCTTTAACTTAGTTCCTTGCCTAAAAGTGAGCACCACCATAAGATTTTCAAAAATAATGAAACAAATGTACACCTTGGTCCCATTCTACATACTTTACTCAAAAGAACTCATTCTCACCAGGCCATACCCTGTTCCTGAAACTGCATCTAAGAATTGGCACAAATGTAGAGTTTAGCATAGATCCAGGAAACAGGGAAACAGGCAATACGTGTACCTCTTGGAGATTACTGGTCCGCAGGTAGCCACTCTTCTGTAAGATGGACCAGGCTATCTCTGTGTCATTCACATTCATCTGGCAGCCATAGGTCTCAAGGTAGACTGCAATGAGAGGGAGATTCCATGGTAGGCAGATGAAAAGGGACCATATGTCTCAAAGGTCTCCTTCCCAAATGTCCCAGAAATATTGATGCTACTGGTTATCCACTAAGTCCTCTGTTGCCTCAATTCTAAGACACCATTAATTGCCAGATGTATCACCAAATTAACGACAGCTTTTCAGAACAAAAGAAATACTACATTATATACACACACCAAATATAAGTCATGTCACTTAAAATATGGGGAAAACATGCACCTAAGCATCAGGAAATCTATCTATATATATAAAAACCTAAGTGACCTTTCGACTGGTAGCTAGGATGCGCACTGACCACCAGGGGGAAGAGGCTCAACGCACAGGCATGGAAACATGGAACTGATGAATCTCAGAGGGAAGGGGAGAGGGCGGGAAGAGATTAACCAAAGGTCTTATATGCATACTAGAGGCTCAGTGCATGAAATTCGTGCACAGAGGGGTGTCCCTCAGCCTGCCTGCACCCTCTCCAATCCGGGACCCCTTGGGGGATGTCTGAATGCCGGTATTCAGACATTCCTCTCACAATCTAGGACCGCTGGGTCCTAACCACTTGCCTACGCCTGCCTAAATGTCCCTAACTGCCTCTGACTGCCAGCTTGATGCCCCTAACGGCTCCCCTGCTGGCCTGATCATCCCCTAACTACTCCCCTGCCAGCCTGATCACCCCCTAACTGAGCCTCCAGCTGCTGGGCAGCCACCATCAGTGGCTTGCCTGAGTCACAGGCCGGCCCTGGGCAGCTGGGCAGCCACCATCCCCAGCTTGCCTGAACTCACAGCCACCTTCCCCGGCTTGCCTGAGTCTCGGGCCGGCCCTGGGCAGCAGCAGCCACTATCCGTGGCCTGCCTGAGCCTCAGGCAGCTCTGCAGCTTTGTCCAAAAGGACGTCTGGATGGTCGTTGGAATATATCCAGTCTAATTAGCATACTACCCTTTTATTAGTATAGACCTGTGTTCGGCACATGTCGCAAGCCACATGCAGCTCTTTGGCCCCTTGAGTGTGGCTCTTCCACAAAATACCACATGCGGGCGTGCCTACAGTGTGAATGAAACTTCGTGGCCCATGTACAAAAGTCAGTTTTCAGCCTGGGCGAATCTATTTTAAAGAAGTACTGTTGATACTTGGCTCTGTTAACTAATGAGTTTGCTAACAACTAGTATAGACTAGAGTCCCGGTGCACGAATCCTTGGCCTGCAGGGATCAGGCCAAAACTGGCAGTCTGACATCCCCCGAGGGGTCCCAGATTGCGAGACGGTGCAGGCCAGGCCAAGGGACCCCACCGGTGCACAGGGGCCTCTAGTATGGTTATAAAAACAATCAGAAAAGCAGGGATTCGCTGACAGCATTGATTATCAATCCAGAAGAAAAACAAATTTAAATCCACACATAGCCCAGACCAGGTAGCTCACTTGATTAGAACATCATCCCAATATATCATGGTCAAGAATCAACCAATGAATGCATAAATAAGTGGAACAACAGCAAATAGATGTCTGAGAGACAGAGATAGATAGATAAATAGAGATGTAGATATAGATGAGACACATAGTATTATTTATAATATAAAAATTTGGAAGCAACCTAATGTCCAACTATAGGGGACAGGCTGAGAAACATCATGATATAGAACAAATGTGATATTTTGTACTAATTTTTTTTAATTTAATTATAAATAATGTAGTTTTGGGGAAAATGTTAAATGAAAACAAGTTACAAATAATTTTCACCTTATGATTGCAACCAAATCTTTAAGAACTATAAAGGGAAATAGTTTTTTGAAACAGAGCAAGGGGGAAAGGTCTGATTGTCCCTTAATTTCTCTTCAAACTTTTTTAAGGCATATAACTGATTGCATGTTTCTAAGGAAAGCTCTACCTAAGTATAAAGAGTGAATTTCTATAGCACCAATTGTGAAAGCTGCCTTAAAACTTAAAGACAATCTAAAAATTAGAACAGAAAGTACAGGATTTCCAAAGGTAACCAAAGAGAGGACTACCTAGGACTCTATCCCCTAGTTGTGTGTACTAACACTATAAGTTCCTTCATATTAATGTTACTTGGTGGAGTTTAATTAATCCATAACTTAGGAAGCCTTCCCACACTGTTAAACTTCCAAACCTAGGTATGTAATAAAAGGACAGTTAAGAATCAGGCTATGGATGCTGGAAAAGAGCAAAGCAGAAAGCCCAAAGAGAGACAAGAAATAAAACCAACCTTTTCTCTGCCTTCCTAAAAGTTCATCCACTGTGAGATATGGGGGTGGGTCCACCACATCTGAAGAAGCCAGCTTCTCTTGAGGAACTGAAGCACTTCTTAAAAAATGCTGAAAAGTTGGTCCAGTAGCCAGCCTGGAGCTGAAATCCTTCCGAACTCCATCCTCCTGCTGCCCCTCTGGACCGGGACATGCGGTGCCAGAGAAACTGCTGTGTGCCCTGCAGGTCCGGAGCAGCAGCCAGGACACAGAGGCTAAGGGCCCCCACCCCAGACACCTCTGTGCTTGGAGGATACACTGTAAATGATGCATGGTGCTAAAACAGCTCAAAGTCTGCAAAAAAATAACGACATCATCAACATTTATTGAACACAATGTAGAGGGCACTACTCTAAGTACTTCAAGTAGATGATACCTTTAACAATAGTATCCCTATTTTTACAGGTGAAAACACTGAGGCAGCTTGCCCAAGATCACACAAAGGCGTCCCAGAGATGAGATGCAAATCCAGGCAGTGTACCGTGGGGCCTTGACTTACGAGTTTAATTCGTTCCATGACGGAGCTTATAACTCAAATTACTCGTATGTCAAATCAAAAAGTGAACGAGTGAGACACGTGATGCTGGGCTGATGTTGTGGCGTTCACTGTGACGTTTGCTGCGCCAACTAGCGGTGGGGTATCTGAAGCTGGCTCGTAACCTGAATTTTAGCTCGCAACTCAAAGCAAAAAATCAGCCAAGAGACGGCTCGTATCTCAAAAAACTTGTTATTCGGGACACTCGTAAGTCAAGGCCCCACTGTATTTTCAAAACAAAGGGGTGGTAGAGATGAGATGAGAAGCCCTGACAAAATAAAGTAGCACCTTGGAACAATTCGAAAGGCTTTAAGCATATTTACTCATTAAATCTTCACAGCAGCTGAAACTGGTTTGGCTCAGTGGATAGAGCGTCGGCCTGCGACTGAAAGGTCCCAGGTTCGATTCCGGTCAGGGGCATGTACCTTGGTTGCGGGCACATCCCCAGTGGGAGATGTGCAGGAGGCAGCTGATCGATGTTTCTCTCCCATCGATGTTTCTAACTCTCTATCCCTCTCTCTTCCTCTCTGTAAAAAATCAATAAAATATATTTAAAAAAAATAAAATAAAATAAATAAATCTTCACAGCAATCATAAGCAAGACAGGCAACAGACACTATTATTATGCCATTCAGAGATGAGGAAAGACACAAGAAAGGCTGAGGAACTTACCTAAGCTCCCACAGCCAGTAAGCAACAGCACTGTCCACCTTCCTACACTGTCTCCCAATACTGTGAAAACCAAAGGAATATATCTAATATGGGGCACCATATGCCTGATCAATGACTCCTTCTACCGTCCTTGAGTCTCAAATTACTACCTTCAAACTTCCCACCCATGGCTGGTGGGGTGGAAAATGGCACAACCTTTACATGGGGCAATGTGCCATTTTCCATCAAATTAGACACACACAAACCTTTTGACCAAGCAGTTCCATTCCTAGATATTTATCCTACAGATATACTCTTACATAGACAAAATGACCTACTTATAAGGATACTTGTTGCAGTAGTGTTTCTAATAGCAAAAGAATGGGAGATATCAAATATCATCAATAGGGGACTAGTTAAGTAAGTCATGGTATATCCATACAATGGAATAAGATGGAACTGTCAGAAATGAGGCTGAATCTATACATGGCGAAAGCAAGGAAGCAGCCCTGGCTGTGTGGTTCAGTTGGTGAGAGTGTTGTCCCGTATAACGAAAGGTTGTGGGTTCAATTCCCGGTCAGGGCATGTAGCAAGGTTTTGGGTTTGGTCCCTGATCAGGGTGTGTGTGGGAGGCAACCAATCAATATTTCACTCTCACATCGATATTTCACTCTTTATCTCCCTCTCTCTCTAAAAAAAAATCAGTTTTTAAAAAATGAAAAAAAGCACCCGGCCAGCATGGCTCAGTGGTTAAGCATTGACCTCTGAACCCAGGTGGTCAGAGTTCGATTCTGATCAGGGCACATGCCTGGGTTGTGAGCTCAATCCCCAGTGGGGGATGTGCAGGAGGCAGCCAATCAATGATTCTATCATTGACTAGAGGCCCGAAGCATGAAATTTGTGCAAGAGTAGGCCTTCCTTCCCCCAGCTGCCAGCACCGGCTTCCCTCTGGCACCGGGACCCGGGCTGGCTTCCCTCTGGCCATCGCAGGCACCTGGGACCCGGGCTTCCCTCGCAGCCCCAGCTTCATCCGGAAAGATGTCCAGTCTAATTAGCATATTATGCTTTTATTATTATAGATGTTTCTATCTCTCTCTTCCTCCCTGAAATCAATAAAAATGTTTTTTAAAAAAAACTAAAACAGCAAGGAAGCAAAGTGCTAGAGACTACCTACAGTATGCTATACTCAAATCTGTGGGGGAAGGAAGGCGGAACATTAAGGTGCATATTTGTAAGTATACACAGTATCTCTAGAATGCATAAGAAACAGTAACTGCCTCCCAAGAATAAACCCAGGTGATTCAAAATACAAGATTTGGAGACATACTTTCCACCACATTTAAGGGACTGCCTCACTCCATCCATTCCAGGTATCTTTATACTGATCATCACTAGTTTTCTAGGCTTTTACCCATGCTGTTCTCTCTGGCTGGTATGTCTTCTCTCTACTGCCTTGGCCAACTCCTATGATACTTTTAAGGTCTCTGCTCCCTCCTGGAAGCCTGTCCTTGCCACCCTGCCTCCCAAAATCTAGGTTGGGGTCCTCCTCTAGGTCCCCAAGGCCTCCTTATAACTTTCTTTCACAAGAGTCATTACACTTTGCCATCTCTTATAAGCTGGGAGGTGCCTGAAAGCAGGAAACCAATCTCATTCATATTTACATCAGGCACTGTACGTGTAAAATGAGCAGACGTGGCCTGTTACCTTTCCCAGCTGATCACCTGCTGTATATGCTACCAGTACTTTAGGCAGGAACAGTGCTAACCTACATCAAGTGTCAGAGAACAGCAGCTTTTAGTGTGAGCTTTAAAGTTACCCATTTCTTACTGTGTGACCTTGGGCAAGTCAAATTCCTGCCTCTGAGCTGTAAAAGAATAAAAGTAGTACCCATCTCCCAGAGATGATGTGAGCATTAAAGTGTTCAGTAACTTCACATCTGCAGCCCACATCCCCTCCCATGGAGCACTGTAGTTAAGACCCTATAGTTAGAGTCTGACCCAACTGCCCCCCAGCCAGGTACCTTTGGGCATCTAGGAGCTTCTTAAGCCCTGGGAGCTTCCATTTCTTTATGGGTGAAATAGGGGTAACAGTACTACCTCTATGTCTGTTGTGAGGATCAAATGTGATCCTACAAATAAAACGCTTGCATGGCACAATAAGGGGCTCAGAAATTAATTGGTAGTCGGCAAGAACCATGAGACAACAGCCTCGTCTCCGGATATCTAAACACAAACAATGAAGCATCCCAAACATTCTACTGGGTGGTTACAATGTGGGGCTAAGCGTGTCCCGTGGATTACCGTATTTAATCCTCACAGCAGCTCTGTGAGGCAGGTTCTAATAGCATCCCCTTCACAGGTGACAGGGCTAAGGCCCAGGGTGAAGAGGGTGACCTGCCTAAGGTCACAACGAGTAGGCAGCGGTGCTGGGGTGTGAACCCCGACAGTCTGACACCAGGGTCTGCACGGGGACCAGCAAGCCATCCCCAGCCCCCACCCCCCGAACACCGTGCATTTCGGAGCCTCCGCAGCCCCTCCTGCCACCGCGCGGGTGCGCAGCACACCTTCGCCCAGCGCGCCGCTCACCTCCCGCAACTGGGGCGCCCAGCGCGCAGCGAAAGCTCCCGGCCTGACCCGAACAGCTGCCGGCGCACGCGCGACTTCCGTTCCGCCGCGACTTCCGTCCGGTTGGTTCCAACGGAAGTGCCTCCTCCGAAAGGTCCGGGTGGGTGCAGGTTCCTTGTTTTGAAAAATCTCCACTACTCGGTGAACCTTACGATACCCAGTAGCCAGCATGTGGCAACTGAGCGCTTGAAAAGTGATGAATGCGAGTTAAGTGGGCTCTAAATGTCGAACAAAGAATGCAAAATGTCTCCTCTTTATATATATGTTTTTATTGATTTCAGAGAGACGAAGGGAGTGAGAGAAACATCACTGATGGGAGAGAATCGTTGATGGGCTGCCTCCTGCAAGCCCCGCGACTGGGGATCGAGCCCTCAACCCCGCCTGTGCCCAAAGGGGAAATCAACCATGACCTCCTGCTTCAACCACTGAGCATACCTGCCAGGCTCATTTTACTTTTTAATGTGGCTACTGGGAAATTTTAAATTACATAGTTGGCTCACATTCTATTTCTGTTGCACAGCGCTGTGCTATAGGTTAAAGAATTCCGGATTCAAGTCTCCAGTCTGCACCCCAGCTTGAGTTACAGATCCACACATAGTCCAGCTATCTAATTGGTACCTGTTCCTGCCCAATCTGACCATCTCAGTGAATGACCCCAGCATCCTCCCAATTTCACTAGGAGAAACTGAAGTCATTTTTGTTTCCTTTCCTCAATCCGTCATCAAGTCCTCCTGTCAGCTCTAACTCCAAAATGTCTCAAATCTGTCCACTTCCCATTTTTCTATTTTGCCCTTGCCCTTGTTTCCTACAGACCATTTCCCACACAGCGCCTAAGAGGGTTTGTTTGTTTGTTTTGTTAACTCGGATCACATCACTCTGTTGCACAGCGCTGTGCTATAGGTTAAAGAATTTGGATTCAAGTCTCCAGTCTAAACCCCAGCTGGAGTTACAGATCCACACATAGTCCAGCTATCTAAGTGGTACCTGTTCCTGCCCAATCTGACCATCTCAGTGAATGACCCACACATCCTCCTAATTTCACTAGGAGAAACCGAAGTCATTTTTGTTTCCTTTCCTCAATCCGTCATCAAGTCCTCCTGTCAGCTCTAACTCCAAAATGTCTCAAATCTGTCCACTTCCCATTTTTCTATTTTGCCCTTGCCCTTGTTTCCTACAGACCATTTCCCACACAGAGCCTAAGAGGGTTTGTTTGTTTGTTTGTTTGTTTGTTTTGTTAACTGAGGTCACATCACTACTAGGCTGACAACTCAAGGTGGCTTGCAATAAATTCAGGTTTCCTGTTGTGTCCTAGGAACTGCATGGTCTGGCCTCTGCTTACTTTTACTTCTCCAACCACTTCCTACTACTTACTTCTAGCATGTTCTCTATAGTTGACTCAACTGCAACTACATAATTTTATTTTATTCCTTCAATATCCCAAGCACATGTTTATCTCAAAGTCTTTGTACTTACTATTCTCTTTCTGAAATGTTCTCCTGAATTGTTTAATGGTTGGCCCCTTCTCATCCTTCATGTATCAGCTTAAATATAATTTCTTCAGAGAGGCCTCTCTGACCACCCCATATATACTGCTCCTGTCACTATCACACCATTTTCTTCACAATACTTGTCACTATGCAAAATGATAGCTCTTTTTGTGTGATTGTTTGTTTGTTTTTAGTTGTCTTTGCCTATTCCCAAACTTTTAGCTCCTTGAGAGCAGGGACACATTCTATCTTATTCACTGCAATATCCTCAGGCTCTAGCCCAGAGTCTGGTTCATAGAAGGGCTTAATAAATATTTGAATAAAACAAAAACATTTCTAAAGTTTACACTGTATCCTTAGATGATTGTTGGGTGTTGATTCAGTCAAATATACAAAGGCAAACACTGGCCAAAAAATTGTATTATGGTTCTTGTTTTTTACTGTGGTTCTCCAGATAATTTAGGATGTGATCAAGTCATTTGGGGGAATTATCAGCACCATGAAAGTACAAAATTCCAGAATTCTCCCTGAAAAATTCTTAAACTCTGTAGACAAGTTCCTAGGCATCCTGGGATCTAAAGATTCCCGGTGGAGAAATATTCAGGTTTACTGTCATATTTTGTACTGCCCGGGGAAGATGTCCTGTCCTAATTTGGCCATGGGGAAGCCCCATCATGGTGGCAGCACCTACGTCCTAAAAGAAGTTATGTTGGGGGGGTTAGCCCCCCACCCACCACAGTGAGTGAAGAAAACATTCCTTCTCCTTCCCGGGTGACCCCAAGCATAGAGCCTATCCTTCCAGGCATAGCAATTCCCTTATCATTTCACCATGGCCCCTCCCTCTTTATTCTCAGTCTTATCTTCTTAGAATCACAGAAGAGAGGAATTCTAGAAGAGAAGGAAGCCACTTTTAGAGCTTCCAATGCAAAAGTCAGGGAAGATTTGAACCCAGGTCTCCTGACTTCTTAGAACTGTGCTCTTTCCAATCTGGACCTTCTGCTAGCAGTCCCATGAGAAGGTGTCACCTTCTCCCTTTGTGGCCAGAGCAGGGGGCAGCTGGTCAGAGGATGTTAGAGCTACTCTTTTCTAGCTCTAATTACCCCTGAGGCAAAGCTGGCAGTTTGAGGGATGTTGTCTGGTGCCTATTATGCTGCCCCCCCACACACACACACACCAGTCATTCCCAACATCTCTATTATCCTTCCCCCACACATACTAACCCACATGGAGGCGAGAGACCATTGCCCCCCACCACGCCCATCACTCACCACATTCGGACCACAAGGGTCCACTTTCAGTAACCATGTTGTGGAGTCTTGTACAGTGTTTTGCTTGAGCAGTGAAGATGATGAAAACAAATCCTTCACCAGGTGTTTGGGAGTGCCATGTTCCATCCCACCTTGGGATCTGTCACCTGGGATACTATTACCCCTTCCATCTGACTAACTCCTACAAGTTGATGATCGTTCTCATTGCTACTGAGCAATTACTCCTCCCCCATGATGATAGGCTCGGCCACATGACTTGTTTTGGCCAATGAAGTAAGAGTAGATATAATGCAGACAGAGACAGAGGATGTAAATGTGCTTGTGCAAGGCGCTTGTCTTTGAACTCCAGTGACTTGCCATGAGAGGAGCCTGCCCTGAGAGCTTATGCCCTTCATCCTGGGCTCCAAAAGGAATGAACATAGAAGAGACCTGAGCCCAACCCACAGCCTGGACCAAGACCACCCAGCCAAACCCAGCTCCTAATAGTCAAACTGCAGTCAACTGCAGCCTCAAAAGCATGGAAACAAATGCTTGTTGCTATGGCCACTGAGACTGAGTGGTTTTCTTCCACAGCATTATTGCAGTAGTAGCTGGTCTTTAGCGTGCTCCTTCAGATGGACATCAGCTTCAGGTCTCCTTCTGAAACTACTCTAACCCCCCAGAGCAGGTCAGATCCCCACTGGCCTCTCTGCTAGCTCCATGTGTCTGCCCAATCTGAGTCACACATTTGATTATGAGAGCTTCTGCTGGCTTTCTTTACCCTGCATGTAGGGACCTGTCAGTCTGGCTGCCAGAAAAGCAGCTCCTGGCCCCAAGGACAAGAACAAAGTTGGTGAGCACTAGATGTTTCTTAAATGAAGAGTGGATTAACCGTCCACCTAGTGTGGGTCAGTGGTTGAGTTGAAAGGTCACGGGTTCGATTTCTGGTCAGGGCACATGCTGGGGTTTCAGGCTTGATCTCCAGTAGGGGCCGTGCAGGAGGCAGCCAATCGGTGTTTCTATCTCTCTATCCCTCTCCCTTCCTCTCTCTCTCTAAAATCAATAAAAACTTTATTTTTAAAGATCGATAGGCAGATGGAAGGATGGATGGCATTTCCCCAGGTTTCTAGAACCACTCTGTCTTGTTATATGACTTAATGTGAGCCTCAGTTTCCTCTTGTAGAGGTTTGACTAGAACTGCTTAGCTTAATACAATAGCCTCTAGACATATGTGACTATTGAGCACTTGATATGCAGCTAGTGAGAATGAGGAACTGAATTTAATTTTAATATAAAAACTGATAGTTTAGTTATAAGAAAACTTAGGAACAAGTTAGATATATGAATCTACTTTTTAAACTAAATTTTATGAAATCTAAATACAAATTAAGTAATTCCTATAAGAATTTGGCATCTAGAGATGTGTGTGCCCTAGCTGGTTTGGCTCAGTGGATAGAGCATAGGCCTGCAGACCGAAGGGTCCCGGGTTCGATTTCAGTTAAGGGCATGTACCTTGGTTGCAGGCTCCTCCTGGCCTGGGCCCCGGTTGGGTCTCATGTAGGAGGCAACCAATCGATGTGCTTCTCTCATATCGATATTTTTCTCTGTCTTTCCCTCTCTCTTCCACTCTCTCTAAAAGTCAATGGGAATATATCCTTGGGTAAGGATTAAATAAATAAATAAATAAATGTATAGGTGTAAAATATACACCAGATTTCAAAGACTTAATATGAGGAAAAATCGTAAAACACTTCATTAATAAATTTTTATATTGTGTGTTGAAGTGTATTTTAGACCTGTTGGGTTAAATTAAATATATTATTACATTTATTTTCATCTATTTTTTTTTTTACTTTTTTTAGTACGAGAAAATTTGCAAATACATGTATGGCTTACATTATATTTCTAATGGATAGTGCAGGGCCAGAGAAAGTCTCTAAGGTGAACAAGGGCTTGAAGTCAAAAAGACCTACATTGAAAATTCAAGCTCAGACATTTCATAGCTGTATGACTTTGGGCACCTCACTCCCCCCATCTGAGTCCCAGTGTCCTTACTTGTAAAATAGAGATCGTTGTGCCTACCACAAAGATGTGTGCTAAGGATCTGGGGAGGAAATATATGTACATTGTCTGGCAGACAGCAGCCACTTTTTCATTACTGCTGTCACGGTGATTTTCTGGACAATGTCAGCAAGTAGGTTGTTAAAAACGTGGCAAACTCATATCCAGCCAGCACAGTACAGCTTCCAAAGAATGTTCCACTAAGCAGGTCCAAGTGTCCTCCCTTTGGCAGGAAAGCGGGCTGCGACTCTCTGATGATGTTAAAATAGGTCACAAAGTCACTGACATTCTTTTCTTCAAGAGGTGGAAACTAACCCGGCTGTAGCTCAGTTGATTAGAGCATCGTCCCAATACACCAAGGTGCTGAGTTCAGTCCCAGGTCAGGGCACATACAAGAATCAACTAATGTATGCATGAATAAGTGGAACAACAAATCACTGTCTGTCTGTCTGTCTGTCTGTCTCTCTCTCTCTCTCTCCCCCCCCCCCCCCATGTCCTCCCCTCTCTCCTCTCTCTCTCAAACCAATCCATCAATTAAAAGGTGGGAATTAATTCCCCTCTCTTTGAGCGTGGGCTGGGCTTACTGTTAATGAATAAAATAAAGCAAAAGTGACATTCAAGACTGGATCCTAAGAGGCACTGTGGATTCCTCTTGGCTCTCTCTTCTGTGTCACTCACTCTGATGGAAGCCAGCTGTCATGAGCATATTTAAGCAGCCCTATGATTAGGTTCATGTGGTGAGGAACTGGAGTTTCCTGCCAGCAGCAATGAGTGAGCAATATTGGAAACAGACCCTCTAGCCCCAGTCAAGCCTGCAGATAAGTGTAGCCCAGCCAACATCATGACTATAACTTCATGGTAGGACCTGAGACAAGAACAACCCAGTTTAGCCCCTCTCAAATTCCTAATCCAAAGAACTTGAAAGATAATAAATTATTGTTTTAAGCTGCTAAATTGGGGGGTAATTTGTTATGCAACAATAGAAAACAAATACACTTTCTTTGATCCTGTGCCTAAAGACCTGCTTTTCTCCCAGGAAAGGGGCCCCAGTCTTGGGTCTGGTCCTTCTTGGGAGTTTGGGGACCACCACAGGACCCAAAGATCAAGGCACAAACCACAGACACTAGGTCAGGCTGCCTATGTGCTCACAGGTTGTTTATTTGTCTAAGAATAAGGAGGAAAGAGAAGATGAAGGGGAGAACCACATGCCCCAAGGTGGTGGAGCTTGAGGGTAGCAATGAACAGAAAGGCTCCTCTTTCTCTTGCTTCAGACTCCAGGGAACTCCAGCTTCAGATGGGGCCTCTGGGGTGGCTTTGGGGCCTCTAGGAGGCTTGGCAGTTGCTGGCTGGGGTCAGGATCCCCACAGGGGCAGTCCCAGACTTGGAATGGCTTCTGTGTACACAAAATATCTCTCTGCAAAGGCACTGGTGGGGAGATGGGGCAGGGGCAATAGGGAAACTACCCCATCACAGCAGGATCCACTGTCCTGAATCTGGGTCCCAGTCCCCAAGACTATCCCAGCCTCCTCAGGGGCTGGGTCTCTCTGCACCCTTGTTCCTTTCCTCTCCTTTTCCTCAGCCCAGTATTGAGCAGGCAGTCAGTGGAGGGCCAGGTCAGGCCATGGGGTGGACACCTCCTCCTCGGGGCTAGTGCATCTGGCGACCTCTAGGCCAAGAGCCCCAGGCGGGTGACTTTGGCCGAGAGGAAGGAGTGGATGATGAAGACCATGGTTTTGGGGCACGAATGCAGGTCCAGCTGCTGCAGGGTGGATGGAGAGAAGGGTCAGGAACTCCATGTAGCCTGGCCTCCAGGAGACCATAGCCCCCCGCCCCCTCCACTCACAATCTCTCCTTCAGCACCCCCGAAGTCCAGGAACAGGAGACTGGCACCATCGTCCGAGGACATCTGCAGCTTCTCAAAGGGCTGTCGGAGCAGCACAGGTTGGGCCGCACCTGGCTCAGCTGCCCACAGTGTGAAGCCCTTGTCAATGTGCACAGAGAGGTTGCAGGGACGGCCGTTCCACGTGCAGGCTGCAGGGAGGGCACATGGGCATGGGGAGGGTGTGTGGAATGGGCAGAGCTGGCCCTCAGAGACCACAAGCCTACCTCCAACCCCAACTGGCAGTTCCAAAAGTGGGGCTTGAATACCACCAGGGATGGGAGGCTCACTATTTGTCATGCCATCTGTATACCCACCCTACACAGAGACACCCCTACCCTAACATAAGAAAGGTGGGCCCTAGCCAGTTTGGCTCAGTGGATAGAGCATCGGCCTGTGGACTGAAAGGTCCCGGGGTTCGATTCCAGTCAAGGCACATGCCCAGGTTGCAGGCTTGATTCCCAGTGGGGGCCGTACAGGAGGCAGGCGATCAATGATTCTCTCATCATTGAAGAAAGAAAGAAAGAAAGAAAGAAAGAAAGAAAGAAAGAAAGAAAGAAAGAAAGAAAGAAAGATAGAAAGAAAGAAAGAAAGAAAGAAAGAAAGATAGAAAGAAAGAAAGAAAGAAAGAAAGAAAGATAGAAAGAAAGAAAGAAAGAAAGAAAGAAAGACTCAGAAAAATTATACCCCACTTCTAGTCCCACTTCCAGTAGCACCAAAAGTGGAAAGGGGGAGTTTAAATTCTGCATGGACAGGAGGCTCACTTCCTAAAAAAACATCAGCAGACCTACCAACATGGCCCTTGGAGGCCTTAGAAACATTGCTCAGTCAAATGTGAATTTCAGGTAAACAATGGATAATTTGGACATTCTTATACTTAAAAAAATATTTATCTATAATTCAAATTTAAGTGTGTACCCTTTATTCTGGCAACCCTATTCCAAATACCATCTCTCAAATTCTCATCAGCAGACTCACAAAGCCTCGGGGAAGGAAAACCCGGGTTGGGGGTGGGGGGCGGGGGGAGTCTCAACTACCGACCAGGGCACCTGCATGCCCAAAACAGAAGGCCCTCAAAGACCCCGAACCCTATGTTCCACCCACCGCAAATACCCTAAAGAAAGAAGCTTGAGCCCTGGCCAGTGTGCTTGCTCAGTGGTTAGAGCATCGGCACCAAGCACCGAAGGTTCCACACCCAGCCCCTGTCAGGGCATGTGCGGGAGGCAACCAATCAATGTGTCTCTCTCACACCGATCTTTCTCTCTCTCTTTCTTTCCCCCTCCCTTCCACTCTCTCTAATAATCAATGCAAAAAAAAATAATATCCTTGGGTGAGGATTGAAAATAAGAAAAAAGAATGTGTATTGTGATGTAATATACACATTTCCTGCAACTTACCTATCCATCAATACCCTAAACATTGTAGAGCCATAGAATAAATTCTACTAGACCATTAAAAAGAATAGAATTTTATG
>NW_006291383.1:7833346-7843656 GCF_000327345.1 Myotis davidii | reverse complement strand
AAAAATACCCTAAAGAAAGAAGCTTGCGCCCTGGCCAGTGTGCTTGCTCAGTGGTTAGAGCATCGGCACCAAGCACCGAAGGTTCCACACCCAGCCCCTGTCAGGGCATGTGCGGGAGGCAACCAATCAATGTGTCTCTCTCACACCGATCTCTCTCTCTCTATATCCGCTCTCTCTCTCTCTCTCTCTCTCTCTCTCTCTCTCCCACTCACCCTCCACCCCGGTACCTTCCACTTTCCACTCTCTAAAAAAAAAATCAATGGAAGAAATATCCTCGGATGAGGATTAACAAACAAACAAAAAAGAATCGAACTTGAGTATCTCTGAGGATAAGAGACTCACTACCAAAGTGGCCCTCTCAGACCAACCTACCCACCTGTAGACACCTCCTGCACACCCTCAGCGGCCCGATGACAGCCATCCACCAGCTGGCGGGTCCAGGCAGCCAGCTCCTGTGGTGACTCCACGCTGAACAGGTGAGTGTCCACACCGTGGCGTGTGCCCGTGCGCAGGGCAAAGGAGAGCTCTGCGTCGTAGGGCACCGAGCCCTTGGAAGGGCCCGAGTGCACCAGCCTGGGGCACAGAGGGGGAGGGCAGAGGGCTAAGCATGAGGCCTCGGGCAGCAGGGAAATAGCTCTTGGCCAAGAGGGAAGTCCTGGGAACGGACCCTGGGACTCCTTTACCACCTAATGTGGGGACAGGACTTCCAGACCAGCACTGACTGACTTACAGATCATCTTCTGCCACCCTCCTCCTTGCTCTCGGCTCCAGCTACACCAGTGTCTTCAAACACACCGCGCACACTCCAAGATAAGCACCTTGACACATGCTGTTCCCACTGCCCAGTCCGTTCTTCCCTGATGATCTACATTGTTCATCCCTCACTTCCTTCATACCTTTACTCAAATGTCATCTCTGTTTCGTTGGTTTTTTATTGTCCTTTTCACTAGAATATCACCTACGGTACAAATTTTTAACTAATTTGTTCACCACTATTTTCCCAGCAACTAAAACAATGCCTGTCATGGGTCACAGCCTAGCCCAGGTGACAAGGGCCCAAAACCTACTTGGCTCCCACTTGCTGTGTAATCTCGAGCAGCTCACTGCCCCTCTCTGGGCAACAGACTTCAGAGTTCTGGGCTGTAGCCCTCTTTGCTCTTCACCCTATACCCTCTCTCTTGGAGCTTCAGATTCCCCTTGGAGCTTCTGATACCTAGTCCCCCACTTTCCAGCCCTGAGCTACAGACCCACAAGTCCCCAAGCTCCCTACCCAAGCTTCCTACCCATCCCCCACACACGCTGGACTCAACTTAGCCTCTTGCTCCGATCCCCTCCCTTTATCTTCCCACCCCTAATCCCTCTGTCTGCTCAGACACAAGCTCCAAGCCTCCCGTTCATCTGGACACCTCCCTCGCCCTCCCCATCTGGCAAGCACTAACCAGGGTTAATTTTACCACCCATGTGTTTTTCAATGCAAATGTGGCCTTTCTTCTCCATCTGCTGCCTCTACCCACTCTCTCTCCTGCAGGACTGCAGCAGCCTTCCAGCTTCCATCCTGCCTCTCAGGTGCGTTTTCCACCTGACAGCCACAGGGGTTCTTTTAAAACACAACCCGGGTCACCTCAACCCAGGCTAAAACTCTTCAACTCTGCCACAACTCCTCTGACAAAGCTAACATTTCTTAACTGGCAACAGAGGCTCTGCAAAATCAGGCCCTGCCAAATCAGGCCCTGCCAACTCTCTGTCTCATTTCTCTCCATTTCCTGCATAGATTCTACACACTGGTTATATATAGCTCACTCATAACTCCGCGAGCACACGATAGCCCTTATGCTTCTGGACATCTGACTATGTTGTTCTCTCTGAGATGCTCTCCCCCTTTTTTCAACAGCAAATGTCTTCTCATCTGTCGAAGTCCAGCTCAAATGTCACCTCCTGCCTGAAGCCTTCCCCTGCCAGGCCAGGTAATTCTGCAATTCTGCATTGTAAAAGCTGTTCCCCACCAGACCTGGTGCTCCCTGAGGGCACAGACCAGTGGTCGGCAAACTCATTGGTCAACAGAGCCAAATAGCAACAGTACAACGATTGAAATTTTTTTTGAGAGCCAAATTTTTTAAACTTAAACTATATAGGTAGGTACATTGTTATTAACTTAATTAGGATACTCCTAAGGCTTAGGAAGAGCCACACTCAAGGGGCCAAAGAGCCACGTGTGGCTCGCGAGCCACAGTTTGCCAACCACGGGCATAGACTATTGGGGTCAGCTCCCTGTCCCCCAAACCATGCAGCACAAGGTTGGACAGAGTAGGTGTCAATGATTGAGTGACTTGTGGGACTTCACATCCTTCTATTTTAAGCCCCCATTCTACAGATGAGGAAATCAAGACCCAGATAGGGTAGAGACTAGCTTCAGACCACCGGGGGAATACCTCAGGGCAAAATAGGGCTAAAGTCCCCAACTTCTGAGGCCCGTCTAAAGCATCATCCCCCCGAGCTCTGGGTGATGCTCTCCTGCCTGCCTGTGGGTACCTGGTGGTGATGAGTGGGGCAGTCCAGGCTGGCCGGCTCAGGGCCTCACGGGTCTGGGGGAGACAGCTGTAGAGAAGCAGCTCCTTTTCAGTCAGCAGGGCCAAGGTGGGTGCTGTGCCCCCATTGGGCAGCTGCAGAAGACAAGGCAGAGTGAAGAGGGGCAGGGAGGGGAGAGGTCAGAGGGCCAAGGTGGGGAGACAATGGGAATGGGGTCAGCTCCAGGGGAGGGGAACAGAGGGAAGAATAGGTCCCAGGCCCAGCAGGCACCTGCTCAGTCAGCCAGCCGATCTGCTTGATGTCCTGGCTCCCAGCTGTGCTGGTAGCTGCCAGCAGTGCCTGCAGCTCGTCCTTGACCCAGGGCATTAGAGCATTGATTTGGGCTTGGATGGCAGCTGCCCACGACCTTGCACTAGCCTCCTCCATGGCCCTCAGGAAAAGGGTGTCTTGACCATCTGCCGAACAGATCTCCAGATACCTGCAGGCACAAATGAGGTGGAGGGGAGAGTCTGTCCACTCCTGCAGCTGACTAACCCTGAGATCTGGCCCAAGAAACCCCATCTACCACAAAACCAGAAGAAACCACAGGGGTGTCCATGAAAGAATTAGAGCAACACTTGCTGCTGGGGATCCAGTTTTGTAACCTTGGGCAGCTCACTGCCCCTCTCTGGGCAACAGACTTCAGAGTTCTGGGCTGTAGCCCTTCCTGCTGGGGATCCAGCCTTGTAACCTTGTAACAGACTGTGTTCCTGTTATTGAGGCCTTTTTGGGTCTAGTGACAAGAGATCATTAGATACACACACACAGGCAAACACACACATAGGCATACACACACAAATACACACCCTCAAAACACATACGATAGGGGCCAAAATTATCGCTGTGTGAGGATTCATTATCTTGCTCTTTTTTCCCTGGTTTCTAAGGAGGACTGTCTTGCTGGGTCAGCTCCCAGGTTCTCTTTTATGGCACAGAACCAAAACGATGCACTGATTAGGCCAAGTTGGTCTACATAAAAAGAGCTAGAGTAATGGAGTAGGGAAAAGGGAGGGAGATGAAAAGCCATGCAGGCAAGTGTTGGGGAAGGTTTTCAGGGAGGTACCCAGAGGAACAGTAACAGGGAGAGGGTTTTTAAAGGTTTTGTAGGACATTAAAGATTCACTCCCCTTTGGCCTTTCTGTAACAGATGAGGTGGGACATAAACAAAATTATGGCTCTCACAACACCCCCTCCAACTCCCTTTACCTTTGCCTTCCTCTCCTGCAGAGCTAGAAAGCAAAATACTTCAATTGTCAGACTCCCTTGCAGCTAGGGCTGGCCATGTGATCCAGTTGTGACCAATAAGATATAGATAGAAATCCCTTCCTGAATGAAGGGTAACACTTTCCTGGATGTGGCAGTTAGTCTCCAAAGATGGCCTCCAACTAATCTATCCCTCCCTGTACACACAGTCCAAACTTCTCTCCTCAAGAGGGGAAGTTTATTTCTTCTCTCCTTGACCTTATAACTGATTTAACAAATAAAATGTGGCAAAAGTGACATTTTGGCATACTCCCAAGCCACCATGAAATCCAACTACCCTGAGAGGGAGAACAAGATAGCCACCTGGAAAGGCCATACAGAAAGAGGAACGCTCAGCCAGCCCCTCGCTGTTCCAACCATCCAGCCGAAGCAGCAGACATGTGAGTAAAACAGACATCTTGGGCTTCCAGCCCCAGCAGATACTGCATAGAGCAGAAGAGCTTGCCAGTTGAGCTAGCCAGAGTAGTGAGAAATCATAAACCATTATCTCCTAAGACACTAAAATCTAAGATGCTTTGTTTATGCAGCAACAGAACAAAATACCAGGAGAAAAATTCCTTTCCCTTTTGCCTTCATCCTGTCAAGAATATGGACATCTGCTTGGAGGTGCAGCCACCATCTTGCCTCAAAGAAGAAGAAAAGCCACAATAAAGATGACAGGAGGAGCTCTAGTGGCGCAATCGGTTAGCGCGCGGTACTTATAAGATGACAGGAGAGCCCTAGCCGGTTTGACTCAGTGGATAGAGCGTCGGCCAATGGACTGGAGGGGTCCCAGGTTTGATTCTGACCAAGAGTACATGCCCGGGTTGCTGTCCCAGGTTCGATTCTGACCAAGAGCACATGCCCGGGTTGCTGTCTCTATCCCCACTAGGGGGAGTGCAGGAGGCAGCCAATCAATGATTCTCTCTCATCATTCATGTTTTTATCTCTCCCTCTCCCTTCCTCTCTGAAATCAATAAAGAAATATATTTAATAATAATTATAAAAAAGATGACAGGAGAACCCAGCCATTGTGCCTCAGTGGTTGAGCATTGAGGTGAGGAAGCAAGAGGTCACAGTTTGATTCCTGGACAGGGCACATGCCTGGGTTGCAGGCTCAGTCCTTGGTTGGGGACATGCAGGAGGCAGCCAATAGATGATGTTTCTCTCTCATCAATGTTTCTATCTCTCTATCCCTCTTCCTTCCTCTTTCTCTAAAAATCAATAAAAACATATATTTTTTTAAAAGATGGCAGGAAAAAAGCTGAAAACCTGATCCCTTGAGGGCATTCTTGAGCAGTGATAGAACCTAAATAAACAGCTAACCCTAGACTTTTTAGATATGTGGAAAAATAAATCTCTCATTTATTTAAGCCATTGCTTGTTAGGGTTTCTGATACTTGCAGCCCAATGTAACTCTAAGTAAAAGTAAAATATTATTCATTATATTTTAGTTAAAAGACTGTGTTCCTTGGACTGGGATATAGTGCTGATATGGAACCCCAGTAATATTCAAGTTACACATGTAGTTACATATGCATGCACATGGTCAAGCACATATGCATACATGCATATACACATATGAGTATTAACATAAACACACAACACATACATTAATCTACACCAATATCCTTGCAAATGCTCACATATACACACAAACACTTGTATTTACATGTCATCTACACATGTACACACATAGAAATACATGCACACACATAGAAATACATGCACACACATGCTTCAGGTAATGTCCAAGATGGGCTGGAAACCACGATTAACCTAAGGTTCTATGAGTCTCAGAAAGGACTAATAAACCTCACCTTCACCTAACACTAAAGTCCCTTTGGGGGAACACCTGTAAGTGACCTGTGCATTACCACTTCTTGCCTCATGGGGGCAGGGTAGGGCTGGGTCATCAAGTAGGGCCAGAAGATCTGGATGCTAATATTGGGCATTTGACTGACATTGAACCTTAGCTATAACTCGGACCCACAGCACAACCTTTTTTGTCACTCCCAATGTATACACCACCACCCTCAATACCGCATACCCCACTTGGTCAATATACACTCCATTCAACCACCACCATCACTCAGGCACCCATAGCTTCTAAAGCAGAGAGAGCTACCTGGAAAGAGGCAAGTTCCATCTCTTCCTGGTTGTGTGATTAACCTTGGGCAGTTTACTTCCTCTCTCTGTCCTCATCTATAAAATGGGGTGAAACAATAGGACTTTGTTCATAGGATCGCTGTGAGAACTAAATAATTTTCTTTGTGGTAAACACAATAATGTTGGCTAGTACCAATCTTATCATCAATGAACTGTTAAGGGCTGCTCAGATGTGAAGGACGATAACCTTCCATGGCCCTGAAACAAGTATTACCAGACATCTCAGAATCGCAACAGAGTCGGTAGAGACTTGAGGGGATCACTGAGTCTGACAACCTTATTTCACAATGGGCAATCTAAAGGTCAGTGAGGAAAAGGGACTAGTTCAAGGAGAACCAGGACTGGAATCCCATTCAGGGCTCTCCATATTGAAAGTTCCTCCTCAGATGTGAACTGCCCAGAGGAAGAAGAGAAAAGCTAGCACACCCTCATCCCCATAACTTCACTCTTGCATCCAATCAACAAACATTTCTTAAGCACCTACCATGTTCAGGCATTGTATCTTTCCTTTCGCCCCACCACCTAACAACACCAGGGCATGACTGTCTGCGGTGCCCCCCACTCCAGGCTTACCTGGGCTCTGGGTCACTGGGGGTACACCTTCTCGAGATATATGCCATCTTCAAGGACATGTGTTTGGCACCGTTGAAGTCTCGGGGTGGGGGACCAGGGGAGGAAGGCTGCCGCTGAAGGGGTGAGGCAGGAGGCGAGTCCCAGCCAACCGAGGTCCCGCTGGCAGAGTTCTTGAAATATGGTGAGACTTCCTTCATGTACTTGACTGGTCAGGGGACAGGTCAGCAGTTACCACTGTGACATGGGCTCCCATGCAGCACACATCACAATTTTCATTAAGACTTCAATTTATGACTAATGTCACTATCCTCCCCTAGGCTCAAGTCTCTGATTTTCTGGTAGAAAATACTAGATGCATTCCAATATCTATTCTCTCATTTTCCCCCAGTTTATAGACACATGGCCACCTGGAAGATAGGCTACATTTCCCAGCCCCTTCTGCAGCTAGGTGTCACCATGTGACTAAGTTCTAACCAAGTAAGTAGAAGTGTTTGGACCTTTGTGATGACTGCTTAAAGGGAACAGACAACAGCTACAACAAGAGGGAAGTTAGGAGATGTGACTGCTCTGCCACTATCCCATTGTCTGCCTCTCTCTCTTCAGCCTTTTCATCTTCAGAAAAGAGGGGTTGAATGAGATAGTCATGTGGTAGAGGCTGCTAACTGTCCTCCAGTATAATGATAGCCTCCCAGCTTAAAACTTCATTTCCCAGTCTCCCTTGCAGCTATATAGGTGCTCATGTAATCAAGTCTGGCTGATAGGGTCAGAGCAGAAGGGGTGTGTGTAACAATCAAGTTCTGTCTATTAAAGAAAGGGAAAGATCCTTTCCCCCACTTCTTCTCCAACAGGGTTAAATTGGCTAGAACAAAGGCTGGTGGAGCATTATCTTAACTATGAGTACATGAGCCACACTCTAAGGAAGGCTGACACTTTAAAGATGTCATGTCAGACTTGGATGTTACTAAGAAAGCAAGGAGCTTCTATTATATTTAAGCCATAGTATGCTATGGGTCTCTTATTATAGCAGCATAACTTGTACTGTAACCAATATAGGTGCCTAAGGGCCCTCTTAGCTCTGAACAATCATCACTGAGTATAGTGGACACCTTAGAGAGTAACATTGTCCAACAGAGCTCTCTGTGATTATGTAAATATTCTCTCTCTCTCTATATATATATATATATATATACATTGTCCAATACAGTAGCACTAAGCCACATGTGATTACTGAACATTTGAAATGTGGCTAGTACAAATGAGGAACTGCAGTTTTTATTTTATAAGTCAGATAAGGTCCCCGCCTTCACAGTGCTCTCAGCCTAATGGGAGCTCCACACAGACACAGGGAAGTGAGCATTTTATTTAATTGTAATTAATTTAAAATTAAATTCAAAAGTCACATGCAGCAAATGATGACCATATTAGACAGTACATCTTCATATTGCTAGAAGAGCAGCCCAGACCTACTCCTCTGCCCAACTGACCCATAAAGTCATGTTCTGACATGTGATCCTGCTTTCCTGGCTATGCGGTTGGACCAGGGGTGACCATCTAACCCACTCTAGCTACCCAGTTGAGACTGGTGTCTTGAACAGATTTGCTATGGGAGTCAACCACCTTCTGCTGTGGGGACAAAGAAGAGGAAAGCTGGTCTGCAGAGACATAAAATTAGTGGAGATGCATGTCAAGAAACAGAGGGAAACACCTGCTAATGTTCCAGTTTCTAATACTTGTTCGTTAGAAAGTCAGGCTGCCATGTCAACAGAAGTTATGACATTTGCATCCAAAAGAGTCGTGATCAGGACCTGGATCTCATGCCTTTCTAGAAAAAGAAGATCTCACGAACACTGGCAGCTAAAAGTAAAAGACAACATGATGACAGGGTTTTGTGGGAGTAGAGATTCAGAAACAAGTCAGTTTTCTTGAGCACCTGCTATGTGTCAGGTATTGGACTGGCCCTAGGTAGGACTGGAATGGTAAACATATGACACTTACACTACCACTTCTTTATCCCTTGCTCACAGAATGTATCATTAATCAATAACAGTGTTCTATGGCAGTCATTACCAATCAATTAAGGTTGATTTGTAATAAAACATTTTGGTCATTCTTGCTATATCATTTGTTGAAGTCTGGCTGCAAATAATAGAACATATGATAACAATGCCTTAAGCAATAAAGATATTTCTGATTTCACATAACAAGAAGTCTAGAGGAAGGCAATTTTAGAATTGGTTCAGTGGCTCAATGACACTGGATTCAGGGTAAACCTTTGTGCCATTCTCTTGGCCCTGCCATTCTCATGACCACAGAATGGCCACAGCTCAAGCAAGTCAACAACACCCAAAGCAGAAAGGGAAGAGACAGGCAGAAAAGAGACTGTCTCCTAACACCTTCTTCTTATCAGAGAGGGAAATATTAGTATTTCCATGAAGCCTTATATCTCATTGATCCAAGTGGGGTGCAGGCCCACTTCTAGCACAATTATTACCAAGAGGAAATAGTTACTCCTGGCCAATGTGGCTCAGTAGTTGAACATCAACCTATGAACCAGGAGGCCACAAGTTCGATTCCAGGTCAGGGTACATGCCCAGGTTTCAGGCTCAGTGCCCAGTATGGAGCATGCAGAAGGCAGCTGATGGATGATTCTCTCTCATCATTGATATCTCTCTCTCTCTCTCTCTCTCTCTGTCTCGTCTTCCTCTCAGAAATCAATAAAAAAAATTTTTTTAAGAGGGACTAGTCATGATTTAGACCAATCACAATTCAGCCTCTGGGAGTGAGCATATTTCCACCCAAAAATTCAGGCTTCTGTTAGCAAGAATGACGGGGAAATGATTGAAGGCAAGCAACAGTGTCTGCCACATGTGCCCTGGCATCGGAACTATTCCCAATTCTCATGAGCAGCAGTCTCCTCACCTCTAAAATGAGCTACTAGGAAGATGGTATATCAAGACTTACAAGCACTACTCTCTCTTCCCCCAGCCAGGTGGTCCCCTCTACTGCCCTACTGAAGGTACCTCTCCCTGTTACCCCTTGGCAGCCTTCGTTCCTCTCCCCTCAGCCATCTGGTTTGCTAGTCATCTGATGTATCCAGTCACGGCCCAACCAGTATGTTCTTCCTGTGAGCGGGCAGACAAGATGGAGTGAAGAAGCAGTTCTTAGCCCAGATCCCTGGAAGGAAGCTAGTTCTGTCACAGGAGACTGCCCTTGAGGCTCAGCTAGGACCCAAGGCAAACAGGGGTGAAAGTGAGAGGGCCTTAGAAACTTTACTGAGGTTGAAAGAGAAGTTTTGTTGAAAATAAGAGTAGGTTTTTGTGACAGAACTAAGCCTATGCCCAAAGTTTTGGGGACTAGGACTAAAAAGAACTCATCATCATCATTATAGCAATGACTTACCCCAGAACTGAATGTTGGATTATGTCTCAAGGGACAATGAAGGTGGGACACATCACAGTCTATATGACATTCAAGCCATTCCCCTGCTCTTTTCTCCTTGCCAACAGAACCCTTTCTATCTCTCTCTCTTCCTTCCTCTCTGAAATCAATAAAAATCTATTTTTAAAATAAATAAATAAATAAAAATTAAATTTCTTAAATGCCCTCAGGTGAGCCTCCTTCCTGCCGTCTGTGTGAAGCCTCCACCTCAGCATGTCAGGGGGAAGGACTGGACAGGCCACAGGGGAGAGAAAGACGCGGAGGCCCGTCCTTTCAGCCAGCGGCTGGCATCAGAAGGCACTTTCCTATTGAAAAAATGTTAA
>NW_006291383.1:7830811-7832503 GCF_000327345.1 Myotis davidii | reverse complement strand
TGGGCCCTGCTCTCTGCGTGACGGGTGGCGCCGCAACCTCCCCATCAACCCTGCCTTGAGTGTGACAGGGGGTGGTGCCCGAACCCCCCAATCGGCCCTACCCTGAGCGTGACGGAAGGTGGCATCGCAACCTCCCGATCGCCCTGCTCTGTGTACGACAGGGGGCGGCGCCCCAACTCCCCAATCAGCCCTGCTCTGAGCCCTACCAGGGGCTGCACCTAGGGATTAGGCCTGCCCTCTGCCACCCGGAAGCAGGCCTAAGCCAGCAGGACGTTATATCCTGAGGGGTCCCAGACTGTGAGAGGGCACAGGCCGGGCTGAGGGACCCCTCCTCCACCACCACCACCACCACCCCCCCCAGTGCACAAATTTTTGTGCACCAGGCCTCTAGTAATAGTATAAGAGGAATGACATTGTCTACCTTACAGAGAGGTTAGAATTAAATGAGATTATGTAAAACATGTGGCACAAGTTAAGGACTCAAAAAATATGTTTCTTAGCTAACAGCCACCTCTACCCACACTTCTGAGAACTCTATTGTTATTTTGTGCATTGGGGTTGTCTCTCCCACCAAAATGGAACTCCCAGAGAACAGAAACTGGGCTTGATTCAAACCCAGAGTCAGTTTCCATGAATGCCAGGGCAGGACACACTTGTTCACCAGGAGGGAGAAGATACCACACTCCAAGAGGTCCCAGCTCAGCTCAAACTCACCCCTCTAGGTAGCCTTCCCAGATGCCCACACTGGTTCCACCTCAGCCTCTGCAGTCCCCTAGATCCACTCTCCTGTGTCTGTGTGGAGATCTGTTCCCCACCAGGATGGGAGCATTGTGAGGATAGGGACCTCATCTGACTCATCTCTGTGTCCCCAGAATGCAGCAGGGATCTCCTTTCCTATGTGCTCCACAAATGAACATTTGTCACCTCCGAAGTCAGAAAAACTGCTAGAGCCCCTGCTCACCCAGGCCGTTCCAGAACTGGGTCCTCCTTCTCCTTTCCCACAAGAACAGGCTATAAATGGACAGCACACCAGCTGGCACTTGATACAGGGCTTGGATTTCACAAACCAATGGCCTGCCCCAGGATGGGGGTGGGGTCGTGGGGGCCCCAGAGTGTGACCATAAATAGCCCAGCTCTGAGTCTTCCTCTCTGCTCTGATTTCTACCTGAGTCACCCAGCAAGCAGGGCCAGGTTGCCTAAAAGTGATGGCCTGGAAAGCTGAGGGCACGACCATGGCCCTGTGGCCAGCATTCTTGAGACTCCAAGGATAGACACAGTTGGTATCCACACCCACCCCAGCCAAGATCCTGGCCCAGAAGCCTGATAAAGCAGTGACACATGGGCCCTTCCTCTTCAGGAAAGCTGAGACAGATACAAACATGAGATTCCATTGCCGAGGCCCCAAGTCCCATCTCTCCCAAGGAGAGAAGCCAGGGCCCCAAGGATTCAGGCTTCTCTAAAAACACAAGGAACAGATGCCTAGCCGGTTTGGCTCAGTGGATAGAGCGTCGACCTGTGGACTCAAGGGTCCCAGGTTCGATTCCGGTCAAGGGCACATGCCCAGGTTGTGGGCTCAATCCCCAGTACGGGGTGTGCAGGAGGTAGCTGACCAATGATTCTCTCTTATCATTGATGTTTCTATCTCTCTCTCCCTCTCCTTCTTCTCTGAAATCAAGAAAAATATATATTTTA
>NW_006291383.1:7816599-7830454 GCF_000327345.1 Myotis davidii | reverse complement strand
GCTGGTTTGGCTCAGTGGATCGAGCGTCGGCCTTTGGACTGAAGAGTCCCAGGTTCGATTCCGGTCAAGGGCATGTACCTTGGTTGCGGGCACATTCCCAGTAGGGGGTGTGCAGGAGGCAGCTGATCGATGTTTCTAACTCTCTATCCCTCTCCCTTCCTCTCTGTAAAAAATCAATAAAATATATTTAATATATATATTTAAAAAGAAAGAAAGAAAGAAAAACACAAGGAACAGATAAGGCAGGACCATTTGCCTGGCCCAGGGAGCAAAGAAAAGGAAATACATCTGCATTTGATCTTAGCCAAAAGGCTGAGAAGAGATAGGGGATGCATCTGTTTGGGCTCAATACAGTATCCCCAGTATTTATCCCAGTGCTCAGTAAATGTTTGGGACTGAACATCTTGGCATTGAGTCTTGGCTGAAGCCTGTTCTCTAAGCTCAAGCTGTTCCTTATCTGTTCAGTAGGTGATCACTTACTAGCCCCCGCCTGAAATTACATGATCTGTCCATTTGTTCACTAGTTAATGGCCTTTCTCCTCCAACCAAAATATCAGCCCTGTGAGGGCAGAGACCTGTTTTCTTGTTCACTAGGATATCCCCAGCATCTAGAGTAGTACCAACATATACCAAGTAATCAGTAAACAAGAAATTTGTTAAATGAATGAATATTGACAGGCTTGGGGCTTCTCAGCCTGAAGAGACATCAGATTGGGCTCTGGAGTGATATAGGCTTGGGTTTTACTTCCTTGCTCTGTGACCTTGGACCGCTGACTTGACTTTTGTAAGCCTCTGTTTTCTCATCTTTATAATGGGAGCAAAATATATCTACTTCAAGCATATTGATATTCAACACCTGAAAGGCACTTCGCCCTGCCTGGCATGGAATAGATCTTCAATAAGTAATACAGTTATTCTTTCTGCTGCTGTTCTTAGTGTAACAGTATAAGGGGATGAGCACACAATGTGGTTACAGACAGACAAAGATTTTATTTTTTTTTTAAATATATTTTATTGATTTTTTACAGAGAGGAAGCGAGAGAGATAGAGAGCTAGAAACATCGATGAGAGAGACATCGATCAGCTGCCTCCTGCACTTCTCCCACTGGGGATGTGCCCGCAACCCAGGTACATGCCCTTGACCGGAATCGAACCTGGGACCTTTCAGTCCACAAGCCGATGCTCTATCCACTGAGCCATACCGGTTTCGGCAGACAGACAAAGATTTTAATCCAGGCCCTGTCACTTGCTCTCTGGTCTTGGCAAGTCTCAAGGTCTCTCTGAGCCTGAGTTTCTCTGCCTAAATAATGGGCACTTGATACACCAGCTCTCTGAGTAAGGCACTATAAAGATTCAAGTCAGGGCTGCCCACATTCCCACCCAGGATGGTATGGAGTGGACATGAGATTCCAACAGGCTCTGGAAGGGCTGACCTTTAAAGTCCTGCTGGTCTAGCAAGGCTGGACTATAAATAGTCCCCAGCCCCTGGCAGGCCCTGAAGCAGGATTGAACAACAGAGCCTAGGTTGCCACACTCTGAGCAAAAGAATCTCACCTCACCACACCCTTATGCAGCATAAGGGGCACCGTCTACAAAGATCCTAAAGGCATGTGAAAGCTTTGATCTAATAATATCCTTTGCAGGAGCCCTGCTTCAGATAAATGCTCATAAGTGCACAGAGGGGTCACAGCACCATTGTCTTTGGTCCAAGAGACTAGTGACAACTTGAATGTCCATGGGTAGAGGCTGCTAAATATAAGATATGAGCTTCCTGACTCAGTCTTTTTTTTTAAACTTTATATTTTTTAATTTAGTTTTAGAAAGAGAGGAAGGGAGAGGGAGAGAAACATCAATGTGAAAGGAAAACATCGATAGGCCTCTTGCACCAAGCCCACAGCCCAGTCATGTGCCCTGACCAGGAATCAAATTGACAACTTATCGGTGCACAGAACGATGCCCAACCAACTGAGCTCCAGCCAGGGCTCCTAATTCAGTTTTATTCTTGGCTATATCACCAGTGCCTACATCTAGTCATGGAACACAGACCGGACTCAGTAAATATTGGTTAAATCAATGTACAAATATCAATAATACGAGAGGCCCAGTGCACAAAATTCATGCGGGGGAGCAGGGGTGGCTGGGGGGAGGGGGGCGTCCCTCAGCCCCACCTGTGCCCTCGGGGGATGTCCAACTACTGATTTGCAGGAGGCAACAGGTAAGGTGCTCGCTGACCAGCCCAGCCCCCCGATCACCGCCCCTGGTTGCCTCCTTCTCAGGGGGCAGTGTGCATCATAGGGACCTATTGTCTGCCGGTCGTTCTGCCGTTTGGTCGATTTGCATATTAGCGTTTTATTATATAGGATGATATTGTGCAATCATTATAAAGAATGAAACAGAGCCCTAGCTGGTTAGCCCTAATATGCAAATCGACCAAACGGCTAACTGAAGGGTCCCAGGTTCAATTCCGGTCAAGGGCACATGCCCACGTTTCGGGCTCAATCCCCAGTAGAAGGTGTGCAAGAGGCAGCCGATTAATGATTCTCTCTCATCACTGATGTTCCCATCTCTCTCTCCCTCTCCCTTCCTCTCTGAAATCAATAAAAACATATTTGAAAAAATACAAGTACGAAACACTGAAATTCTAGTTTCCTAGAACTTCTTAAAAACAAACTAACAAAAAAAAGAATGAAACAGAGTTATATGTACTGAGTTGGAAATATGTCCTCAACTTGTTAAATGATAAAAACAAATGTGGAAATTTTCTGGAAGAATGTGAAAATATCAACAGTGATTATCTCTATGAAAAGACAATTGCTTTACACTCACTCTCCTGGGTTTTCAATAGGCATATATTACTTTCTATATTTTTTGAAAATCTACTTTTTAAAATATATGTATAGCCCTAGATGGTTTGGCTCAGTGGATAGTGCGTCAGCCGGTGGACTGAAGGATCCCGGGTTCGATTCTGGTAAAGGGCACATAGCTCGGTTGTGGTCTGGATCCCAGGCCCTGGTCAGGTACGCATGAGAGGCAACCAATCAATGTGGCTCTCTCACATTGATGTTTCTCTCTCTGTGTCTCTCCCCTTCCTTTCCACTCTAAAAATCAATGGGAAAATATCCTCAAGTGAGGATTAACAAAAAAACCCAAAAAACAAAAATATGTATATAACACCACATTCAAAATAATCTAAGCCAGGATTTGGGGATGAGACCCTCATCAACCCTTCCAGAAGCAAAGAGTTCTAGGATCTTAAAAAGAAGTACTTATTGAGCACCTACTATATATCAAGCACCAACCTTAACTCTCACAAACACATCTTCATCTAATCGTACCATTTCAAGAAATGGATCTATGTCCTTATTTAACAGTTGAACAAATTGAATAAACTGAGTCTCTCAGGGGTTAATGATTTTGCAGTGCTGTATAAATATTTAAGAACATGGGTTCTTGCATCTGACAGATCTGAGCTCAAATTCTATCTCTGCTACTGTGTGACCTTGGGCAAGTAGCTTCACTTCTCTGAGTTCCATTGTTCTCACCTGCACAATGGGATAAATAATGTACCTAATTCACAGAGATAACATATGGAAGACACTTAGCACAGTGTCTAGCACACTATAGGTCAGTGGTTCTCAACCTTCCTAATGCCACGACCCTTTAATACAGTTCCTCATGTTGTGTGACCCCCCCAACCATAAAATTATTTTCGTTGCTACTTCATAACTGTAATTTTGCTACTGTTATGAATTGTAATGTAAATATCTGACATGCGGGATGTATTTAGGCTACCCCCGTGAAAGGGTCGTTCAACCCCCAAAGGGGTCGCGACCCACAGGTTGAGAACTGCTGCTATGGGTATCCCATGAACAGCAGACACTACATCATTATCATTATTATTTCCTCTACCACCATCAGCAGCCAGACTCACACAGCTAATCGAAGCCAGAACCCCCCTCCAGAGCCCCACAAAGAATTTTAATCAAGATCCAGAGAACAGGCCAGGGCTGCATTAAGCCAAATTTTGTCTGTGGGGAGTCACATGGCCTAAAATTATGTGGGTGTGGTATGGTTTATGGTGTGTGTGGTGTGTGTGTAGCCAAATAATGTTCCCTTGAAAACAATGATTAGAACAACAGGTCTTTGTAGCCATGGGAGGACTGAATAGGAGCTACATTCTCGACTCTGTTCCCAGGACAAGAGTCCCACAGGCACCTCAGGAGCATGGCATCACTTGGTTAAGCCAACTAGGGTGACCTCAAATTAGCTGCAACCATTAATAACATCCCACTTTTGATGGTGGTGATGCACTGAGCCAAATTCAGTCAGGACACCTGGCGTGTCCATCTCCCAGGGGAGAAGTTGGCAGGGGCCTAGACGTGGAGTTAGAAGAACTCATCACAGAAATTCTCAGTTAACCAGGGTCACCCCAATAAATTCAATGGAAAGGAAAGAAAAGAAATTCTCAGGAGTCAGTCAAACCCAGGTTGAGTCTTGAGCCTTACCTTAAACATTTAGGAAAGTAAACTGCAATCGACAAGGTTAAAGATAAAGTAGAAAAGGTCAGAGATATACCCTAGTGATCATTCCCCAAACACTCACCAAGATCTAATGTGTGCTGGGCCCAGTGCCAGGCCGGGGGCTCTGAGACAAACTACACATGATTCCTGCCCTCAAAGGCCTCGGAGTTTACTGGAGAAAACAATAATCCGCTGATGCTGATGTGATGATAATAAAGGCTGACTTTTATTGAATGCTTACCACGTGGAAGACATCGTGCTATGCACTTCATGCGCATTGCCTCATCCTTATAAACAGCAAATAAAATGAATAAGTATATACCCTGGGCACTGGCCTCAGCATGTTACACACACTTTACATCTATTATTTTTTAATCTTGCAAATAACTATACAAGGTAGGTATTATTCAAGGCTGAGGCAGTGGTGGCCTCTGCAACCAAACTGACCTTGGTTTCAATTCTGAGTCTGCCAATTTACTGGTTGGATGACTTGAAGGAAGTTATTTATTCTCAACAAACTTTGGTGACTTTGCCTCTAACAGGGATGATAGAAATTCCTATTACGGCATGTGCCTTTTATATACATGTTACTCTATTCCTGTGTCTTTAATTTGTTTTTAAATGATTCTTTTTTAAAAATATATTTTTATTGATTTCAGAGAGGAAGGGAGAGGGAGAGATAGAAACATCACTGATGAGAACAAATCATTGATTGGTTGCCTCCTGCATGCCCCCTACTGGGGATGGAGACCGCAACCCGGGCATGTACCCTTGACCAGAATTGAACCCGGGACCCTTCAGTCCACAGGCCAACGCTCTATCCACTGAGCTGAACTGGCTAGGGCTATTCCTGTATCTTTTAAAAGCCTGATATTTATGTGGAATGTACTTTCCCTTTGTACAAAGTACCGAAATTGACTTCATTATTTGCACTGTCCTTTAGTATTATATTTTAATGCATCACAGGCTCACTGTTGACTCTGTCTTGCCAGCCACACTGGAGGTGGAGGGAGGGGAGGCATTGGCTATTCCCCTTTTCCCACAGGCTTGGTCTCCAAGGGCCCAGGCTGGCCCTGACTCCAGGTCTGTGCACACAATGGGCCTCTCTAAGTAGCAGGCAAAGGTATGTTGGCTGCCAGCTTGGGCCCAGACTGGTCACCAACACACCCCTGTGACTGAGAGCAGGCTCAAGACATTTGTGTAAACCCCTGACCTCGCAGAGGAAAAGGTACAGAAGGCAGACTAGGGTTGCTGATGCTCAGATGAGCCCCTGACTTAGGCCAAAGAAGTAGGGCTCTGGCTGGCACCCAGAGTTTGTCAGTGACATCTGTCCTTCTAGGACATTCTCAGGACGCTCTGTACCTACCAAGACCCAGGCCTCAGGAAAGATGCCCAGCCGCCCTGCCAAGTTCTCATCCAAAGGATAGGCCACTACCCGGCCGGTGTGGCTCAGTGGTTGAGCATCAACCTATGAACCAGAAAGTCAAGGTTCAATTCCCGGTCAGGGCACATGACCAGGTTGCAGGCTTGATCCCCACTGTGGGCATGTAGGAGGCAGCAGATCAATGATTCTCTCTCATCATTGATGTTTCTATCTCTCTCTCCCTCTCCCTTTCCATGGCCGCTTGGAGATAGCTTATGAGTGAGATGGGGGCAGGGAAGTTCTGAACAATGTGACCAGTGACTGGGTTCTAGCAGAGAACCTAGGCCCAGAGAGGCTCTCAAGAGCACTGGCTCCAGACTCAGGCCACTGCCCAGTTCTTACCTTTTCCACATGGACTCCTCCAAATCTCCAGGACCAGCCACACCCAGCATCTTAGCTCCCTCACCTCCTCCAAGCTTCTCAGGTCATCCATGCCACTCAAAGATTCTTGACCCCAGTGCCCACTCCCACCCCTTTACTGCCTTGGTTGAAATGACCTCCTTCTGTAAGTTTGCTGGGCCAGGAAAGCAACTCAAAAGAGACTTCCACTAAGAAAAAGCCAGGGAAAAATTAACAAAGAAGGCCACAGCCTCCAAACTCTTCTTACGCAAGTCTGCTTAAATCCAAACACCACCCTCTTCCTCCTGTTCATGGCCTCGCCTCCACGTTGCCACTGAGCATCTATTTGTGCCTCCCTCCAAACCAGAGTGATGCTGCGAAAGCTCAGAGCTGACCATGTGAGCCCTGCCGAACACCTTGTAATGGCTCCTCCTTTCTCTCCAGAGACAGTCCAGCTCCTTTTGTCTGGCTCTGCAGAATCTGTCAATCCGGTTAGCCTCCTCTTTTTTTCACTTCCTTCCTCACACCATAGGCTCAGATAAGCTGAATTATTAAAGTCAAGTCACTTTACCCCTCTATGGTTTTGCTCACACAGTTCCCCTGCCTGGAAGGCCTTCCTCCACCCTGTACTCACCTCTGCTTATTGTTCATAAAGTGGCAGCATCCCCTTCTCCAGGAAGCCTTTCCTGACAACCCAGAGAGAAGAAACCACGTCCTCCTCCAATCCCTGGGGAGACCCTATCTCAGCATGTGTGACATGTTGGTGACCTGGTAGATTTGCTCAGCTCTCTCCCCCATAAGACTGAGAAGTGCCCTCAAAACCACTGAGTAGAGCAGCATAAAGGGAAGGGAGAAAAAGAGAAAGCAAAAGAGGGCTCTCATCTAAAAGGCAGAAATAATCAATGACTTTATGTCAATAAGTCTGACACCTTGGATGTAAAGGACAAATTCCTTGAAAGACAAAAACTACCAACGTTCATTCAAGGAAAAAAATAGATCCTCTAACTTACCCTATTAACAAGATTAAAATCAGAGTTAAGCCAAAACCGGTTTGGCTCAGTGGATAGAGCGTCAGCCTGCAGACTGAAGGGTCCCAGGTTCGATTCCGGTCAAGGGCATGTACCTGGGTTGCGGGCACATCCCCAGTGGGAGATGTGCAGGAGGCAGCTGATCGATGTTTCTCTCTCATCGATGTTTCTAACTCTCTATCTCTCTCCCTTCCTCTCTGTAAAAAATCAATAAAATATATTAAAAAAAAAATCAGAGTTAAAAACATTTCTATAAAGGTGGCTTCCCTGGAGAATGCTACTAAACATTTAAGGAGGAAATAATATCAATTCTATATAAATGCAGTGAAACAGGAGGGGAGTTATTAACATTTATGAAGTGCCTACTATGTGCCAAATCCTATCTTGGGCAACAGAGAGGCCAAGCTTGCCGGGCCAGTATGGCTTGACCACCAGAGAAGGTGACGTTCATAATGAAAGCCATTGGTTATCTCTGATCTAATCTAACCTTAGCCAATATGGAAACTGAGGCCCAGAGACGCAAAGGTCTTACCAAAGCCAGAGATTCGCCACAAAGCAGACAGGAGTTTAGAAACTGATTTTTAAATAGTTGGTGTAGAAGAGACAGTGTTTATGTTTTATCTCTCCTACCAGATGGTGAGCTCCTTCAAGAGAGGCCTGCGTCTAGCTCAGCTTCTAACTCAATGCTCTGCACACCAGGTACACAGTAGGTCTCTGCAAATGTTTCTTGACTTAGTGAGGAAGGAATAGAGTTAATGAGTTAGATGGAAGGTTTGGATATTAGCTCCTAAACCAGGAGATGCTTCAACTATCTAACACTCAGAGATGCTACCTTCTCAAAATGATCCACACTCAGAACCCAAATAGAAACATTCTCAACCTAAAGGTGAGGGGCTGAGGGGGACCTCCATGTGGATTAAAAATGTGTCTAAAGTAGAAATTTTGCCACCTACAGGCTAGAGACTTTCAAACAGAAAAAACTAAAAGAGCTTTTCAAGTCAACCAAAATATGACAATTTGATAAATTTCAACTGTTTCAAATTGCATTAATGGCTACAAATATCAAAGTAACAGGACATCTGGGAGAAAAAGTATCTTATAGCCATATCATTAATGTAACTTTGCTGTTAAAATATGATTGATGTACTTATGCTTTTAGGGACCAACACTGCAGCGTCAGCTTTTTAAAAATATACACTGTAGGCGCGCTCTCTCCCTCCCGGGAGCACTCCCGCACCTTTCCCTTCCTCCTCTTCTTCCCCCGCAGGCATGGATCTCCTAAAGTCTAAGGGTCCTCACAGACCTGCAACCAGGGGAGCAATGGGCTGTAACCCCCAGAACCTGTCCCCAAGGCCCCCTTTTCTCTGACTCTCCAGTGAGCTGACAGCAGCCCCGCCTTGGCTCACTTCTTTCCCATAATGTTTCTAGAGAACCAAAGCAGCCCCACCTGGTCTCTCTCCTGTTGCTTCTTCTATCCTAGGCTCTTCCTTGTTTCACTGTCCCCAGCTTCACTAAACTTACTCTCTAAATAAATAAATACACTGTATATGTTAAAAGTGCACCAAAAAATAAAAACGGCACCAGTAGCATTTAAATAGATACACCTAAAATGTAAAAGTAAAACAAAACTGAGAGAGCCCTGGCCCATGTGGCTTGGTTGGCTGGCGCATCGTCCAACGCACCAAAAGGTGGCAGGTTCGATTCCGGTAAGGGCACATACCCAGGTTGCAGGTTCAATCCCAGGTCTGGGCGAGAGCAAGAGGCAGCTGATTTATGTTTCTCTCTCACAGCAATGTTTCTCTCTCTCTCCCTCTTTCTCTTTTCCTCTCTCTCTCTCTCTAAAAAAAAAAAATCAATTAAAAGATATTAAAAACAAAAACTGAGAGAGAACAAGAATGCCAAAGATCACCCAGAGACCCAAAGCCTGTTTATTTCTGTGGCCTCTTAGAGACCCATTTGGGGAAACAAAGGCAACCTGTCAGGATCTGGGCCTGGGGCTCGGCTCAACATGGCATTCTCTATCAGCCCCCGCCACCGCCCTGTGCCTGTTCTGGGCCATGAGCCAGACACATTCCTCAGGCCCCCACAACTTCCGGAAACTGCAGGCTGAAGTTTGAGGAAAGGGCTGAGCAAAGCAGAAATCTCTTGAGAGAGATGGCAAAAGGCAGATACGCAACAACCACAGCAAGAGGCCTATAACAACCAATGGGGAAACGGGGGCCTAGAGAAGGCAAAGTTCTGATCCAAGACCACACAGTGAGGGGATAGAGGAGGGGAACCACCCACAAAACAAAAAAACACCTCCTCTCTGATCCTTGTTCATTTGACATTCTGCACATAAAGGCCGAGTGTTCTCCCAAATGAGAATGGGTGTCGGGGGTCTTAGGGCCCCTGAGTGCTAGAAGAACTGGAACTTCAGAGCTCTCCTGGTTCCTCAGGGAAGAGTCTTAACAGTCCCATCTCCAGTCCCTTCTCTCTTCCCCTGAGCCACTCATTGAGTGACAAATCCTGCCATGGACCCTTTGGTTCTGTTCACACAACCCAGCAAGGCAGAAATTACAGACCTGACTTACAGATGAGGAAACTACAGTGCAGGGACTTACCCAAGGCCACAGATATAGGGAGTGGGGCAGAGGAAATGAAAACCAGGTCTGTCTGGCTCTGCGCCAGCTCTCCCACCATCCCATGCAGTCTCAAGGCAGATCGCCAAGTTCTGTTTCTGTTTTCAAACCTGCCCACCTCCCAGACCCCACTGCTTGAGGCCTGCAGGAGGTAGGGACGAGCTAAACACCCTGGGTTCCCCAGTGCTTACCCTCCAATACCACTTCTTTGCCTGTCTTCTTCAGAACCTGCACCGCCTCGTCATGAGTGGCAGAGGAAAGGTCTTCCCCGTTCACGGACAGGATGGCATCCCCCACAAAGAGGGCCTCTGTCTGGTCAGCGGCCAAGCCTTTGAAGATCTTGGAAATGAGAATAGGCATCTTGTTCTCCCGGCCCCCTGCACAGGCACAGAAAGAGGATGAAACTGAGGCAGACACTCCAACGCTTCAGAGTCACATGGAGGCAAAATTATTTTTGAAGGCCTCCCGCAGTGTCCAGCCCAGGGCTGGAAAAGGGGAGATAGGAGGGTAAAGAGAACTTCAGCAAAGAATCTTAGAAGTTTGGGACATTAATAATACTAAATAAAATAAATAAATAAAATAATAATAAGTCATTTTTGAAGGTTAAAAAAACATTTTGTTTATAAAGACTGAAATGATTATATGCAAATCTGAGCAGCTAGATTGTACAAGAAATTCTTTGAAAAATCCTTTTTTTGCTGTCTTCTAAGAGTTGGATTCCATTATACATGCTTTGTTCTTTCTTTAGACCTGGAAAAAATATGCAGTCTTTCAACAAGTGATTTATTCTTCTCTTTTCCATGATTAGAAATCCTATGATCCCTTAGACCAGTGGTTCTCAACCATCTGGCCCTTTAAATACAGTTCCTCATGTTGTGACCCAACCATAAAATTATTTTCGTTGCTACTTCATAACTGTAATGTTGCTACTGTGATGAATCATAATGTAAATATCTGATATGCAGGATGGTCTTAGGCGACCCCTGTGAAAGGGTCGTTCGACCGCCAAAGGGGTTATGACCCACAGGTTGAGAACCGCTGCCTTAGACAGTTCCTTCTGGAACAAACTTTCCTCTTCTCCCCAGCCAGCCGCAGTGGGTTCACCTCTATAGGCTCTGGGACTAGGACAGGAGTGAAGACCTGCGAATGTTTCCTCACTGAGAAAGTCATTTTCTAAATTCATAATGTTATAGTTTGGTCACTGGATCTTTTGGTCCAATGCTTTGGGTGTTCACCAGTGTTTGAGTAATTTACAAGGGGCTTCAGTAATTTTTCCTTAAATACATATTTTGGGTTTTAAGCAATTTTCCCACAGTGAGGGAAACTCATTGATACCCCCTAATCTGGCATTATGATGGTATTAGCTATTGCCGTGGCTCCAAATTTTACAATCCAGGATATAGACCTAGACCTTAAAATCTAGAGATTTCAAAAGCCTAGATAAATATGTAAATAGCTAATACATTTTACTGAATTGCTTTGTTGCTAAATTCTTGAATGTCCTTTTAAAATAAAAAAAAATAGTAATAATAATTACTGTTAGTTCCAAGTGCCAAAGAGCTAAATGTCGTCAATGGTGTTTCATTGCATCTGCACAACACCCCAATCACACAGACATGCTCAGTTTCCTATGAGGAAAATTGAAGTGTGAAGAGAAGCCCCTTACCCACCGTTGTCCAGTTAGTAAGTGGCAAAGCCAGTATATATTTGAACGTAGGTCTCCTAGCTTCAGAACCAATACTGTTAGCTCTATGGCAGACTGCAAGTAGGACACTCAGGCATCACACCACTGGGCCATCCCTGAAATACCGAAGATGAACTAGTGGCATAGAGAGGGGTGGTCATTATCCCAAGATCACAAAACAAATGTGTGGCAGCTGTAGAATTGGAAGTCTCTCCTGACCCCCATGCAGACCTAACCATTTGCTTCTTGTTCTGCACAGAGCTTGAGGCCAAGGAAAGGAAAAGGTTTCTATTTATATCTGCCCTGCTTGGCCTGGAACTGGGAACTTCAGTTCAATGTGGAACTATGATCATTCCTGGCTGCTTGGGCTGGACTGGACCCTAGAGGGGAGGTCATCATGGCAACAGGAGTGCAATCTACATACATGAAGAATTAAATGGAGCTGGTACTTCCCCTGATGCCTCCTAAAAGTAACTTCACTACCACCTGGAAGTATGGCGCTCGGGTGTAACTTTATGTGACCTTGGAAAGTCCCTGCTTCTCTCCTAGTCTGTCTATCTACAAAGTGTAACTTTATATGAACTCTAAGTTCCTTCCTGCTTTGACACATTAAATGTACAATTTCTGGATTGATCTGTTTTTACCCCATGCTAGAGTTTGGGGCTAAGACGGGTGCTCACTCCCTGGATTCTCATTATCCTCTTTTAGACCCTTTTGGTTCACTACATGGGGATTTGCCCTTCCATGGGAAAGAACCAGCTCCCCTGGCACTATCTAGTGGCCTGATAATTAAGGTTCCAATCCCAGCTCTGCCACTCATTGACTGTGGAATCCTGGGGAAATTGTTTCTTTTCTGAATCTCAGTTTCTTACCTGCAAAATATTGATTTATGCTCCCTACCTTTTACCACTTATTGCCAGGATGAAGTGGACATGAGCCTAGAGTACTGTAGCACTTAGCACCACCATCCCCACCCTCTCACCCAGGCCGAAGGGTCTGGAAGCACAGGAACAAAGCATCTCCAGAATGATAGCAGGGTTGGCCTGAGACCCTGAAAAGTAATTGTGGTAGGAACTGTGAACCCAACAGCTGGGGTTGTGCAGGGATTTTAAGCACTACTTTTCGTTGCTTTGGGAATCTCTCCTGGCCTCCATTTTCCCTCTCATCTAAGAGCAATAATTAACCAGGCACCTACTGTGTGCTGGCAGGGTGAATGCTTTAGATTCTGTGCTCATAGAAACATCACAACTATATTATTAGCCTCACTATATAGTTGAGGAAACTGAGGTTCAAAGATGGGAAGTGATTTGAGTTCACACAGTTGATCCTGGACTCAAAAACAGTCTGGTTGCACCCTAAAAAAAGCTGTCAGGCACAGCCGGTGTGGCTAAGTGGCTGAGCGTCCACCTATGAATCAGTTCAAGGTTCGATTCCCAGTCAGGGCACATGCCCGGGTTGTGGGCTCATTCCCCAGTGTGGGGCATGCAGGAGGCAGCTGATCAATGATTCTCTCTCATCATTGATGTTTCTCTCTCTCTCTCTCTCTCTCTCTCTCTCTCTCTATCCTCTATGAAATCAATAAAAATATTATTTTACAAAAACTTGTAAATATTGGGATCTGAGAGCTCCCAGAGAGGAGTAACAACTCTATGTCCACCCCTCTCCGTCCTGTGCAAGGAGACAGTAAGATCAGGAAACTCAAACCCACCTTTTTGCCTAGGTTCACAGCCTTACTAGGTTCTCATATTTCTGTGTCTTTTCCTGCCCCCTGTCTGTGAGCCCAGCAGGTGTCTCCAATTGACCCCTATACTTTGAACTCCAGGTCTTACCCACAGCTCCCACCTTGTTGGTGTCTCAGGGACTTTCCGCTCCCGGCCCTAGTAACCTCCCAGTCCCAGGCCCCAATCCCTTTTCTCCATCCTCTGCTTTCCTGGGGCCCATCTTGTCCTTGATGTCCAAGCAACCCCTGAATGGTAACTGCTCTCAGATCTCTACGCCTCCACACACAACTCCCCACCCACGTGTCCTTGGTGCGTCCCCAACCCCCTCCACACCTGTGCCTTTCGACTGAGACACCGGACTCTTGAAACCCTCTCCGACGACCTTGGTGGTCCGGTTCCCTCTGCCCCCTCGAACTCTCTTATCCCCAGACAGGAGCCCTCCAACTCCGTGTCCTCGGTGCGCTGCCAGACCCCAAGACCCCTACGCCCTCGGTGCCTCCTCGCCCACCTTTGATGCTG
>NW_006291383.1:7811761-7816357 GCF_000327345.1 Myotis davidii | reverse complement strand
CCAGGATTTGAAGATTGTAAAGTGTGGGACCACTTGGGGAGTGGGATTAAAAGGGCATGGGGCGTGGAGCCGGCGAGGTGTGAGAGCTTGGCTGGGCCTTACGTGGGTGGGCCTTCGTGTTGGGAGCGGAGCCCTAGGAGCCTGTGGGGGAGACACTGTGCTGGGCACGGTCATCGGGGTCCGGGGCCATGGCTCACGCACGTAGAAACAAGAAGAAGACCCAGGAACCCCGGTGCAAGGCTTTGGAATCCTGTAGCGGGGCTACATTTGTAGAGCACTGGACTCCAGGGTCAGGGCTTGAGTTTACCAGCTAGGAACCGAGCCGCGAGCTTGGTTGCTAGGGGAGGAGATTTGGAAGGAACGGGTTTCCCACGCTGGGTCTGGAGCTTTTGTCTGTGGGCGTGTCTTGGTGTGGGCGTGGCTTATGGCGGCCACGCCTGTGGGGATGAGAGCACGGCTGGTTCCGTTTAAGGTTCAGGGAGGATACAGTCCCCCACTTCCACGGGAGTTCAGAAGATTAATTCCCTGTTCTGTTGACAGTCGAATACAGAAAAGCCTGAAGTCCCTCAGTGAGAGACCTGTCTGGATAAGAATCCAAAACTACTCCCGGTGTGAGGGAAGAGGACTGGGAGGTGGGGCTCTGAGTCTGGACGTCTGGAGACCTGGTTTAGGATCCCTGCTCAGACATTGTTAGCTCCATGTCAACCTTGGTCTCATCACTTCAATTCTCTAAGCCTCAATTTCCTCATCTGTGAAATGGGAGTCATAATAATGTCTATTTCACAGGGATGTGTCAGGATTAAATCTATGTGTAGACATGTTGAAAACTGTAAATTCCAGACTGACGAATCTCAGAGGGAAGGCAGGGGTGTGGGTGGGTGGGTGTGGAGAGGTTAACCAGGGAACGTATTTGCATATATGCATAGTCCATGGGCACAGATAGTAGTGTGGTGAAGGCCTGGGAAGGTGGGAGTGGATGGGGGGGGTCAATGGGGGGGGGGGAGGGCACATCTATAATACTTTTAACAATAAAGATAATTTTATTTATTTTTTTGCAAAAACTTTAAAATGTATTTATTTAGAGATCACCTCAGCCCTCTTGGAAAGCAATTTAGTTAAGATCACTGATTGGGAGGAAAATCACGCTTTTAAAGGCAGAAGCAGAGACACCAGATTGGTGCAGAGCAGCCCCTCCATTGAAAGTGGCACAGCATAGAGACGTTGTTTATTTATGACCCCAGCATGCGAACACGTGACAGAGAACCACGTGGCGAAGGTTCAGTTCAAAATCCAGAACTAGAAATAGGCCAGCTCGTCCTGCTTGGTTTTGTTGGTCTGATAATTGTGCAAGGCCAAGGCCTTGTTTTCATGAGGGAGACTTTCAAACACTCGAATGTGCACGAAGTCATCATCTTCAACTTGAACCTTGATGAAGTAGTTAATCCCCGCGACCACCTGGCTCTTGTACTCCGTGGCCTCGAAAGTGGGGTACTTCTTGTTTTCCTTCTCCTCCAGCTGGGACTTCACCTTGTCGGCAATGGCCTGGATCTCAGCCGTGGCGGGCCGGGTTTCGGAGGGCCCGCCAATCAGCCTCCGGGTAGCGCTCATGGCGGAGCAGCGGGCACAGAGCAGCAGGCACGGAAGAGCAGCGGCACAGAGCAATGGCCTGCGAGTGAGATTCAAGATAAATTTTTAAAAAAGAAAACTATAAATCCCTATAGAATCAATATCACTTCCACTTATTGAATGCTCACTACTGGCCAGGCCTAATCAATATTTTTCATGTGTAATCTCATCTTTACAGTAGCCTCACAGAGTATCTCTGAATACCCGCAACATACAGAAGGGAAAATCTGGACTGAGAAGCTCTACTTGGCCCAGGTCACACATTTGTGAGTGGGAGCAAAGCTGGGATTCAAACTCATGCCTCTCTGACACCAGTACCTGGAGACTGACCCACTCTGCTTGACAGTTGCCAAATATGAAGTGAAGCGTAATCGTTATCAGAAAAATCTCACCACATCTGCACACCTACCCGGGTTGCGGGCTTGATCCCAGGTGGGGGGCATGAGGGAGGTGGCTGATCGATGATTCTCTGTCATGTTTCTATCTCTCTCTCCCTCTCCCTTCTTCTCTGAAATCAATAAAAATATATTTGAAAAAAATATGAAGTGTAATTATCTTGGAACACAAGCATCAATCAAATAGTTTTATAGTTATAAGTGTCAAAATAGGGGAGATACAAGTAAAAAATAAAATGAACCCAGGGCCCAGCCGGTGTGGCTCAATGGCTGAGCATCAACCTATGAACCAGGAGGTTACAGTTCGATTCCTGGTCAGGGCATATGCAGGCTCAATCCCCAGTGTGGAGTGTGCAGGAGGCAGCTGATCAATGATTCTCTCTCTCATCATTGATGTTTATATATCGCTCTCCCTCTCCCTTCCTCTCTGAAATCAATAAAAATATATTTTAAAAATAAAACGAACCCAGGCTCTGGCATACACATGATATTTAACAAGAGAGAGAGCAGGATGGAAGCATGTAGGAAGGAAGTATAGCATTACTTATGCATTGATATTTTAAAAGTATGACGGTGCTTAAAGATTGTAGAGCAGCCTAAGAAATATGGGGGTGAGCACTTATGATGAATGAGAATTACAATCTACTTGGTTTTTGGAACTTCGGAAGGGAGGAGGGATCAGGCAGGAGACAAGGGACCAGGAGGAGGTTAGCTTTCTTTCCCAGGATCAAAGCCTGCAGCCAGATCCTTAAAAGTCCCCCCACGTACTGCCCTGCTTAAAAAAGACTTAATGAGCCAAACTTGGTGAGAAAGAGCCCTAATACAGAGTTTCTGCCCTAGGGGACTATTTTATGTGGTCATAATGTGAAGAGAAGAATGAGAGGCGTGATGTGTGCAGAATAAAAGGAGGCTAGCAGAGAAGAAGGATGTAGAGTCAAAGAAAACAGTGATATGAGTGTGTGTATGTGTATATGTGTATGTGTGTATGTGCAAGATCACATGATATGGGCAGTGCCAATCAGCTGTGTCCCTCTCAGCCCACCCACAGGAACACTGTAGCTGGAGAAATGCTCTTCTTCTCCCTCCACTCTGATCCTTCTGACATTCCCAGCCCCCCTTCTCCCCCCCCCCCCCCCACACACACACGCCTGGCTTCCCACCAGCCTCAGGGAAGAGCTTCTAGAGGAAACCAGTTCACTACAAAGGGACAAGAGTGGGGAAAGGAGCCCTGACCGGTTTGACTCAGTGGATAGAGCGTCGGCCTGAGGACTGAAGGGTCCCAGGTTCGATTCCGGTCAAGGGCATGTACCAGTGGGTGTGCAGGAGACAGCTGATCGATGTTTCTCTCTCATTGATGTTTCTAACTCTCTATCCCTCTCCCTTCCTCTCTGTAAAAAAATCAATAAAATATATATTTGGGGAAAAAAAGAAAAGAGTGGGGAAAGAAAAAGTAAGGAGGGAGGGGTAACTTTCCAGCTCACCAGTTTCAAATTCCCCATTGAAGGCCCTGCAGGCTCAAGCCTTTGGGCCAGGAGGCAAGGAGTGGATGCTGGTCAAACAGAGAGGTCTCTATGCACAAGCTCCAAGGAAGGGAGCAGAGATTCTTTACACTCCTGGCCTCCTAGACCCTAAGATGGCAGCAATAATGAAAGTTAACAGGACTAACTGCTTGGATCATCTCAATTAACCTTCAAGACAGTCCTAGGGCCCAGCTGATGTGGCTCAGTGATTAAATGTCCACCTACAAACCAGGAGATCAGGGCACATGCCCAGATTGTGGGCTCAATCCCTAATTAGGGGGAGGGGGGGGACGGGGGGGGGCAGCCGATCAATGATTCTCTCTCATCATTGATGTTTCTATTTCTCTCTCTCCCTCTCTGAAATCAATTAAAAATATATATATATTTTTAAAAAAACTCCTCGGAAGTAGGTCCTATTATTATCTCCACTAAGCAGATGAGGAAACTGGGACTCAGACACATGATGTAATAAGCCCAAGCAATCTGGCACCAGAGATCACTGTGACACCATACTGCACCCCAGGCAAGGTTTGGATTTTAGTGGAGACTAGGAGGCTTCCAAAGTCTAAGACTTCATGGTGTCCTGTGGGATGGAAACTAAACCAGGTGCTTCCCTAATATGTCACCTTTTAACCTTCACTGCAGCCTTGTAAGGCAGGCACTAAAATCTACATTTTGCATATGAGAAAACCAAGGTTAGAGAGAAAAAGCGACTTGTCCAAGGTCATAGAGGCAATAAATGACAGAACCCGAATATGAAACAGATTATTTCTGATTTCTTAGCTTTAGCCCCTTCTACTGGGCTACTCAAGATCCTAGTTAAAATAAGACTCTCAGAATGTCAGAGAATTCAACTCGTACGCTTGTGAAATTTAGAGTAAAGCATTGCTAGTACCATAAAATATTGGTGTTTAAGAGGGGACCCACCAAATGTCACCAAGTCTAATTCCCTTGCTCCAAGCAAGAAGGCCCTTTATAGCATCTCCAAGAGCTTTCCCTCTAGGCCAGGGGTGGGCAAACTTTTTGACTCGGGGCCACAATGGGTTCTTAAACTA
>NW_006291383.1:7802448-7811685 GCF_000327345.1 Myotis davidii | reverse complement strand
GATGGGGCGTTTGTGTGAACTAATATGAATTCAAAGTAAACATCATTACATAAAAGGGTACGGTCTTTTTTTTCAATAGTTTTATTCATTTCAAATGGGCCTGATCCGGCCCGCGGGCTATAGTTTGCCCACGGCTGCTCTAGCCTGAGCTTGGATGCCTCCAGTGACAAGGAACTCACCTCTCCACAAGGCGGCCCATTTCAATTAAGAAGCTACTCCCCATCACCCAAGCCAAGGCAGGGAGAGGGACTCATACTTCTTGATTTTGCTGTCTCAGTGCTGTCTCCTTAAAAGGCCTGTTCAAATCAAGGTTGAGAGAAACTTTAATAATTCTCCCATAACTATGCTATTTATTTCCTTCACAGGACTCATAACACTTTGTACTTCATGCTTCATATATTTACTTATCACCCATCTCCCCACTATATCTCAATAAAACTGTGTATTCATATAGTTCTAGTTTTACTACAATTAAAGAAAGGTTTAACATTTTCAGAACCAAAGATTCCACTGTCATACTTGACTCATGTTCCCAAATATGATAGAAACCTAAAATGGATGATACAATCACTCTTGTCCAGTCATGACTGAGATTTACATGTAGCAAGCCTTAACAAATTTATAATCTCCTTTATTTACATCTTATAAGCTGTATGATTTAGATGTTGCAGAAATACTTGTGAATCAAAATAAATTTTGCACTCAAGCTGGGTGACTAAGTTGGTTAGAGTGTTGTCCCATGCACCAAAAGGTTGCGTGTTTGATTCCCTGTCAGGACACATACCTAGGTTGCAGGTTCGATCCCCGGTCAGGATACATGTAGGAGGAAACCAATCAATGATCAATGTTTCTCTCAGATTGATGTCTCTCTCCCTCCCTCCTTTTTCACTTCCCTCCCTCCCTCCCTCCTTCTCTCCCTTACTCTAAAATCAATGAACATATCCTCAGGTGCGGATTTTAAAAAAATACATTTAGCCATATCCCTTTCATGCTTAGCAGCTCAGTAATGTATGTTTTTAGATTTTACCCATCACTTTTAGATTTTTTGGGTTTTTTTGTTGTTTGTTTTTTTACCAAGAGAGTTGTTCAGGTTAGCTAATCCTCTAAACCAGCGGTTCTCAACCTGTGGGTCGCGACCCCTGTGGTGGTCGAATGACCCTTTCACAGGGGTCACCTAAGACCATCCTGCATATCAGATACTTACATTACGATTCATCACAGTAGCAACATTACAGTTATGAAGTAGTAACGAAAATAATTTTATGGTTGGGTCACATGAGGAACTGTATTTAAAGGGCCAGAAGGTTGAGAACCACTGCAAACTGTTAACTGAGCACTCACCCCAACCTGCAACCTGGGCCTGGGCCCTAACTAGGAATCAAACAAGCGACCCCTCAATGCACAGGATGACGCTCAACCAACTAAGCCACACTGGCCAGTGCTGATTTATATTTTTAAAAGATCCTTATGGCCACTAAACAAAATGTGGACAATGTGAGGGGGAATGGATTGATTGGAAGCAAAGAGATCATTTAGGGAAGTATTCAGATTATATATTACCATGCAAAATACAACCCCTATTAGTAACAACATGTTACTAATGTTGTGGCCTCACCCCATAACAAAGAAACAGAATTTCCGGAGGATGAGGCCCAGAAATCAGGATTTTAAAAAGATTCCCAGGTGATTCTAATGTGCAGCCAAGGTTGAGAACCACTGATCTAGAGGCTTTTAAGAGAATGGAAGTATAGGGAACAGGAGCCAGGGCAATGGGTTTATTTTTTTCCCTAAAGATAATGAGGAGCCAGGAAGGTGTTAACCTTAGCAGAAGGAGATTCATAGTCATGGTCTAAGAATTTTTATCCCAATCCAGCATTTGATGAGGGAGGAACCAGAGGCCCTAGAGAGTTCCACTACCCCTGTACCCCTAGCCCACTATCAGTCACGTGAAAAAGACATTTGTCAATGAGCTGGAAACAGCCTGAGAGCCATATAGATTCAGCATCCTAGCACCACATCTGATAGACGACAGCAGAGGGCAGCAGAGAGTCAGGGCTGCAGGGTCGTAGGTAACTGGCCATCCAGCCTCCACAGAAGAAAGATGGGAGTCTAGAATGGTGTGGGAAGTGGGGATCCTTAAACTTCCCACTTCTGAAGCACTTTCTTCCCTTCCTTATGAGGAAGTGGGATTATTATCATGTTACCATTATTATACCAGCTACCATTTACTGAGCCCATCCCATCTCAGCACCTGCACCCCTCAGTCACAGACCCAGCCAATGGAAAGAGAACCACTTTGGGGGTCAGGCAGACTTGGCCTCAAACCCTGGCTCTTCCACTGACTCAAGTAACTCACTTCCCCTCTAAGTCTCACTTGCCACATATATGAAAGGGGGATAATAAAACAAAAGCCTGGAGGGCTCTGAAAGAATTTTTTTTTTAAATATATTTTATTGATTTTTTTACAGAGAGGAAGGGAGAAGGATAGAGAGTTAGAAACATCGATGCTCTATCCACTGAGCCAAATCGGTTAGGGCCTGAAAGAATTTTTAAAATTATATTTATTGGGGTAGTTCGGCCAGCGTGGCTCAGTGGTTGAGCGTTGATCTATGAACCAGAAGTTCACAGTTCAATTCCCAGTCAGGGCATATGCCCAGGTTGTGGACTCAATCCATGGTGGTGGGGGAGGGGGTGTGTGCAGGAGGCAGCCTATCAATGATTCTTTCATCATTGATGTTTCCATCTCTCTCTCCCTCTCCCTTCCTCTCTGAAATCAATAAGAATACATTTTAAATTTTGTATTGTGGTAACATTGGTTAATAACATTATATAAATTTCAGGGGTACAACTTTATATTATGACCTGAGAAAATTAAAGGGCCCCAACCCCCAACATACACACACAGAGACCCAGAGTTGGGAGTTCTACACACTGCCCCAACCCCCCAACCTTAACTGATTCCAGGAGGAGTCACATGCTGTGGAGGGAGCACGCCTGGGCCCAGAACTCACCCACCCTCATGTTGCATTCAGAACAACCATTTATTCCTTTCTTCCCACAGATGTTCCACTCACATTCCCCTCTGCTCTGCAATCCCCTCAAAATCATTCACGAGTAATTTTTCCAAATCACAGTAATTATCTCATTACTTTGATATTAACAGATTTCATTTGCCATCAAGGAGCCAACTGAAAAGTTCCCAGGCCCTATGTATGGGGAGGGACTCCTGGAGTCAGCTCTGCGTGAAAGCTGGCCTGGCAGCAACCCTGCGGTTCATTCACCCTAGCTCACTTCCCTACTACCCACCTTCCCTCACTCATGCTCTTGCCCATGTCAGAGACAAGCCTGACTCCTGAGAAATGGTAGAAATCAAATTGCCCAGTCTCCAGAAGCCTAGAGTCACACAGCAAAATAGAGGCAGCATCTAGAAGGGGACCTAGGGTTGCTGGTCACCCAGGGACTTCCCCTCAGCTACACTTCAAGACAGATCTGACTTGGAGACACTACAAAGCTTAGCTAGAGGAGGAACGTCACAGATGACAGGTGTTAGGGGCATCCAGGGCCCACCCCAAAAAACTCCTTGGCAGACCTTCCCCAAGCTCCTCCTCTTCCCTCCCAATAACAACTAGTATTTATTGAGAATGGTCCATAACCTTTCGGGGGGATAACTTACTTAATCCTCATAGCATCGTTGTTATTGAACCTATTTTACAGGTAATTTTTTAAATTTAGTGATTGATTTCAGAGAAAGAAAAAGGAGTGAGAGAAATTTCAATTTATGCATTCATTGGTTGCTTCTTGTATGTGCCTTGACCGGAATTGAACACACAACCTTGGCATATAAAGATGATCCTCTAATCAACTGAACTACCTGGCCAGGGCAGGACTCTTTTTTATGATAAAGATTTACTAGTAATTAGCCCCATGTGAAATGAGGAATGAGAGTTTATGTAATCTGCCCAAAGACTTACTCTCTCAGTATCAGATCTGGAATGAATTCATGTGGACCTGACTCCCAAGCCTATTCTCCTAACCATGAGACTCTTCTGCAAGCACTCTCCTCTTTAGGCCTCAGTTTCCCTATCTGTAGCAATCACAGGGACCATTCATGGATGAAAGCTCACTGCTTGCCAGACACCAGTTTGCCCCAATCCCTTGTGGCCCATTGCACTTGATCTTATTAATGAATTAGAGGCCTGGTGCATTCGTGCATGGGGTTGGGGGGGAGGTGCCCAGCGTGAACCCTCTCGAAATCCAGGACCGCTGGCTCCTAACCGCTCATCTGCCTGCCTGATCGCCCCTAACCCCTCTGCCTGCCCGTCTAATCCCCCCTAACCCCTCACCTGTCTGCCTGATAGCCCCTAACCGCCTCTGCCTCAGCCCCGCTACCATGGTTTCATCTGGAAGGACGTCTGGAATGACGTCCTGAAGGTTGCTTGACTGCTGCCTAATTGCCCCTAACCACTCTGCCTGCCTGCCTGATCACCCCTAACTGCCTCTGCCTCAGTCCTGCTGCCACAGCTTCACCCGGAAAGACGTCCAGAATGATGTCTGGAAGGTCGTTCGGCTGTCCAGTCTAATTAGCATATTATGCTTTTATTATTATAGATTTGAATCTGTGACCCATTATAACCATGAAGTAACATGCCTTAGTCATACCCACTCTCAAGTGGATAAGTGGGTTTCCAAGTCCAAGGCTACCCAAGAATATTGCCTAGCATGAGGGAAGGGACAGTCTCTGCAGAAAGGCTGCCCAGGGCAAGGCAGACCAAGGCTGACTGATTGGGCAATCAGAGACTAGACTAGCCAAGCTGGTCAGCATGGGGAAGCAGAATAGAGGATCCTTTGTCAGGCCAGAAACTGCAAGGCTGCCCCATCCCCACCATCTGGCTCTAGCTACAGCCCAGTGATGCATGATGGGGAAATGGGGGGTGTGTGTGTGCTGGGGGCTGCCCACCTGCTCTGCCTCCTGGGATAAGCCAACCCAAGACCTCCCAGGCCCATCTGGCCAACACATCCCCAAGCCCTGACCATCCCTGGGGACTCCTTTCGACAGGCTGAAATTGGCTGGGAGTGTGGCCAGGCTGTCGGGGTCGCAGGTCACTGTTAATCTGCCAGAACAAGGGAGGACAGGCTGGTGGGCAGGCAGCCGGTGTGGGCAACACCCTGGCAGTTCCTGCTGTCTGATCTGGTGGCCCTGGAGGGAAATTTTTCTCTTCTGGAAGTCAGGGAAGTGGGCTAGAAATACAGAACTCGAGGAAAATTGCAGATGCTCACATCTTGCTACCTAGCAATTTCACTTCTATATGGGGACTTGAGAGAAAAGCTCAGGCACACGCTCAAGGTGTCATTGCAGCCCTGTGTGAGATAGCGAAACACTGGCAATAACATGACACCAGTAGGGGACTAAATAAATGTAAGAACCTAGACCATCTTTCATTTTTTGTTAATAAATATATTTTCATTAATTATAGAGAGGAAGGAAGAAGCAGCAAGAGACAGAAACATCAATGATGACAGAGAATCATTGATAGGCTGTCTCCTGCACACTCCCCACTGGGAATTGAGCCTGCAACCCAAGCATGTGCCCTGACTGGGAATTGAACCATGACCTCCTGGTTCATAGGTGGACACTGAACCACTGAGCCAAAACGGCTAGGGCTAGACCATCTTTCTTAATGATACTCAACTATTGGGTCTGAGAACTGAAGCCCCATGTCAACATGACTCGATTGTTTGTTCCAGGAAATTCTTACCTTAGAACAGTGTTCTCAACCTTGGCTGCACATTAGAATCACCTGGGAACCTTTTTAAAATCCTGGTTTCTGGGCCTCATCCTCTGGAAATTCTGTTTGTTACTAATGTTGTGGCCCCACCCCATAACAAAGAAACAGAATTTCTGGAGGATGAGGCCCAGAAATCAGGATTTTAAAAAGATTCCCAGGTGATTCTAATGTGCAGCCAAGGTTGAAAACCACTGCCTTAGAAGGTAGGACTGTAAACCAATAAATAACTTCATTATTTGCCTCAGAAAATTCTTGTAAACCAATTTGTTTAGGCAAATACTTTGCTCACTTTGGCAAACACCTTTCTTGCAATCGTTGCTATTATTAATAACTAGAGGCCAGATGCATGAAATTCGTACAAGAGTAGGCTTTCCTTCCCCTGCCAGCACTGGCTTTCCTCCGGCACCAGGACCCAGGCTTCCCTCTGGCTGCTGGCAGGCACCCAGGACCGAGCTTCCCTCGCAGCTCCGGCTTCATCTGGAAGGACGTCTGGTCTAATTAGCATATTATGCTTTTATTATTAATAATAATAATATTGGAAGGAGCAAAGAATAATAAATGTCGGGGTGGGGAGAAGAGTCAGGACAATACCATATTATAGCTAAGACTCAGAAGGGGAAGAGGTTGAACTGAGGCCTAGACACAGTCACTCCAGAGTCCTCTGATTCCATGCAGCAGAGAGAGGACTATGCAGATTCCAGACCTGATTGGAAGAAAATCTGGAAATGGGACTGGCTCAGCCCAGGTGTGCCTTTGAGCATTATATTTTTATTACGCGGTCTGCTGTTGAAACTCTGGTGTTAGCACTCATAGGTAGAGAAATGGACCCTCAAAGGTTGTCTAACCAATTGAATGGCTGGGTAAAGGACAGGTTCCAACTCTCAACCTCTCCGTCCTCCTTCAAGAGTATCCTTGTACATACTCCTGTTCCCTCCTCCTGGGTATTCTTCCTCCCTCACCTGGTTAAGTCCCACTGAACACTGAGAATTTAGCTCCCCAGCTGCTTTCACAGGGAAGGTTCCTAATTAATTAGAATTTCATGGCTTCAGAGTTCTTTTAGTTAGAATTCACAACCAGAGAATTCTATTGATTAGAATTTTATGGCACCAGGGAACTACTGATTAACATTACATGGCCCCAGAATTCTATTACTTAGAATTTTATAAGTTGAGAATGCTACTGATTCTAATTTCATGGCATCTTAGTGTTCCAGCAATGCATGCCTCCCCCAGATAGCCACATAGGATACTCAGCTCTCAGCTCAAACTGCGACCCAGAAAGAAAGGAAGAGAGGAAGGGAGGGAGGAAGGGAGGGAGAGAGGAAAAGAAAGAAAGAAAGAAAGAAAGAAAGAAAGAAAGAAAGAAAGAAAAGTCAGTCACCTTCTCACTCTCACCTCACTATTTCAAATTGTCTGTCTGCCACCTGCTCCTGCATTATTTTACTCCATGGTGGTTATTGCCACTTCATATCAAATACATTACTTACTGCTTCCTACACTAGAATGTAAGAAGCTCCACCGGGGCAGGGATTTTTTTTTTTTTTTAAATATTTTTATTGATTTTTTACAGAGAGGAAGGGAGAGGGATAGAGAGTTAGAAACATCGATAAGAGAGAAACATCGACCAGCTGCCTCCTGCACACCGCCTATTGGGGATGTGCCCACAACCATGGTACATGCCCTTGACCGGAATCGAACCTGGGACCTTTCAGTCCGCAGGCCGATGCTCTATCCACCGAGCCAAACCGGTTTTGGCGGGGGCAGGGATTTTTATCACCCTTGTTCACTGCTGTATCCCCAGGGCTGGAACAGTGCTTATCACACAGCAGATACTCAATAAATATTTGTTGAATATTTATAAATGAATAAACTGTTGCAATTATTACATAAAAGTACCATATAATCATTTTTATACTTTTTCTAATAATTTTTATTTGTTTGTTTATAATATATTTTACTAGTGCTTTAATTTAATTTTTAAAAATTTAACCTGACTGGTGTGGCTCAGTGGTTGAGCACTGAGCTATGAACCAGGAGGTCACAGTTCGATTCCTGGTCAAGGCACAGGTTATAGGGTCAATTGATCCCTGTTTGGGGGTGTGAGGGAAGCAGCTGATCAATGATTCTCTATCTTCACTGATGGTTTCTATCTCTCCCTCTCCCTTCTTCTCTGAAGTCAAATAAAAAAAATATTTTTTAAAATTTGATTTTAGAGAGAGGGAGTGGGGGAGGGGGAGAAGGAGAGAGAGAAGGGGAGAGAGAAACATTGGTCGGTTGCCTCTCGCATGCACCCTGACTAGGGATCAAACCCACAACCTGGGTATGTGCCCTGACTGGGAATCAAACCCACCACCTTTGGTATATGGAACAATGCTCCAACCAACTGAGACACACCAGCCAGGGCTCTAATCATTTTTTTAAAATAGTGACTGTTGCCCTGGCTGGGTTGCTAGATTGGTTGGAGCTTTGTCCTGTACAACAAAAACATTTTAGATTTGATTCCTGGTCAGGACACATACCTAAATTGTGGGTTCAGTCCTCTGTCAGGGCTCTACTGGAGGCAACCAATAGATGTTTCTCTCTCTCTCTCTCTCATCAATAAACATATCCTCAGGTGAGGATTTAAAAAATTAAAAAATATAATAGTGACTGTCAACTTATCTATATACCTTTTCTAGCATGCTGAAAAAGGGATTGCCTCTCCCCTCTCTCTCAATGCTCCTCTCCCTGAAACAGAGAGATCTCACCTGAGTCAAGATCTAGGCTCCTAGGAGAGGGAAAGAAATTACAATGAAGGGGATTGGGGAAAGGTGAGTCTCAAAGATCTAGAACCTACTACTTTTTCAGACTTCCAAATGTTACCATCACTTATAGCAGCGGTTCTCAACCTGTGGGTCGCGACCCCTTTGGGGGTCGAATGACCCTTTCACAGGGGTCGCCGAAGTCCATCGGAAAACACATATATAATTACATATTGTTTTGTGATTAATCACTATGCTTTAATTATGTCCAATTTGTAACAATGAAAATACATCCTGCATATCAGATATTTATATTATGATTTCTAACAGTAGCAAAATTACAGTTATGAAGTAGCAACAAAAATAATTTTATGGTTGGGGGGGTCACCACAACATGAGGAACTGTATTAAAGGGTCGAGGCATTGGGAAGGTTGAGAACCACTGACCTATAGGAAGCTCTCTCTAATGGCCAGATTAACTTGGCTCTCTTGTCAAATGCTCTTTAACTTCCAAGATCCCTGTTCACAGCTTTCTCTACCTTTTGTATTTAGAGATTTGCTGGATGATTGTTTGATATCTGCAGATAAGGACCCTATCTGCTTTATCCCTCAAGCCTCAACCAGTGTCTGGCACACAATAGGTGCTCCAGAACAATTTGTGGAATGAATGCATGAATACCATATCATACTCCTGCTGACAGTGGATCAGGA
>NW_006291383.1:7789224-7802415 GCF_000327345.1 Myotis davidii | reverse complement strand
AGAGCTGCCAAGGGTCAGGGAATGCTAGAGGGAGGAAAACCCTCAGGGGACTGTGAGTGTGGGTCTCCAGCCTCCCCTCGGGAGCCATCTCCAGGGTTAAGAGGTAGGGTAGGTAGGGATGGGCAACTTTTTCTATAAATGGACAGATAGTAAAACGTAGTCTGCCTGCTGTTGGAGCAATCAACTTTAGACAATATTTAAATAAGCATGGCTGTGTCTCAAAAAAAACCAACCCTTCCTTAAGGATGTTAAAGTTTAAATTTAATGTTTTACACGTCACAAACAACATTCTTACTTTGATTTTTCCAACAGTTAAAAAGTGTAAACACCTCATAAATTTCCAAAATCCCCAAATAAGGCTTTATTAAGTAGAAAGTAAGGGTGGGAGACTGAGGTGAAGAAGTTTGCTCTCTGGTCTGCAAAGTTGGCCAAGTCACTTGACCATTCTGAGCCTTGGGCTCCTCCAGTGGAAAAGAAGATAATAAAAAACTTTAGTTCCTAAGGTAGTCTAGTCTAGACTCTAGTCTAGAGCATTAACTAACATAAAGCCTTTAGCTCCAGCCAAGCCAGCTCAGCATGAGACTCTGGATTACTATTGTTGATAATGATTATTATTATTATTATTACCAGGGAAACTTTGGGAGGAGCAAATGGAAGGATGCATGCAAAAACCCCAGCTCCAAATCTTGCACACCAAGAAGACCTCCAGAAACCTCCCTAACCTCCCGTCTCCCACCCTAACTCACTCCAGAGAGACCTCCCCAGCATTCTCCACCAGCCCCACAGGCCTCGGCCAAGACCAGAGACATGCCCATGGCAGCTGGCCAAGGTGGGAGGAGAGGGCCCAGTGTGGAGGGAATAGCGTTCTGACCAGGCCCCCTACACATTGTCTAAGCCTGCCAGACCATCAGCCCGCTAGCCAGCTGATGTCCTCAGTTGTTGACACCAGCTGGCCGGCCCCACCCCCACCAACAACCTTTCCTCCCAGGTCCCTCCCTGTCACTCAGCCTCCACCCCCACCCACCCGCAGCCTAGAAAGACTCCAGGTCGACCAGAGGGTCTGAGCTTTTGTCCCCTAAATATAGGCTGATTTGCATTCCTTTAGCAATTTGCACACTTCATTCATTTGTAGAGAGCTAGATGCTGCAAAGCCTGCAGGGACCTTTGGGTTTATTTTATTTGAGTGGTGTTTTAGAATGTGATTTTGGGCGTTCCCTTTCAGCCTTCAGCACTTCCTTATTCTGGAACTTTGGCTAAGTGACTTTGCCACTCTGATCCTCAGTTTCCTCATCTGTAATAATAATACCTTTCCTCTAGAGTGGTTGTGAGAAATAAATAAGAGAACGCTGCAATGTACCTGGTACAAAGTATGAGCTTAACAGATGATAGCTGCTATTAAACATATTATCAGCATCCTAATGTCCTCCACAGCCAAGTGTTAAAACCTATGATGTCCAACAAGATAGCCACTAGGTGCATGTGGCTACTTAAATTCAAATTGAATTGAATTGAATTAAATTAAATTAAATAGAACTTTAGTCCTTCAGTAGCACCAGCCACATTTTAAGTGCTCAATAGCCACATGTTCTGGTGGCTATCCTACTGAGCAGCACAAATATAGAACAACTTCAATTATCCAATAAAGTTGTATCAGACTATGCTGATTCACACTCTGTATTCCCTTGAGCTTTTCTTCCTTTCCCTCCCATCTGCAGTCTTTTTCCCCACCCCCATCAAGGTAATGACCTTGGTGAGTGGGTGTTCTTTTGTTCTCTGCACCTGGGCAGGAGGTAGAGAACAGGTGTGGAGCTGTGCCCTGGAGGACCTAGGGGGTGGGCGCAATTGTCTGTGTTGTAAAGCAAACAGCTGCACCCAACTCCCTGCCACCAGCAGGAGCCTCCTTGGGTCCGGATGTGGATGAGGGCCTGTCCTCACCACCTCCCAGAGGCAGTTTAAGGTCACGCAACACGTCTGGGCCTGGATGAGCAGTTTCCAGCACAGCTGACACCTGGGGAAGGTGTACCAGATGGGAGGCCCAGTGTGGAGCGGAGGGGAGGATTAGCAACTTCTCAGTGCCAAGGCTTAGCTGCACCAGAGGCTGAAAGGAGTAAATGGGTCACATTCAGACTATTTCAAATTATATACACCAATCTTACTGCTGGAGTTTTAACCACCACAGCAAGAATTGTAAAACTTTCCCATGTGATGGTCTATTACAGCGACATTCAACCAGTGTACCACAAGATTTTTAAAACATGCAATACTTGACTATTTAGTCAGGGATACTGACCTCTTTTCCCTTAGACCAGCCGTGGGCAAACTACGGCCCGCGGGCCGGATCCGGCCGTTCAGCTGTTCTATCAGGCCTGCTGAGCCGAAAGAGCGGAGGGTTCTCTTGCTCTCCCCTCCACTCCTTCACCAGCAGCAGTGTTAACATGTATTAGTTCACACAAACACTCCATCCATGCTTTTGTTCTGGCCCTCGGTCCAGCTTAAGAACCCATTGTGGCCCTTGAGTCAAAAAGTTTTCCCACCCCTGCCTTAGACTGTCAAATTAAAAAATGACAACAGCCAACACAACAATAGCAGCCCTGTGTGAACGATCAAATTTTTTTTGTCAGATCGGAAAAAAATATATTTTTTGGTGTGCTGCAGAATTTAGTACATAATTAGTTTATGTACGCCATGAAATGAAAAAGGTTGACAATTGCTGGCCTATTGGCATCTCTAAACTTGAAGTCTTGATGTTGTTCCCAGGATGTGTCTGTTAATCCCACAGTTGTTCCCATCTAAAGGATGGCTGCCCCATCCTTCCAGCTGTCACCCCCAAAATGAGAATGTTGGTACACTTGAAGTTGTCTGATAGGCTCTTTACATTATCTTCATGTTTTTGGATTCTTTTTGTTCTTCTGATTGGGAGATTTTTGCTTCCTCATATTCCAAATCACTGATTTAATTCTCAGAATCCTCTACTCTATGTTGAAACTCTATAAATTATTCTTTATTTCAGTTAGTGTATGCTTAATTTCTGATTGGTCCTTTTTCATGTCCTTGACATCCTCACTAAGATCTATGAACATCTCACTAAGTCCCTTGAAAGTCTTATGAAGATCCTTGAGAAACCTTATAACCATTGTTTAAACTCTGTATCTAGTAGTTCATTTGCTTCCATTTCTTTCATTTGTGACATGTTTCTTTGTCTCCACATTTTGGTTGCTTCCCTATGTTTGTTTCTATGTATTAAGTAGAGGTGCTATGTCTCCTGGAATTGGTAGAGTGGCCTTGTGTAGTAGGTGTCCTGTAGGGCCCAGTGGCTCAGCCTCCCCAGTCACCTGAGCTGGGCACTCTAGGTGCACCCCTGTATGGGCTGTGTGTACAGTCTTGTAATTGAGCCTTGATTGCTGTTGGTGTCACTGGGAGGATTTGATCTCCAAGCCAATGGCTGTGAGGACCAGCTGTGACTACAGTGGGAGAGCTGCTGTGCAGGAAAAACTCCTATGGAGGGCTTGCTTCAGTGGGCATTGGTGCTCACTGAGTCTGCCCCTTGAGTGTCACTTGTGGATGTGCAGAACAGTGATCTGGTATGGTCTGAAGCTGTCTACTGAGTGCAGTGGTTCTAGGGGCTCCAGGGTGGTGCAAAGTCAGCTACTGCCTGGGGCCACCTGGCAGGTGCTACAGAGAGATCTGCAGATGGCTGCTATTTGTATTAGGCTTGGAAATACCCAGGCCAGGCCCAGTTCTGAAGCAAGGCAGGCTGGTGCTAGTACCGGGCCTTGGGCCTTTTATTGATAGGTTTGGGGCACACTGACACCAGCTGCAATTTGTTTGAGAGATTTTAGTAAAGTCTGAAGCCTGATCCAGGACAGACCATTCATATGGAAAAGCTGCTGCAAACTGCTTGGGTGGGGCTGCAAATTGGATGGGGCCGGTTCTCAGGAAATCATGAGGGCTGAGCAAACAGAATGAACCAGGCAGATGGAGACTCAGATATGGCTCCTGCCAATCAGCTCTTCAACAGGGAGGTCCCAGCACAGGAACAATGACCCCTGTGAGCATTCCTGTCTGGGAGAAAGCTGCCCCTGAGTTCCTGCCCTGATGCCAGACAATCCAGTTCCTCCCCGTATGTGTCTGGGTCTCCCAAAGCTGTCCAGCACTGGAGCTCAGAGGGATGGAGTCCAATTGCTGCCCTTGAAAAGTAACATGTGGGTCTCCAGCAGCCTCCGTGTCACTCAGCCACAAACCCCACTGCTTTTTACAGCCTGCAGTTATGGGGACTTCTCTTCCCGGTTCTGGTACCCTGGGCTGGGGGGCTGGTGTGGAGCTTGGCCCTTGAAGGGATGATCACCCTCCCAATTAAAAAAACAGTACAATCCTAGCTGATTTGGCTCAGTGGATAGAGTGTCAGCCTGCAGACTGAAGGGTCCCAGGTTCAATTCTGGGCAAGGGCACATGCCTGGGTTGTGGGCTTGATCCCAAGTAGGGGGCATGCAGGATAGTTGTTATTTTGATGTGGTTGTGAGAGGTGGCGCCTACCAACATTTACATATGCTGCCATCTGGGTTTTCTCTGAAATTAAAACTTTTTAAACTAAAAAGCAGTTTATGGTGGGTAGTCATGTCCCAGGCCGGTGTCATTCCTGACAAAGGTTAATCTTTACTTTTCTTTTTAAAATGTTTTTCTTGATTTTAGAGAGGAAGGAAGAGGGCGAGAAAGATAAAAACATCAATGACGAGAGAGAATCACTGGTTGGCTGCCTCCCCCATGCTCCCTACTGGGGACAGAGCCCACAACCTGGGTATGTGCCCTCGACTGGAATCAAACCTGGGACCCTTCAGTCTGCAGATGAGCACACTATCCACTGACCCAACCCAGCCAGGGCATGATCAATCTTTACTTTAACTGAGCCTGTCTATTGTCTTTTTTAAAAATATATATATATTATTAATTTTTCACAGAGAGGAAGGGAGAAGGACAGAGAGCTCAGGCCGACACTCTATCCTCTGAGCCAAACAGGTCAGGGCCTATTGTCTTTTTGCATCCACAATAACATATCGTTGGAATGTCAAAGTAATTTTCCTTTTTCTGACCCCTCCAAGCACAGGCTCGTTGGACACCACAATTCCCCTCATTGTTATTGAGTTAATTGTTGACAATTAACTATCCTGCCCCCACCTAAGTAAAATAAGTATGTGTCTATCATTTTACTTTTTCTTTAATCCCAGAGGTTTCCCTGCTTTGCTTTCTCCCGCCTCCCTAATCTATTACCAATGGATTTCATGTAACCCACTTAAGTCTCCTCTTTTGATTGTAACGTATAAAACAAGGTGAGTTACTGCCATTTTCCAGAGCATTATCTCAATCCATTGAGATATGTTTCCCTGAATTTGTGGACAGTTTGGCTCAAATAAACTCAAACATTCTTTACGGTTTGAATGTTTCTTAAATTGACAAAATACCTCTCAAATTCAACCCCTTCTTATCATTTCACTGCCTGCCACCACCCTGGTCTAAGCCACCATTGTCTCCCTCCAGGATTAGTGGCAGCTTCCCACCTTTGCCTCCTCCAGTGTACTTTTTTAACATTAATTTTTATTTATTGATTTGAGAGAGAGAGAGAGAGTGAGAGAGAGAGAGAGAGAGAGAGACATCAATTTGTTGTTCCACTTATTTATGCATTCATTGGTTGCTTCTCTATGTGCCTGAGTAGAGATCAAATCTGAAATCTTGGCATTTTGGGAAGGCTCTCTAACCAACTGAACTACCTGGCCAGGGCTGTGTTGAATTGTTTAAAGTGGGGGCCAGAAGGGAAAACAAATCAGACCCCTGTAGGGGCACACTTGAGGCCTTTTGCATTCTCTTACCTCAGGCTGTGACATACCTTCCAGGATCTCCAAATGGCAGCCTGGAGCCCAGCTATCCTACCGAAATCACTTTCTTTCCCTGCAGCCTGCACTTGCTGAAAGGGGTGTGACTGACAGTCTAAAAAGCTCTGAGGGTGGGGCAAGGAAAGAAGAGATAAAGGGGCCCTGGCTGGATTGCTCAATTGGTTAGAATATCATCTGGATATTCTAAGGTCGTGGGTTAGATCCCTAGGCAGGACACAGGCAAGAAACAGCCAATGAATGTATAAATAAGTGGAACAACAAATTGATGTTTTTCTCTCTTTCTCCAAAATCAAATAATTTTTTTTAAAAAAGAAGAGGGAAGAGAGAGGAGGAGGTCTGAAAGATAGGCAGGGGTCATGTAATTAATATGGGACTTTATAGGTCCTCATTGGCAATTTAGATTTATTTGTATTTTTTACTGATGTTAGAGAGAGGAAGGAAGAGAGAGAAAGAGAGAAACATAGATTTGGTTGCCTCCTGCACGAGCCCCAACCATGGGTCAAACTGGAAACCTGGCTATGTGCCCTGACTGGGAATCTTGGGAGTATGCTCCAATCCACTGAGCGAGGCCTGCAGGGGCAATTTGGATCTTATTTTAAGTTCACTGAGGAGTCTTGGAGGTGTCTGTTATTTTTGTTTGTTTATTTTATTACTTTTTATTAAGGAAAAAATATATAGAAAATAAATCCCAAATGTGAATTTTTTTAAGCTCAACACCCCCTCATCCCTTATGATGGTCCAGCACCCAGATCAAGAATCAGAACTTCATGAGCTTCCAGAAGCCCTCTTGGAGTGCCAACCTATTCAACAGCCTTCCCCCAACCCAAGGGTCACCACTATCCTGACTTCTAACAGTGTAAATTAGTTTTACTTATTCTTAGAACTTTACATATAAACTAGAGGCCTGGTGCACAAAAATCATGCACTAAAGGGGGTTTAATCAGTCCGGCCTGCATTCTCTCACAGTTCGGGAGCCCTCAGGGAATGTCTGACTAACAGCTTAGGCCTGTTCTCCGCCAGCAGTCAGACATCCTTAGTGCTGCTGCGGAGGTGGGAGAGGCTCCTGCTACCACTGCTGCACTTGCCAGCCTTGAGCCCTGCTCAGGGCTTCTGGCTGATGGGCACTCCCCCTGTGGGAGTGCACTGACCACCAGGAGGCAGCTCCTGCGTTGAGCATCTGACCTCTAGTGGTCCGTGCACATCATAGTGACTGGTCATTCCTCCATTCGGTTGATTTGCATATTAGCCTTTTATTATATAGGATGGAGTTTGTATATATTCTTTTGTGTTGGCATTTTTCACTCAATATGTGAGTTTCATCTCTATTGTCTCTATAGTATATTCATTTTCATTGCTATGTAGTATTCCATTGTGTGAGTGTATCACAATTTGTCCTGTTGACAGACATTTCGGAACTTTCTGGTTTGGGCTTTTGTAAATAATGCTCTTTGGAATGAACTCAAAGAGTCTGGAGGCTTTGGCTAGAAATAAGTGATAAAGATTTGTTCAAGGGTCTTAGAGTTTACAAACTGGGAAAACAGCTAGGCGTACACTCAGAAGTGCTCAAAAAAGAAAGAAAAGTTAAGAGTTCTTATACTAAAAGTACATGCTAAAGAAATATCAGTCTTGCATTCTTAGCCTAAGGTTGGTCCAGGATGGTTATCAGTAAAATGTCAGGCAGTCTGGAAGATGGATGCCAGGTGGTCTGGTCACAACCAGTGGTTTGGATAATAGATGTCAGGTGGATGTCTGTTGGCCTGGATGCCTGAGTCCTTCAGGGGATAATCAGAAGGCTATCTGGAGGTCTGGTGTATATCCAGATGTATATCCAGGAATTGATGCAGAACTGGGAAGTTCAAAAGTTTAAGTTCCCAGGCTAGTTAGGACAAGAATAGTCTTTCCTCATGCCTCAACCTTCAGATGTTAATAATTTTAGCAGCTTGGTTAAAGTGACTCCATTTCATATATCCTCTATCTTCACTCATTCTTAGCTCCTATAAACAATTGTATATATGTGTTTTCATGCACACATGGTAACATTTCTCTCCAGTATCTATCTAGAAGTGGAAATGCTGGGTCATAGAACAGGCATGTGTTTAGCTTTACTAGGTACTGTTTTCCTAAGTGGTTGTACCATTTATACTCCCACCATCCAAGTATGTGAATTCATGAGGATTTTAGGCAAAAAGTGATACAATTTGAATCCTGGTCCACCATCAGAAATATCAAATGTGTGTTGGGTGACTGAGTGAATACATAAGCACAAGCTGAAAAGGGAGACAGTTCTGACTGAGGCTGGCTGAACTCTCCTGAGTGGCACTTTCTAATCAAACCCATCCTGGGCCCAAAGACCAGACATAAACAAGAAAATGTCCCTGATGCTAAGAAACAGCCTATATGGAGGACTTAAAATTGTGCTTCAGGCTGGTGTGGCTCAGTGGCTGAGCATTGAGCTAAGAACCAGGAGGTCACAGTTCGATTCCCAGACAGAGCACATGCCTGGGTCACAGCTCTATCCCCGGTAGGGGACGTGGAGGCAGGCGATCAATGATTCTCTCTCATCATTGATGTTTCTATCTCTCTCTCCCTCTCCCTTCCCTCTAAAAATCAATAAAAATAGTAACAAAATGTTTAAAGGAAGACAAAAAAATATATAAAGAGGCAACAAGAACCTCACCCTGGAGAGTGGAAGTCACTATGAGTAAGACATGGATTCTAGTGGTATTTATCAGTGAAGTCGCTGAGATGATGTGGCACTTCTGAGTCTCATGACTTTACTTAACCATCAGGGAACAATATTGGCCATTAACAATGTGCCATATTTTCACTTACAAATCTGGAAATGTAAAGTATTTTTAATACTCATTGTTAAGGGTGTTGGGAGATGAGCATGCTCAACCAATACTGGTAGAAATATGATTTGCTGAAACTGAAAATGTTGTTATAATTGACCCAATAATACTGTAGTAGACAGTTAGGCATGAGCAGAGTAGGAACCATAGGCCAGGTAAGGAAGGTCACCAGGGAGGAAAGCCCTGTGTGCCTAGCAACAGACTACTGTAGGAAGGGACCTTCTCTCCAGGATGACCTTTCCTCCCCATCATGTTGCTGGTCATGCAGTTTAGACCTCCTGACCTTTCATATCCCTAGTCATGTGCTAGACCCTGTTAGAGTTGGAACAAGGAGACTGGAGAATAGACTTATGTGACTCCCTTGTACAACTACTCCCTTACATTAAGCCCTAGAGATAACATCTGGGCCTCAGTTGTGTTTCAGCTCCAGGCACAGAAAAACAGCAAGGCCAAGTGGGGTGACATCATGGCTGGCATCAGGACCAACTTCAATGACTAATGACCCCCCTGCCCTGGCGTGGACCAAGACCCTGAAAGGACACACCTGAAAAACTGATGAGTAGTCTATTGAGATCCTCCCCCTGCGACCTCTAGATAAGACACCTTAAGAGGAAGGACCCATCACTGGAGCTCCATCTCTGTTTGTCTCTGGAGCATGCCCATGCCTTTCCCTGCTCCTTCCCCCAGGCGCACATTCATTCTCTGTTTTTCTTTTTCCTAAGCTCCAAGGGCCCTTCTTTGGCCTCTGTAATTTGTTTCCTGAGCCCATTTCTCTTATGATGCACTTCATGTACCTCTGTGACTTTCTAAATAAACTTGGTCTTACAGTTTGAGTCTTAGCTCTGAATTCTTTCTTAGCCAGAACTCAAGTACTGAGGTTGCTGGACTGAGGTCCAGTTGCTGGTAACATTCTGGTACTGTTTTGCCCCTAACAATACCATTTTGAAAGCCTACTGAGCCCAGCTAGCGTGGCTTAGTGGTTGAGTGTTGACTAATGAACTAGGAGATCACGGTTTGATTCCCAGTCAGGGCACATGCCTGGGTTGTGGGCTTCATCCTCAGTGTGGGGTGTGCAGAGGCAACCAATCAATGATTCTCTCTCATCATTGATGTTTCTATCTTTCTCTCCCTCTCCTTTCCTCTCTGAAATCAATAAAAATATATTTAAAAATAAATAAATAAGGTATATAAAGTATTATTTTTAAAAAGCCTTTTGAAAGAATCAGAAAAGAAGAAAGTGTGATGCACAGTGATGTTCAATAAGACATAATTTATAATAGAAAAAAAGAAAAAGAAAAAAGCAGCCCTAATGGCTATTCATATCAGATTCTACCAAAAATAGAATGTCATGTGGCCATCTATCAAGTAATATTTATGAATAATTTTTAGTGACACAACAAAAATGCTGACATCTATAATAGTGAAAAAAGAAGCAAGACAGGATGCAGAAATGTATTATCAGTATGATCTCAGTTATATAAATACCCATTAATAAAAAATAGTTGAGCCCCGGCATTGTGACTTTGTTGGTTGGAACATTGACCTGTACACCAAAAAGGTTATGGGTTTGATTCCTGGTCAGGGATCATACCTAGGTTGCAGGTTCAATCCCTGGTCAGGATGCATACAGAAAGCAACCAATCAATGTTTCTCTCAGGGGATGTTTCTCTTGCTCGCTTTCTCTTTCTCTAAAAATCAATGAACATATCCTCAGGTAAGGGTTAAAGAATAGTTGACAAAAAGTACCTGAGGGGGACTCTTCCCCCCTCCTCACATGGGAATAAATTTTCACCTTTGCTATAAAAAAAAAAAGTAGCTGAGAAGGATATTTAGTAAAACGGTGAAAGCAATTTATTTATTTATTCATGTAGATTTTTAAATCGATTGTTAGAGAGAGAGGAAGGTAGAGGGAGAGAGAGAAACATCAATGTGTGAGCATAATATAAATCCAATCGGCTGCCTCCTGCTTGCCCCTATGGAGGATCAAGCCGGAAATGGGAAACTGAACAGGCAACGTCCAGGTGCACAGGACAATGCCCAACCAACTGAGCCACACTGTCCAGGGCAGCAATTTATTTTTTAGTGTCAAGAATTAAGAGTGGTTTTCATTTTCTTCTTAATCTTGTTGTGTAGTAACAAATTCCTCACCATTAGTAAGCTCACATTCCTCTCATAATCATAAACAATAATGAATTTTAACAATAGAACCTGCAGTCAAGAAAGTCCACATGTTTATCTCTCCCTCTAAGCTCCTGTGCTCTTCAGCCTCCTAGGGAGAAAGGGCCTTGCTTATTGGAAAAGTCCCACCCATGCCAAATGCTGTACTTCTCTGGTGCACAGAAAGGCTTTCTAAAGTGCCATTGGCATTACAGGCCCCTATTCACTCAATAAAGACCATACACCTTTAAATTAGCTTTCCCTCACTGACACTCAACTGGCTGGGCCTTGTGTTTATCGTTCATTAGCAGAAGGGGCATGGCCAGGGCAGATGGCAGGCAGCATGCACTTCTCCCTGCCACCCATCTTTATCCTCTTTGTTACTGAAGAAAAACAATTACTTGGTTTGGACAAGAAACAGCCAGGGCTCTGAGCAATTTCCTTAGGTCTATGGAGACTATAATTCCTTTACAAGGTTGTTTAAAGAATGTCAGAATTCAATTCTGTCACTTGAGACTAAACTTCTGACACAGGCAAACTTTATGGTAAGTCTCTGAGTCTCAGTATGATCATTATTAGTATGATCTCAGTGTCTTTAGCTGGAAAATGGAACAGTTGCAAAACTGAAGTCAAATTGAGTTTGCAAGGCACCCAGCCCTGTCTCTGACTCTATTTTTTGTCGTTGATCCTCACGGAAGGATATTTTCCATTGATTTTTTTAGAGAGAGTGGAAGGGAGGGGGCGAGACACAGAGAGAGAGAAACATCAATGTAAGAGAGAATCGTTGATCAGCTGCCTCCTGCATGCCCCATACTGGGGATTGAGCCCACAACCAGGGCATGTGCCCTTGACCGGAATCGAACCTGGCATCCTTCAGTCCGCAGGCCAATGCTCTATCCACTGAGCCAAACTGTCTAGGCCCTAGGGCACCTTGTCTCTTACTTTTTTTTTTAATATATATTTTTACTGATTTCAGAGAGAGAGAGAAACATCAATGTAAGAGAGAATCGTTGATCAGCTGCCTCCTGCATGCCCCATACTGGGGATTGAGCCCACAACCTGGGCATGTGCCCTTGACCGGAATCGAACCTGGAATCCTTCAGTCCGCAGGCCAATGCTCTATTCACTGAGCCAAACTGGCCAGGGCCTGTCTCTTACTCTTAAATGTTAGTGTCTCAGACCCTGTAGGCCTTCGGTAACCAAAGAATACTGGCAGTGAATGGAGGGATGGGGGAAGTTTTGTACAACTGGAAGATTGGACATATCTTGCTATTACTACTACCATCTCTCTCTCTCTCTCTCTCTCTCTCTCTCTCTCTCTCTCTCTCTCTCTCTCTCTCTCTCTCTCTCTCTCTCTCTCTGTCTCTCTCTCTCTCTCTTGATTTCAAGGAGAGGGAGGGAGAGGAAGAAAGAGGAAGAAACATCAATGATGAGAGACAATTACTGAATCATTGATGGGCTGCCTCCTGCACATTCCCCACTGGGGACTGAGCCTGCAACCCGGCATGTGCCCTGACTGGGAATCAAACTATGACCTCCTGGTTCATAGGTCGATGCTCAACCTCTGAGCCATGCCAGCTGGGTTGCTGCACATATTTTATCCCTTTATTTTGCTTGTAAAAGAACTCTGTCATTGTACATAGAGGAGTTTGGCATTTTTAACCTTTTGCTTTAATTTTAGTCCCTATTTTTGAGTCCTTAGGAGGCAGAATAGTTCAGAGTAGCTCAAAGTACTAGGTCTGAAGTCAGGAGTTTCTAGGTTCCAGTCCCATCTCTGCTTTTTGCTAACAGTAGCCATGGGCAAGCTGACTGATGGGAAAGCCCTTCCCATTTGTGCAGAAAATGAAAAACAATGCCGCTCTCCTTTATTGTGAGCATTAGCCTGATGGAATGTATAAAAACAGGACCTGAACAATGATAATAACGAAAACTAAGCGATATTAATATAATGACGATGACATTTTGCACTTTTGGAACACGGTAGGCCAAAAAGAAGTGACTTACCCAATCACAGGCTCAAAGGCGAACAGGCCTTAACGTGGAGAACTCAGGTGAGGCGCCGTCTCCTTCCTCCCTAAGCTCCGCCCCTAAGACTCCGCCCCGGTCCCCGGGCCTCGGCCGGCGCTCGGGCCTCTGCGAGAAGCTTGGTACCTAAAGAGTGAGCCTAGCGTGTGACCAGCGCGAGTGACGCAGGAGGGAAGGGTTTGAGAAGCAGGATGCTCAGGGATAGGGCGGTAGGTTCGCGCGGAAGGGGCGGGGCAAGTCAAGGGGCGGGGTTGAATGGATGTCTTTGGGCC
>NW_006291383.1:7779578-7788968 GCF_000327345.1 Myotis davidii | reverse complement strand
GGGGGCCGCCTGGGCACTTCCAGCGCCATCCGGAGGGCTCGGGGCTCACGGTGAGAGCGAAACTGTGTGGACCGCGGCCTCGAAGCCCCAGGCGGGGCCGGCGTCCCTGGGTCTTGCCCACGGACAAGGATTGTTTTGTTCTCCCAGCACTGGGGCCGCTAAGTCCGGCTCCTGGGGGGATGTGACACGCTCCTGATTTCGAGGGGCGCGGGGCCGGTGGTGGAGGACACGAGGATGGTTCTTCTGAGAGCCTGTGGAGTGCAGGCTCAGGGGTCGGACTGCCGGGGTTCACATCCCGGCGCCCCCACGTAGAGTTACAGGCTGCGACCTTGGCTCTCGACGAGCCTCGCTTCTCCCGTCTGTAACATGGGGCTGTGAAGATCGTCTCCATACCCCATCTGACCCCGGTGGTTGGATTTTGTGAAGCTAGTAGAGCGCTTGTCACAGACTTGGGCACCTAACGCAAGCGTGAAAACTGTCATGGTGATGGCTAATCAACCTCATCCTGGGTGAACCTTACTCCGGAAAGCCCGGAATTGGGCCGCGGTTGTATATTTAAGGTTTTATTTTGTTTTTGTTTAGTCCTGTTTTACAATCCAGTTGGTTTTCTTACCTCCATTCCAGCATTTATCTAGTGTTCCTCCCGGAATTGTGAGATCCTTGGGTGAGGGGTGGGGTCTCCTAATACAATAAAATTTTAATTGTTTCTTGCCAACATTTTTTTGAGCAGCAGGCATTTTGCATTTCAGTCATTTAATATTTATTAAATAACCTATTAAGTAAAAAGTACCATTCTTGGCCCTGAGAACATAGCAGCAAACTAGATAGATCAAACTCGGACTTTGAATTTACTAGTAGTTTGGGGGGCGGGGGGGAGACAAGTCCATTTTGCATGCTTTCTCTTATTTAATCCTGGTGACTTATTTATGAGTTAAGTACTTGAAAATGCCCATTTTGCAGAGGCTGAAACTGAGGAACAGAAGAATCCCTACAATCTAATGTAGCCTCAAAGCCCATCTTCTTCAACACCTAAATAGGAGGCTTTACACAGCCTCTATCTCTTTTGTGTGATACCCATTAAATGCTGGATTGAAGAAATGCAAAGTAGTTGCCCCCAGCTGATGCCTCTTCATAGTCAAGTCTGCAGTTGGAGCTTTTGATAGTTTAGTTCCTTCCTCTTGGAGCTTATAACTAACGAAAGGCAGACAGAGGTGACCTTTAGGTCTGACAAAGGTGCACCATCTCTGTAGTTGAGAGAACCTTTAATCTGAACTTAAATTTTTTATGTCCAGATCTCTTTCATGCAGTTTTCAGTTTAAAATATGCCCCAAAGTACAATTTTGAATTCTATTATGTAACTAATGAGGACATAATATTTATTTATTTAAAAATTTTTTTTTTGGTGTTTCTAAGGTACTTCTATATTCCTAGGCAGTGTGCTTAGTATATTTCTTCTTTTAATCTGGCAGCATATAGTAAGTTACATTAAAATATTGAGAGGATTTTTTTCAATGAGATTCTCATGATACAGTTAGATTCAGCATTGACCATCTGCTAAGCACCAGGCCCTGTGGTGTTGTAGGGCTTCAAAGGTGAATGAAAGAGCAGACTCTTGCCTCTAGAAGCTTACCTATAGTCTAAACATTTGGCTAATGTTTTTAACTGAAGTACTGGGCAGAGAGAATGTAGGAGCTCAGAGTCCCTAGGGGAAGTAATTTAGAGCAGTGGCCTCAAATGTTTTTAGTGTTCTCTCAGTAAATAGGGTTGAGTATTACACACACATTATGTGAATGCTTGTTTTAAATTACAATTATGGTGTTGACTGTACTCTGTATTATGTACATTTTTTTATCCTCACCTGAGGATATGTTTTGTTTGTTTTTTAATTTTTATATTTTTTTATTGATTTTAGAGAGAGAGGGAGGAAGAGGAAGAGAGATAGGAACATCAATGTTTGAGAAAGAAACATCAATCAGCTGCCTCCTGCGCACCCCCTACAAGGGATGGAGCCCAAAACCCAGGCATGTGCCCTGACTGGGAATTGAACTGGTGGCTTCTTGGTGCATGAGCCAACCCTAAACCACTGAACACACAGGTCGGGTGGAAGGATGAAGATATGTTTTATTGATTTTTTTTAGAGAGAAAGGAAGAGAGAGAAACATTGATGTGAGAGAGACAGAATTGGTTGACTCCCATTATGTGCCCCAACCAGGATCAAACCCGAAGCCCAGGTATTTATGTGCCTTGATGGGGAATCAAACCCGAGACTGTCTGGTGATGGGAGGATGCTCCAACCAACTGAGTCACACCACCCAGGGCTGTATTATGTATACTTTATAATGTGCAAAAATAGACATTTTACAAAAGGTTGAGCTAAAACAAAGATGGTTAGAAGTTCCAGTATTGTCCTTACATCCCCCAGGGCAGGGGTCCTCAAACTATGGCCCCCAGGCCACATGCAAATACAAATATTGTATTTGTTCTTGTTTTGTTTTTTTACTTCAAAATAAGATATGTGCAGTGTGCATAGGAATTTGTTCATAGTTTTTTTTAAACTATAGTCCGGCCCTCCAACGGTCTGAGGGACAGTGAACTGGCCCCCTGTTTAAAAAGTTTGAGGACCCCTACCCCAGGGGGTAAATAATAACTATGCCCTCTGTGATGGAGATCTTTAGTCTTGTAGTGAGACCTTCTCAGCCCTGTTTATATTCAATTCTGGAGTTGTGGCTAGGTTGAAATCTTGGGGTCTAATTCTTATTAGGTTTGAGACTTTGAGCACTTTAGTTACTTTACCTTTCTGTGCACTTTATTTTCCTCATTTATAAAATTGAGATGATGAGAATTCTAACCTCATTTGTAGTTTTACTGTGATAATTGATGATATGTATATGTTAATATGTATTTTGGTAATACATGTAAAGTACTTATATTGTGTTTGACACATTATATTTTGGGCGCTGTGAGTGACTGAGGATTCAAAGCTGCTTTACAGATCTCACAGTCTAATTCTGGCCAGATAACTCAGTTGGTTAGAGCAGCCGTTGCCAACCTTTCATATCTCACGGACCACCAATGGTCTGTGGACCACCAGTTGGCGACTGTTGGGTTAGAGCATCATCCCAAGGGCACATACAAGGAGCAAGCAATGAATGCATAAATAAGTGGAACAGAACAACAACCTGGGTGGTATTTCTCAGTGGTTGAACATCAACCTATGAACCTGGAGATATCTGTTAGATTCCGGTCAGGGCACATGCCCGGGAGCATCATCCATCAAGGGCACATTCTCATCATTGATGTTTCTACCTCTCTTTCTCTCTCTCTCTCTCTCCCTCCCTTCCTCCCTCTCTCTCTCTCCCTTTCCCTTCCTCTGAAATCAATAAAAAAATAAGTGGAATAGATTGATGTTTCTCTCTCTCTAGAATCAATAAATAAAAATCTAAAAATAAAAAGATTTCACAGTCTAGTGGGGGACCCTGCACAGGTACACATGGATAATAAGTGCTTTAAGTGCTTGAAGCAAAGGCTTTTGGGATTGCAGAGGAGGCATAAACTAATTGTTCCTTGAGGATCTACGTAAGGTTCAGGTAAGGGGGTGACATTTGAACCATCCTGAGGAAGCAGAAGGGCTTTTTCCAGGAGGTGGAAGGGTTGATCTTATTGGTTGAGGGTACAGTGGAAATTTGGAGGCTGATGGGGACTTGATGAGCAGTATTCCAGATCTGGACCTGCAGGGAACCTGATTGAAATGTCTATAGTTTGTTAGTAGGATAATAGTGAGTTCTGGCTGGAGTTGTGCCTGGCAGGGGCCAAATGGCTAGAAAGCCTGTTCCAGAACTTTTCACAGTACCACAGCTCTTTTCTCTCTGGTGGCACTTACCTCATTGTGCCTTCTTAGTTATCTAAGAATATAACCCCCTAAGTGTAAGTTCCTTGAGGGTTCTGATAGTATCTGCATTTTTGTGATTTTTTATTTTGCCTAGCAAGGTAAGGGAAAGTTCATAAGTATGGGGAAAGTCCTATAAGTCATTGGACCTTCAAAGAATTCTGAACAATTAAAAATGGAATGATAAATAACATTTACTAGTTAAAAACATGCTTATAAATATTTTATGGTAGATAAGCCCTGTACATTACCATTTAAAAGGGGTGAGAGCCCTGACTGGTTTGTCTCGGTGGATGGAGCGTCGGCCTGCGGACTGAGGGGTCCCGGGTTCGATTCTGGTCAAGGGCATGTACCATGTTGCGGACACATTCCCAGTGGGGGTTGTGCAGGAGGTGGCTGGTCGATGTTTCTCTCTCATCGATGTTTCTGGCTCTCTGTCCCTCTCCCTTCCTCTCTGTGAAAAATCAATAGAATATATTTAAAAATAAATAAATAAAAGAGGTGAGAACCCTAGTCGGTTTGGCTCAGTGGATAGAGGTTCAGCCCGAGGACTGAAGGGTCTCGGGTTCAGTAGTGGTCAAGGGCACATACCTCGTTTGCAGGCCCAATCCCAGGGCCTGGTTGGGTCTGAGCATGTGTGGGAGGCAGTCGAAGTGTCTCACATAGATGTTTCTCTCTCTAGTCCCCTTGCTTCCACTCTCTCTAAAAATCAATGGAAAAATATCCTCAGGTGAGGATTTAAAAAAAAAAAAAAGCGAGAAATGTCCTGTTCAGTAACTTTTTCCTTGTCTGGCACTTACCCATTAGAATAAAGAGATGTGAAAGTGCACCAGAAAGACCTCTCAGGCTGAATTAGGTGCCTTCCATTTGCTCTTCTAGATCCACTCTCCTTCCTTTCCCACCCTGTTCTTTGCCCTGGGATGCTGACTTACCTACACGGACTATTACTTCAGTGGGCTTCCTTTCCCTCTGAGGTTGTGGAATTTAATTACCCTGCTTCATTTTTATGGGTTTTGTCTTTGGCTGGCGATGTCCCTTGGTTGAAGATTGTTCCACTAAAGGTGGTTATTTCCACATGACTCGCTCCTAGGTTTGTTTGGAAAGTTCTATTTCCTTTGTTCCTTGGGCTTAGAGGTGCTCTAGTCCCAGGGTACTAGAACTGTCCCTTGTGATTATCTTGTATCCTGCCTGCCCACACCTTTCTTGTTTATAGTAACCTTATTAAACCCTCTGTGAATTATCCTTAGTGGAGTATGCTATCTTTCCTGGTGGGACCACAACTAATTGAAACCTATACCTTGTTAATAGGATAACTCCTCAAATTTTCACTAAAAGCTTGCTTTTATTCTGCACATACTTTAAAGGTACTTGTTTCAACCCATCTTATAGCAGACTCAAAGCAACAAATCAGAGGAGCTATTCCAGATAAGCATACTGACAATGAGAGACAGGGTCTCATTCTCTCCTATGGTCTTTACCTACTGTGCCACATTGTTGTGTTTCGTCACCAACTTCCCCTCCCCTTACCATATTATTGGGTAAGAAAAACGGGGGAAAAGAAAAAGAAAAACAATGGAGTAAGATTAAAAGTATTATAATCTTTGACTATACAATCAAGACAAGTTAAATTGCAGTTAGTAGCCTGTCAAAAAAGGCATATATGTACATGACACAAGTGGTTTGGCATAATGGAAAAAGGATTTGGAGGCAGACTGGGCTTGAGGCCTAGTTCTCCTGGGAAGTTATTCAACCTTTGAGACTCAGTTGTTTGTTTAAGCTATAGTTGGGGATAATTCCTGTCTGATAATTATAATGACTAATATTAAATGTTTATTTTGGGCCAGATATCATGCCAAGTATTATACTCACTGTGCCTTTTAATCCTTCACTCTTTTAGTTAGGTATAAATCCTTATTTTACAAATTAGGAAATTGATTCAGATGTCATAGAGCTGATAAATAGACAAGCCTAGATTAAAATCTAGATCGTTCTAAATACAGAGCCCGAGCTCTTAACATTAAGGTAGCTCTTATTTAAAATGGTTGCCCCTGGCTGGATTCTTTGTCCTATGCACACCAAAAAAAAAAAAAAAAAAAAAGTGGCCAGTTTGATTCCCAGTCAAGGCACATAATTAGGTTGCAGGTTCAATTCTCAGTGGGGGCTCCTCCCTTCTTCCCTCTTTCTCTAAAAATGAAATGAAATGAAATGAAGAAATGAAATAAATGAAATGTGTTGGGCCATCAGTAAATGGGAAAATCCAGTCCTCATTCCTATACTGTGTCACTGTGAAGTTCCTACATTTTATTTTTGTTGTTCTTTTTTTTTTAAGTGCCTACATTTTGAAAGGTCACTTACGTTATAAAAATACGGTGTTTATAAGGTGGAGAAAAACAGTGCTTGTAGATATCGTTACATTACTGCATTACAGAACTTTACTGTCTGTTTTTTCCCTTTTGGGGAAGGATATTCAGAATCTGTTGCCTCATGTCTTATACATCCCATCCTCACCTCCACCTCCCACATCTACCCTGTGGTAGAGTTGAGTGAAATGAGCTAAAGGCTTTGAGAGTAATATTGTTACAAAAACTTAATTACTTAATTACCTGCTATCTGCATATTAATTTAGAATTGACATTTTAGTGAGTTCTTGTGTAGAATTGGGCGTACATTTTACTATTAGGAAAAAGTTATCCTTTGAGGGGTTTTTTAAAAATTAAAAAAATTTTTTTTTTTCTTACATTTATTGGAGTGACATTGGTCATCATGAACATATAGGTTTCAGGTGTGGGTTTCTATGTTGCAAGATCTGTATATTCACCTTGTACCCACCACCCAAAGTCAAACTTCTCCTATTATCATGTATTAGGATCCTCTTCTCCCCACCCCCTTCCCTCTGCCTTTGATGTTGTTTTGAAAGTTTTTGACTTTGCTTATTTTGAGAATTGAGACTTACTAAATGGAATCATGTTTTAGACACTTGTAATGTTTTTTGGTCTTTGTCTTTTACTTTATTATTATTATTTTAAACGTTTTTATTGATTTCAGAGAGGAAGAAGGAGGGGGGGAGAGAGAGAGAGAGAGAGAGAGAGAGAGAGAGAGAGAGAGAGGAGAGAGAGAGAGAGAGAAAGAGAAAGAAACATCAATGATGAGAGAGTATTATTGTCTGCCTCCTGCATGTCCCCTACTGGGGATTGAGTCCGGAACCTGGGCATGTGCCCTTTACTAGAATCGAACCTGGGACCCCTCAGTCCGCAGGCTGATGCTCTATCCACTGATCCAAACCAGCTAGAGCTGTCTTTTACTTTAGAATACATTTATGCTGGTTTGAAACTGATTGGCTTTCCTACATAGCAAAGATTCTAAAAATAAGCAGAGACTGACTTTAAGCTTGTTCTTGAGGATTAAGCCTTTTGTGTATGGTATGCAAATCTAGACTTTATGATCAGTTATTGAATGTAATGAATACTTTTAGGCAGGGAGAATCATTTAAATGAATACAATGAATGAATGCAGCACTAGGATAAAGATGAGTTAATACACTAAGCTTATACCTCTTCCAGGATAAGGAAAAATAGGAGAAAAGAAATGGGGAAGAAAGATTTCTCGCCTGCCAGTTTTATCCTTATTCCTTAGTTTTAGAGTATTGTTTTGAACCTCATATTACAGAAAGCGATTACTCAATTGTAAAGATTTACTTCAAATTCCTGAAAGTTTGAAAGTTAACGAGGGAGAATCTTTCCCCTGGTTATTGTTTAAACTTTGGTAAGAATACCAAGAGGGGTCTCACTAGCACTGTACTGACTGGCCCCATATCATATGCAATATGAGCTAGTGTAAGTACATGTGACTAAGTCTGTCTCTGGGTTTTATTATAGTTGGTTAAGTAGCTTTTTGCCTCTGTCTCTGGTTTCTGTCTCTGGCCCATTGAAGGCCTTGAGGCTATCTGGAATTATAGCGGCTGGGACACCATAAATTAAACTTGTGAACTGAATCTATTGCAGATATGTCAACTGAATCTGGCTTTTTTAAGTCCAGTTGAATTCTTTAAAAAAAGTCTTTGTTATATTTTCTGCCGGGTGCTTTTCACATATGTCATTTCATATAATTCTTAGAACAACCATGGGAGGAAGTTAGTATCTCTGTTTTACAGATGAGGAAATAAAACTCAGAGAATTAAATAAATTGCCCATGGTCACACAATTAATCAGTAGCAGATGCACTGTTTAAATTTAGTTCAATCTGGTGTTGAGTTCATTCATTATACATTGAGATCTGAGTCCAGAACCCACTATTTTTTAACTCTCTATCACATGGTTCCTTCTTTTTACTAACTAAACAAGAGGTTTTTAGATCTGTGTTCAAGAGGATCCCAGAACTCCCTGAAGATACTTGATTTTCCATCTTTGACAACTTTCCCTAACATCTTTTTTTTTAATATGTTTTTATTGGTATTTTGAGAGAGAGGAAGGGAGAGGGTTAGAAAGATCGAAACATTGATGAGAAACATTGATCAGCTGCTACCTCTTCCATGCTCCCCACTGATGATTGAGCCTGCAACCTGGCCATGTGCCCTGAGGGAATCTAACCAGCAACCACTGAGCCACACCAGCTGGGTTCTAACATCTTATTAAAATATGTCCTATGGCCCTGGCCAATGTGGCTCTGTTGGGCATTGTCCAATGCACCAAAATGTTGATTTGGTCAGGGCACATGCCTAGGTTGCTGGCTTGATCCCAGTAGGGGGCAGCGTGCAGGAGGTAGCCAATCAATGTTATGCTCTCACATTGATGTTTCTCTCTCTCTCCCCCTCTCCCTCTCTAACAATCAATAACAAAATCTTTAAAAAGCCCTGTCCAGCTTCATTCAGTGGTCAGAGCGTGGCCTTCAGACTGAAGGGTCACAGGTTTGATTTCCTGTCAGATGCACATACCTCAGTTGCAAGTTTGATCCCTGACCGGTCAGGGCACATGCAGGAGGCAACCAATCTATGTGTCTCCCTCACATAGATAGAGAAACATCTATCTCTTCCCCTCCCTCCTCCCTGTCTCCTCTCCTTTTCCCTCCCCCTCCTCCTTCCTCTTCCTCCTTTCCCCTCCCTCCCTTCCACTCTATCTGAAAATCAATGGAAATCTACACTAATAAAAGAGAAACATGGTAATTGTCATACGACCGCTACCCTTTTCATTGGCTAATCAGCGAGATATGCAAATTAACTGTCAGCCAAGATGGCGGCCGGCAGCCAGGCAGCTTGAAACTAACATGAGGCTTGCTTGCCTCAGTGACGGAGGAAACCAAGGCTCCCCGCCTGCGGCTATAGGTCTCTGAGCAGGACAGTTTCAGAAACTCTGTAACAAATACCACTGGACTTCAGCCAGCAGATTCGCAACATTGTAAGCAAAGGCCAGAAACGTACTTTCAACAGCGGAGGCTTAAGAGCTGGAGCCAAGCCTCGAAACTAAAGCTGGCCCAGAATAAAAAAAAAAAAAGAAAAAAAGGCGAGGGAG
>NW_006291383.1:7775867-7779068 GCF_000327345.1 Myotis davidii | reverse complement strand
TAGCCCTGGTCTGAGCCCTACCAGGGGCTGTACCTAGGGATTGGGCCTGCCCTCTGCCACGTGGGAGCAGGCCTAAGCCAGCAGGTTGTTATGTCCCGAGGGGTCCCAGACTGAGTGAGGGCACAGGCCTGGCTGAGGGACCTCTCTCTCCCCCACTGAGTGCACAAATTTTTGTGCACCGGGCCTCTAGTACAGTAATATCCTTGGTGAAGATTTAAAAAAAATCTTTAAAAAAAAGTCCTGCCCTAGCTGGTTTCGCTGAGTGTCGGCCTTCGGACTAAAGCAGCAGTTCTCAACCTGTGGGTCGCAACCCCTTTGGGGGTCGAATGACCCTTTCACAGGGGTTGCCTAAGACCATCGGAAAACACATATATAATTACATATTGTTTTTGTGATTAATCACTATACTTTAATTATGTTCAATTTGTAACAATGAAAATACATCCTGTATATCAGATATTTACATTACGATTCATAACAGTAGCAAAATTACAGTTATGAAGTAGCAACGAAAATAATTTTATGGTTGGGGGTCACCACAACATTGAGGAACTGTATTAAAGGGTTGCGGCATTAGGAAGGTTGAGAACCACTGGACTAAAGGGACTGGAGGGTCTCTGGTAGTTGCAGGCTTGATCCCTGCGAGGTGGGAGGCAACCAATCATGTGTCTCACATCTATCTCTCTGTCTCTGCCCCTCCCTTCCACTCTCTCTAAAAATCAATGGAGAAAGTGCTCTCAGGTGAGGATTAACAACAACAAAAAGTCTAGGAATGGGGATGTGATTTATAGGTCTTGATCTTGTTCAGGGGTATCCTGAATTGGTCTTAGAGATGAATTAAAAAAAAAAAAAAAGGTAGAAACTCTTATTGCCTTTACTCATGCATCCTGTATATTTACTGATCTTAGCAGTGAAGCAGATAGATGATGGCAATAAACATCGAAAGCCTAGGAAATGTCCATGCTAATTTTGCTTGGCCTTGTGAGGAACTGTCAAATATGGATCATCAAGTATAATATATGGACTATGCAGTGAACCTTTCACTTTGTGGCTCTTTAAATTTGATTCTACCCCTCTATTTTGTATTGCTTTAATTAAATGCAGAAATCAAAGTAAAATTTAGACTAACCCAGGGCTAGCTATCCTTTTGTCTGAATTTATAGTTTTGGAGTTGGGTAGATCTTTCAATTAAATTAACTGATGGTGACAAATATGTAATCTGACTTCTCCAGCAGCTCAAGTGAAATGTTAATACCAGGCATTGCATAGCTCCCTTGACACACTACTTTGACCTTTTCCTCTCTTACAAATGTTTCCCTTATTCTTTTGTTAACTTAGCCATCTCTATGCAGACATCCTGCCTGCTTTTAATTTTTTGGAGCCACATGGGAAGTCTTTCAAACAGCACAGATGTATTTTTTACCTTATATCCCTAGAGTTACACTAATCATGCCATTTCCTCTCATTTACATAGTAGTTTTTAGCTAGTTTACTGTCCCCTTACACTACCTTTTCCTCCCAGCCCTCTCAATAAAAGCTAAAATACTACAGACATTTTCCTCCACCAAAAATATGCCAGGTTTTTTTGTTTTGTTGTCCTTAATATTAAGAAAGTGGTTGTCTTTCATTTTGTTTTCCTCTGGAGAAGTGGAGCCAAGAGGAGGATGCAGGCAGAAAGCAAGTCCTCTTTATGACTGAGATTAAAGGTAGACATGGTTTAGGAGAGGGAAGTTCTGAGTGGTAATGGAGAAGTAGGGGAAGAGGCAACTATTCCTCTGGCATTCATTCTCCTCCAGCAGTCCAGAGCTGCTTAGAGCTCAGCAGCTCTAGTTCTCATAAGCTCCCCTTTAATCTTCCCTTGGTAGGTTGGTTTGGCCAAGTAGTTTAAACTATACTTTTATCTCTTCTTAAATATATTACCAAGTACCATAAGCTGCTTTAGGAAAACAAATATATGCTAGGATTGTGATCTGCAGTATAAAAAATATTTTTTATACTCCTTTTTCTTTAAACTTTGTATTTTGACATTTCAAACTTAAGAAAAAGTTGCAAGAGTAGTGTTAAAATTCTTGTATGCCATTCTCTTTGAGTTCCCAAATGTCAACATTTTACTATATTTTATATATTCTTCTTAAAAATTTTAGTGATTGATGAGAGAGAGGGGGGGGAGAGGGGGAAGGAGAAAGAGAAACATTGATATGTTGTTTCATTGGTTGATTCTTGTATGTACCATGACCGGGGATCAAACCCACAGCCTTGGCTTATCAGGAGTATCCAACTGAGCTACCTGGCCAGGGTTTTATATTCTTTTTCTCTTTATATAAGTACTAGAGGCCCAGGGCATGAAAATCGTGCACAAGTATGGTCCGTAGTCCTGGCTTGCGATCAGGGCCATCTTCCCCCACTGTCAGCAGCTGGCCCTGCCCCCGCCCCTCACCCCTGATTGCCCGTTTGCCATCGGGCTATCGGAGCCTGCTAGCCGGGAGGAGAGACCAGAGGTTGGCCGTTCTGCCCGCTCACCAGCCCCACCCCACCACGGGTTGCCCTCTGTGTGTGGGGTGACTGGTGGGGTGGGGGCCTTGGCCTGGTGTTGCCCGTGTCCCCTGCCACCCACCTCCAGTTCCTTGTTTGCCCATGGGCAATTGGAGCCTGCAAGCCACGGGGAGGGACCAAGAGATTGGCCATTCTGCCCGCTCTCTGGCCCCACCCCCACCGCCACCACCCTCGGTTCCCCGTTTGTCAGTGGGCAATGGGAGCCTGCCGGCCAGGGGAAGAGACCCAAGAGGTGGTCAGTGCACCTCATAGTGACTGGTCAAGCAGTCTCTCTGGTCGTTCCACCTTTAGGGTCAATTTGCATATTACCCTTTTATTATATAGGACTAGAGGCCCAGTGCACAAAAATTTGTGCACTCGGGGGGAAGGGGGGGTCCCTCAACCTGGCCTGTGCCCTCTCACAGTCTGGGACCCCTCGGGAGATAACGACCTGATGGCTTAGGTCTGCTCCCAGGTGGCAGAGGGCAGGCCCAATCCCTAGGTGCAGCCCCTGGTCGGGCTCAGAGCAGGGCTGATTGGGGAGTTGGGGCGCTGCCCCTTGTCATGCACAGAGCAGGGCAGATCGGGAGGTTGTGATGCCACCCTCAGTCATGCTCAGGGTAGGGCCGATGGGGGGTTGGGGTGCCGTCCCCTGTCACACTCAAGGCA
>NW_006291383.1:7768254-7774937 GCF_000327345.1 Myotis davidii | reverse complement strand
GTTTTCTGGCCTTTGTTTACCGTCTATATTTGATACAATGTTGCGGGTCAGCTGGCTGAAGCCTGGCTGAGTAAAGCAGGTTTCTGGAGTTTTTTTTAGCTTCTATATTTGCAACATAGTTGCTTAGCATTGCAGCTGAGAGGCCGGCAACGTCAGGCGGGGAACGATGGAGTCCGCTGTCACTGAAGCAAGCAAGCTTCATGTTCAGTTTAAGCTGCCTGGCTACCGGTCGCCATCTTGGCTGTCAGTTAATTTGCATATCTTGCTCATTAGCCAATGGGAAGGGTAGCGGTCATACGCCAATTACCATGTTTCTCTTTTATTAGTGTAGATATTATTTTTTTAAAATATTTTTGAGTAAGTTACAGATGTGGTGCCTCTTTACTCTAAATAACATACTGTTTATTTCCAATAAACTAGAACATTCTCTTATGTACTTAAAATATATTTATCAAAATTAGGAAATACAGCTTTGATACAATATTTCTAATATCCAAACCTTACTCAAGTTTAGCCATTTGTTCCAATAATTGTTTTATAGGAAAATATTTTTTTCTTGTCTAGTGGCCAGTCCAGGAACACATTGTATTTAATTGTCCTATCTCTAGTCTCCTTCACTTTGGGAGAATGTAGTTCAGTATTATCTTTCATAACCTTCACTTTTTTGAATGGTATAGGTCAGTGGTCGGCAAACTGCGGCCCCTCGAGTGTGGCTCTTCCACAAAATACCACGTGCGGGCACGCATGTACAGTGCAATTGAAACTTCGTGGCCACACTCAAGGGGCCAAAGAGCCGCATGTGGCTCGCAAGCCGCAGTTTGCCGACCACTGGTATAGGTCATTTATTTTGTAGAATGCCCCTCAATTTGATTTTGTCTTCTTTTTCTTTGGAAAAATTTTTTTTGAATTTGTCTTATTTATGAGTAGATTCACATTATATATTTTGGAAGGAATATCACAAAGTGATGTATTGTTCTCAGTGCTTCATATCAGGAGGCCCATGGTGTCCATTTGTTCAGTACTGATGATGTTAATGTTGATCACTTGTTTAATGCAGCTATTTTCAATTGGTGTGCCCCAAGAGGCACATTGGTGTGCTGCAAGAATTTTTAAAACATACAGTACCTGACTGTTCAGCCAGGGGCACTCACCTCTTTTCCCATAGATCAGCGGTTCTCAACCTGTGGGTTGCAACCCCTTTGGCGGTCGAACGACTCTTTCACAGGGGTCGTCTAAGACCATCCTGCATATCAGATATTTACATTACGATTCATCACAGTAGCAACATTACAATTATGAAGTAGCAACGAAAATAATTTTATGGTTGGGTCACAACATGAAGAACTGTATTTAAAGGGCCAGAAGGTTGAGAACCACTGCCATAGATTGTCAAATGGAAAAATGACAACAGCCAACACAATAGCCATCCAGTGCAAATGAATCAAAATTTTACCTATTTGTTGGTGTGCTGCAAAATTTTAGTAATTAGTTTATATGTGCCATGAGATGAAAAAGGTTGAAAAATACTGGTTTAAGGTGATGTCTGCCAGATTTCTCCATTATAGGGTTATTATTTTTAACTTTTTAATTAGTAAAAATTTTGTGGGGGGATGCTGAGCCCATATAAATATCTTGTTTCCCTCCAATTTTTATCCACTGATTTTAGCATATATTAATGATATTTTCATGAGTTAATTATTATGATAGTCATAGTATGATTTTTCTGTTTTTGTCATTTCTTACAAATCATTCTGCAGAGCATTTGATTAACTTTATTTATATGCAGGGTGGGGCAAAAGTAGGTTTACAGTTGTGAGTACATGAAACATTCTTGTATTATTTACTAGAGGCCCGGTGCACGGATTCATGCACATGGAAAGGAAATTAATTAGAAGGTGGCCAGCAGGGCGAGACTGGGCTGGACATGCCCTGGAGCCAATCTTCCGTGGTCCCTCCCCAGCTGGCCGTACCTGGGGTGGCTCTGGGGCTCGAAGGGCATCTGCAGAGTGAGTGGGGTTTCTCTGGAAGGTGGGGTCCCTTGGCCTGGCCTGCAGGGATCAGGCTGAAACTGGCAGTTTGACATCCCCCTAGGGGTCCTGGAGTGCAAGGGGACACTCTGCAAAGTTGCTGTTTCTCTACAGCTCCTGTGTTGAGCGTTGGCCCCCTGATGGTCAGTGCACGTCATACCTACCGGCAGTTTGGCCGGTCGCTTAGCCTTTTATATACATAGATTGTATTTTTCATATGAACAACTGTTGTGAGTAACACTGTTTTTGTATTATTATTTATTGTATTTTTCATATGAACAACTGTACTTTTGCTTCACCCCTGTATGTTTTTAAAACTTAAGCAATACAGGTAAAGTAAAAATCCCCTGCCTAGTCTAAGTGAAATCATTCCTTTAACAACTGTATTGTGCTGCTGTTAGATGCAGAGACTGTGCTAAGTGCCTTAGGGCTGGTAAGGTGGGTAAGCTTTAGTCCTAGTTCTCAAAGGTATTCCAATTTATCTTTCCTTCTGTGTCCTAACACTTTGTCAGTTGCTCTTCTAATGAAAGCCTTGACAACTGGGTTTAATTAATGCTTTGGGGGCCAGTATTGGGAAGCAGAGATTCCTTCAATCCATGAGGCAGAGGATTTCGTAGGAAGAAGCTAGAATGCCAAACATGACTCAGAGCCCCTGAGCACCTACCTGCAGCTGTGGGCATCAACACTTTGCTTGCTGTGAGTTTTCTTAACGTCTCTAAATAGTATATGCTGATTTAGTGGCTGTTGAAGTCTGAGGAATGATGTGGTAAATGAGGAGAGTTTCCATAAAAACCGTAATTATTAAATAGTGATTTGAAATCCTAAAATCAATTCCTGATCATCTTTATGTGAATGCCCCCTTTTTTTTGCAGTATTATTTTAATTCATTTGCCATATCAGCCTCTTAGCTTTCTTTACTATGGTAGTTGAGTTCAATAAATCATTTATGTGAGGGGCCTAATATTTGTATTCTGGAAAGACAGACAAGCAGCTGATTATACTAGAAGGTAGGCAATAAGAAATTATCATTACAGTGACTCAAGATAATTGATTTTCTAATTTCAAATACTCATTTACTTTTACAAATATTTTTTGAGCCCTTAGTCCCAGATGCTGAAGGAAATAAAGAGAGCCTAAGGCCTTGGAGAAGTTTAGATGTAGTCCAGTAGTGGAGAGAGACAGATTGATTGAATTTCAGTACTAAATGGTAAACAGTGATAATAGCATGATAAGAACCACTCAAGATAGCCATTTGACCTAATTTCTGGGCATGCATGTGTGGCTGTGTTTCCAAAAAGACTTTTTGAGAAATGATACCTGTCTTGATCCAAATCTGTCTCTTCCTTTCAACAAATTTTTAAAAATTAATATTTGGACTGACACTGGATTTACATAATTCAACATTTAAAAGGTAAAATAACAGGTTCCCTCACCTCTGTGCTTCAGTCACTCTTCCCCTCCTTGGAGGCAACTAGCATTATCAGTTTCTTCTGTGTCCTCTTTTCAGATATATTCCTGTAGGCCATATAATATCATACATAAAAACTTCCTCATTTTACATTGTACTAGTATATCACTGTATGGTTGCACAGTATTTTTTTCTATAGTCCAATGCTGATGGATATTTTCATGCCAATTTTGGCTGTTACAATGTTGCATAATTTTGTAAAAATATGTTACTTCATAAAACTGTAGAATAAATTCCTAGAAGTGAAAGCGCTGAGGCAAAGAGTACTATCATGTAATTTTGCTAGATTTTGCCAAAATACTCTCGAGGTGGTATCAGTTTTTGTACTTCTACCAGCAAAGCATGTAAGGCAAGTTGGAGAATGGGGGAAGTTAAGACTGGACCAGGTTTGCAGGGGACTAAAAGTATTATGTTATTGGAGTATAAAGTACTAGGTAAGGAATGGCAGGAGCTGAGACTAGAGGAGCAGGCAAGGGCCAGGTTTTTGTTTTCTGTTTTTTTAATTCATTTTTTACAGAGAAGAAGGGAGAGAGAGTTAGAAACATCAGTGAGAGAGAAATATCCATCAGCTTCCTCCTGCACAACCCCCACTGGAGATGTGCCTGCAACCAAGGTACATGCCCTTGACTGGAATCGAACCTGGGACCTTTCAGTCCGCAGGCCGATGCTCTATCCACTGAGCCACACCAGTCAGGGCAGGGGCCAGGTTTTTATGCTGGATTTTCTTCCTTAACTAATGAGAGCAAAAGAAAGAATGAGGGAATAACATATTTAAGATTATATACTAAGTAGAGCATTTGATGACCCATGAAGATGGATTTGAAGGGGCAAGACTGGAGGCAGTAAAATAATTAGATTAATGTAGTAGTCTTGTCAGACCATTAGTCTCAATTTTGGGTTTTGTCTTATAGTTGTATTTTTGAATTTGTTGTGGGAGGCAGCAATTTCCAGTGTTTACCTATGCCGCCATCTTGGTTTCTCCCCGGTATCTCAGTACTTGTGTTCAGTAACCCTTATAGTGGCTGAATGCTAGGCCACAATGCCTAGACCACAATGCCTATGTCATTTACCTCGTTTCATCTTATCTTGTAGGCATTGTATTATCTCACATTATCATAACAACTCAGCCTACCAGGTAAGTTCAGTATAATAAAATACTTTAAAAAGAGAGACCACATTCACATAACTCTTATTGCAAGATATTATTTCAGTTGTTCTATTATATAGTTAGTTATTATTAATCTCTTACTGTGCCTAATTTATAAATTAAACTTTATCATAAGTATGTAGGTATCAGAAAAAACATAGTATACATATGGTTTAGTACTATCCATGGTTTCAGGAATCCATGGGGGGAGCTGTCTTGGAATGGATCACTCTCAGATATGACAGGGGGTTGGGGGGGAATCCTTCTTGCTGCCTTGGAATAGATCCATAAAGGCAGATTGAGGCAGAGCTCTGGGAAACTTTGAATGTTAGGCTAAAGAATTTAGCCCTATGGTTAGATGCATTGTGGAGTCACCTATTGACACCAATGGTGACATTTTGCCCGGTACTGTAAACTTAACTGTATTATAAGCTATAAAAAGCCTGGCTGGCAAAATTGCCTTGTTTAGACATTTGTATTGCATATGGTGCTGCTGATGTGATGAATTGCCCTTGGCATGAAATGCTGAAGTCTAATCCACTCACTGGGGCTATGAGTGTGTTAGTGAGTGACTTAACTCAGAATCAAGGAAGTAAAAGAATATTATAACTCAAAATTTCAGAAATTCTATAGTTATTGCTAACCTTCCTCACAAAATTTTTTCCCCCGCGAAGTTTTGAAGAAGCATAAGTGAAATGTACAGCAATTTAACTGATTGTTTCATTAAACAGATCCCCTAACTCAGTGGTCGGCAAACTGTGGCCCCTTGAGTGTGGCTCTTCCACAAAATACCACGTGTGGGCGTGCACCTTCAGTGCGATTGAAGCTTCGTGGCCACACTCAAGGGGCCAAAGAGCGCAGTTTGCCGACCACTGCCCTAACTATATAATCTCTTAGTAAGCTTTCCATTGTTTTAAGCCTCTGGTTGTAGGCAACTAGAAAACTGCTTTTCCTCTGGGGTGAGAGTCAGAACTACTCCGGGAATTTATTAGAATATCAATGTGCACACATATTCTGGTATATTCTGAGGGAGGATGCCTGGTATATTTTTTGAAATAGCCTACCAGGTGATTTTCTATCGTGTTCCCCATTAAAAAGCCACTGTTTGAACGAATTCCTATCCTTTCCCTTCTGCTCTCACTTTGTATCTAGTGATACTGTAGGGTTACATTTCTTTATCTTCTAGCACAAAGGAAGAGTTGAGACGGAATTTTGCTATCACATAAAGCAGGGGTAGGGGAACGTCCAGCCGGAGGACCATATAAGGCCTGAGAAATCATTTGGTCTGGCCCTGCCAAGGCATTACGGATGAGTTAATTAAATGTTTGACCAATATATAGCAGGCTGATTTCCCCCCCCAGAATATATTTTTATTGATTTCAGAGAGGAAGGGAGAGGGAGAGACAGAAACATCAATGATGAGAGAGTCATTGATCAGCTGCCTCCTGCACGTCCCACACTGGGTATCGAGCCCACAACCCAGGCACATGCCCTGATCAGGAATCGAACTGTGATCTCCTGGCACATAGGTCGATGCTCAACCACTGAGCCATGCCACCCAGGCAGTGTGATGGTTTCAAACTTGTTTTAAGGGAAGGATCTCTCTGTATGTTTATTCATTTGCCAGATCAATTCTGTCTACATGTAAACCTTCTCGATTACAGGGAAAACAGGTAGATAGGCAGTCCATGTCAATTCAATATTAGAACTGATAGCAGTCCCACAGATTAAGGGGAAAATAGGGCTTCTTGTTTTATTAAATTTACCCTGAATGATGACATTTAAAACAAGAAATTTTGGGGGAAAGATCTGTTAGTAACAGATGAATCAATTTTTCTTATTTAAAAAATTCCTTGGGAGAACCAAGATGGCAGCATAGGTTAACGCTGGAGTTTGCTGCCTCGAACAACCACTTCAAAAGTGAAACTAAAAGACGGAAGGGACATCACCCAGACCCACAGGAACGCTGGCTGAGTGGAAGTCCTACAACTAGGAGGAAAGAGTAACGCATACGGACACTCAGAGGAGGCGCAGTGCTGAA
>NW_006291383.1:7756179-7766857 GCF_000327345.1 Myotis davidii | reverse complement strand
AAAAAAAAAATTCCTTGTATATAGGTAGACAGTATGTCTATTGAGAAAGGATCTTTGAATTGGCTTTGTCAACACTTGGATTTCAGTTTATAGGTGGCTAAAGATGAGGCTTTAGCCAATTACTTACTCTTTTTTTTAATTATTGATTTCACAGATGAAGTGGGAGAGAAAGAGACAGACAGACACACACACACATCAATGATGAGAGAAAATCATTGATCAGCTGCTTCCTGGAGTTCGAGCCCGCAGCCTGGGCATGTGCCCCTACTGGGAATCAAACCGGGACCTCTTGGTTCATAGGTCAACACTCAACCATTGAGCCATGCTGGCCAGGCCAATTACTTAATCTTGAATAATATATATATTTTTCTAGAAGCTTATCAAATATTGAATTATATTTTAAATGAAAAATTTTTTACTTATGGCTAATCATAGAAGGATTTTATGAAAGAAAAATGAAAATATTAGCTGTAATAGCTGTTTGGAATACAGCTTGACAGTGTTTCTTTTTTCTTATAATTTTTTTCTATCCAAACCTTTATTAAACAAAAATGCATAAATCATAAATGTATAGCTCAATGAGTTTTCTAAAAAAAAAAAAAAAGAACATTAACAGCAACTACTTCAGAAGCCCACTTCTCTCCTGCAAGTTACTATCCCTCCTTCTTCCCCAGGATAACCAGTATGCTGACTTCTATCACTGTACATTAATTTTGACTTAAAAAAAAAGAACTTATATAGAATCATATACTGTGTATTCTTTTATATCTCACACTAGAGGCCTGGGGGTAGGAGGGTGTCCCTCAACCCGGCCTGCACCCTCTCCAATCTGGGACCCCTTGGGGAATGTCCAACTGCCGGTTTAGGCCTGATCCCATAGGGATTGGACATCCCTCTCACAATCCAGTACTGCTGGCTCCTAACCACTCACTTGCCTGCCTGCCTAATTGCCCCTAACCGCTCCCCTGCCAGCCTGATTGATGCCTAACTGCTCCCCTGCTGGCCTGATTGCCCCCAACTGCCCTCCCCTGCTGGCCTGTTCGCCCCCAACAGCCCTCCCCTGCCGGCCTGATCGCCCACAGCTGTCCTCCCCTGCCGGCCATCTTGTGGTGGCCATGCACAATGCGACCTAAGCTTTTATTATATAGGATGTTTTGCTCAACAGTAATGACACATGTGCTGTCAGTAGTTCATTCTCATTGCTATATAGAATTCCTCTATAAAACAATTCCTCTATACCACCATTCCTCTATACCACAATAACATTCCTCTATACCACAATTTATCTGTTCTATTGTTGATGGATGTCTTGATTGTTTCCAGTTTTTGGCTATTAGGAATAATGCTGCAAAGAACATTCTTTTGTGTCTGAGTATATATCTAAGAGTGGAATTGGAGGGTCATTGAATGTGCATATATCTAGCTTTAATAGATAGCTGCTTGAGTTTTTGTACTAGTTTATACTTGTATCAGGAGTCTTAACATTTTGCTGAGCTTCTACTTTGTACAAGGCAGTAGTAAACCAAACACAGCCCTCTCACAGATCTTGAAATTTAATGTGATGAAAAATATATTTTATACACACATTTTAATATTCAGGTGGTGATAAAGTTTTAAGGTATGTTGTATATAGAGAGGAGGGTGATGGGGAGTAATATTAGATACAGTAGTTAAAAAAGACTGATCAAGCTCTGGCTGGTTTGGTTCAGTGGATAGAGTGTTGGCCTGAGGACTGAAGGGTCCTGGGTTTGATTCCAGTCAAGTGCATATGCCCAGGTTGCAGGCTCAATCCCCTGTTGGGGGCATGCAGGAGGCAACTGATCAAGGATTTTCTCTCATCATTGATGTTTCTATCTCTCTCCCTCTCCTTTCCTCTCTGAAATCAATAAAAATATATTAAATATATATATATATGACTGATCAAGTAACATTTGTGCAAAGATGTGAAAGAAATAAGTTAGCCATGTGGATATATGGAAGAGGAACAGTCCAGGCAAAGGGTCAAAGCATGCTTGATATGTTCACAAAACAGCAAGGAGGCTAGTATATCTGGAGCACATTGAGCAAGGGCAATAGTGGTAGAAGCTGATCTGAGGCAGGTAAGTAGGGGCCAGAACATATAGGACCTTAAGAGTCAAGGAAAGGATTTGGGATTTTCTAAATGAGATGGGAAGCCATTGGAGGCTTTTGAGCAGAGTGACATTGTCTTCTTTACCTTTTAAAGAGATCATTCCATTCTTGGAGAAAACACTCTAGTGGGACAACGATGGAAGCAAGTGAATTAAGAAATTATTGCTGTAGGCCAAGAGTGGGAGGTTGGTGGTTTAGATCAGAATGTTAATGGTGGAGGTAAGGAGAAATAGATGGAATCAAGCTATTTTAAAGGTAGAATTGCCGAAACCGGTTTGGCTCAGCGGATGGAGCGTCGGTCTGCGGACTGAGAGGTCCCGGGTTCGATTCCGGTCAAGGGCATGTACCTGGGTTGCGGGCACATCCCCAGTGGGAGATGTGCAGGAGGCAGCTGATCGATGTTTCTCTCTCATTGATGTTTCTAACTCTCTATCTCTCTCCCTTCCTCTCTGTAAAAAATCAATAAAATAAATTTTAAAAAAAGATTAAAAAAAAAAAAGGTAGAATTGATAGGATTTGCCCAAGTGGATTGGACATGGGGGTTGTGTGTCAAGGATGACTCTAAGTTTATTGGCTTAAGTTGCTGATTTACTGGTTTGAGAAAGACTGGGGAGAGGGTGAAGGCCCCATGTAGGTTTGGGCTAGGGATGGGAACCAGGAATTTGATATGGGACTATATGGTATCTGTTACATATCCAATTAGAGATGTTGAGTAGGCAATAGGATACAGAGTGGAAAAAGTGGTTTACAGTTGTTCATATGGAAATCAATACAATAAATAACAATACAAGAATAAACTCTGTGTTTCCAAGTATTCACAACTGTAAACCTACTTTGCCTACCCTGTATAAATGACATAATGAGTGAAAATAGAGGTTGGGCCTAACATGGCCTTTGGAGTGATACAGAGGGAACAGATAAATTCTCTTTGTTATTTGAACATTTTTAAAGCTCATTATTTAGAATTTAAATTGTGCACACTTTTATTTTTGTGAGAGCTATTTGACAAGGAAGTAAAATATCAGGAATTTATTGAGAAAGTTCGTGGGCCCTGGCCCATGTTGCTCAGTGGTTAGAGTGTCGGGTTGGCTTCCTGGTCAAGGGCACATACCTGGGTTGTAGGTTAATCCCTGTCCCAGGGTGCATGCAGGAAGCAATCAGTCAATGTGTTTCTCTCACATTGATGTGTTTGTGTCTCTCTCTCCCTTCCCACTCCCTCTTTCCCACGCTCTCCAAAAACAAAATCAGTGGAACAAATAACCTTGGGTGAGGATTAACAACAACAACAAAAAAAGTTCCTGGGTTCTTTGAATGATTCATTACTGAAATTTACTAGACTTTGTATTAATTCTAGTCATTTCTATTGTTATTTTGTGTAAAATGATCATTGCTGTAATGACTTAGGAAGCTGAAGAAAGCTTTAGCTCTATAGTGTTTCACATTGTATTTTAAAGTATATATGTAATATGTAATTTGAAAAATAATAATTTACATGGGGATTTCACATAAATTATTTTATTCACTGCTTACAATATTCTGTGAATTGAATACTATTACCATCTTCACTTTATAGTTGAGGGAACAGACTGCATCGCATGGGTGATTAATTGACTCATGGAGGACATGTCTCTATGGATAGTAGTAGAGACAAGCTCTGAACCCAGGTTCTAACTCCACAGCACTATCACATTCTATTTCTCAGTTATACTAAATGAATTGTAATTTATTGTAGAGTATCCTGCTTTGATGCTGTAATTTTTATTGAAAAATATCTTTTACAAAAGTAATATAAGACATTCATATAAAAATTGCAGCAAATAGAATAAAAACTAAAAAATCCCTTTTATGTCATTACTGAAAGTTTGTATATTTTCAGACTTTTGGATGCCTTTACACTTACCTGTAATACACAAATGTATAGTATTTTTCATAAACAAAATCATACTGTACATAATTTGTGCAGTCTTTATAATTTTCAGTCAGATGGGAAGTCCACCAAATTGTTCTGTCAGATCTTTGCCTTAAACAAGAGCAAAGGCATTTATCTCTTCTGTTGTTTTAAGTACCTTGGAATAGATTTTATGAATGACAGCAACATTCAGTATTGATTTGTTCAATGTTAGTAGTGAGAGCCCTTTAAAATGATCACACCTTTCAGAGAACTTCCCAAATGCTCTGTAAAAAGACAGATATATGATTGACTGCTTCATGGAGCTGCCAAGCACTATTTCAAGTCCTTTTTCCTTTTTCAGAAAGTGCAAAGTCGTCCATTTTGGAACATGTGATGCACCTATTACCTGTGGTTATAGGAGATGATGTTTTCCCATCTGTCTGATAGGAATTAATGAACCTGTAACTAGACCAAACTGTTCTGGAAATTAAAATAGGTATTTTCCACTATTGATGCCATAGAGCTTCAGGTGGATTAAACTCTCCAGATTTTTTACACCAGCTATTTTGGTGATTATTTCCACCACTGTAAACTAATACATATGATAGATAATGCATTTTGCTTTTAATGTAACTTTTAATGATGTAACCACCAAATATCCATGCTGTTAATACTTTCCTCAGAAGGAAAAAGAAACTGAATTGCTATTGTGGGATAAGTTCAACATTTACACGAAACCTGTTCTGGAGGAGAGAGTGGACTAGGAATTCATATTGGGAAGATAATGAAGTAGGTAGGCTCTTTCTGAAGACAGGACAGAGCAAACAGGAGGTGATTGTATGTGTCTCAGAATTCCAGAGTATGAAGGTGAATTAATGTCAAGTAACTGGCAAATGTAGGCTGATATTAAAATAGTGGTTAAGGAGTGAAAAATAACTGTATTCAGCATATACTTTGGTGTGCATCGAAGCATCTGGATAGCTTGTTAAATGCAGTGTTTAGGATTTAACCTCCCAGAGGTTTAAATTCTGGAGGTTGGGAGAGGGCCCAGGAATCTGCATTTCCATCAAGTTTTCTAATGTGTGGCGGCAAGGGAAGGAGGAGCGGGGGAAGCGGGGATCCCAGATTGCTTCGATTTTGGTCAAGGGCATGTGCCTGGGTTGCGGGCTCGATCCCCAGTAGGGGGCGTGCAGGAGGCAGCCAGTCAGTGATTCTCTCTCATCATTGATGTTTCCATCTCTCTGTCCCTCTCCCTTCCTCTCTGAGAGTTTCATGTACCGGACCTCTAGTAGGATATAAAAGCCTAAGCGACCATTTGACCAGTAGCTATGACACGCTGTGACCACTAGGGGGCAGATACTCAACTCACAGGCATGGAAACATGGAACAGATAGATGAATCTCAAAGGGAATGGTGAAACGGGGAAGGGGGAGGGCAGGAAGAGATTAACCAAAGATCTTAAATGCATACTAGAGGTCCTGTGCATGGATTCATGCACCAGTGGGGTCCCTTGGCCTGGCCTGCAGGGATTGGGCCAAAACCAGCAGTCTGACATCCCCCAAGGGTCCCAGAAAGGATCCCAGATTGCGAGAGGGAGCAGGCCAGGCCAAGGGACCTCACCAGGGTACAAATCTGTGCACCGGGCCTCTAGTCTTCCTATAAATGTCTAAATTAAGTAGTTTGGGAAGTGGTTATGACAATCATATTTGTAACCTAGGATTCCCACTATTTATAATAATTCATTTTTGTTTAATCCTCACCCAGGGATATGTTTTTTAATTGGTTATTTATTTATTTGAGAGAGGGAGGGAAGGAGAGAGAGAGAGAGACAGAGACATGGATGTGGATGTCAGAAGAAGTATCAATCAGTTGCCTCCTGTACCCACCCAGCTGGAGATCAAACCTGCAATCTTTTGATCAACTGAGCCACCTACCCAGGACTGTAGCTTTAACAATTTTTTTACATTTTTGTAACTTTTTTTTACTGTTGTTAATTCTCACTCGAGGATATTTTTCCCCATTAATTTTTTAGAGAGAGTGGAATGGAGGGAGAGAGACAGAAACATTGATGTGAGAGAGACACATCAATTGGTTGCCTCCTTCAGATCAAGCCTGCAACCAAGATGTGCCCTTGATCAGAATCGAACTCAAGATCTTTGAGTCCTTGGGCTGAAACTCTAACCACTGAGAAACAGGCTGGGGCTATTATTTTTACTTCTTTGACATTGTCGTATTGGGAATTAAAGGCATATTTTAGCATCCAATCGTTAAAAATGATGTTGATTTTACTCTGGGCAAAAAAATGAAAATGCTGACGTGGGCTTGCCTGATTTGTAGCTAGCGTTGTTCTAGCAAGTTTCATGGAATGGGTGTACACGAACCAGGTGTTTTACTTAAACTGCAGCTGTACCATCTGTGGGAGCAGGTGGACAGATTCTATGTCCTCAGGAAAACACAGCCGATGATACTTAGGAGAGCTAATTGATTAGTTTTCCTCAGCTAAGCACAACTTTTACCTGTGCACAGGTGTTGACACTGGTGAGGACAATAGCAACAACAAAAGTGAACAAAGAAGGTGTAAGTTTGGCTGCTTGTGTTTGTTTGTTTTTAAAAAAATGTATTTATTGATTTTTTTACAGAGAGGAAGAGAGGGATAGAGAGTTAGAAACATCGATGAGAGAAATATCAATCAGCTGCCTCCTGCACACCCCCTACTGGGGATGTACCCACAACCAAGGTACATGCCCTGGACTGGAATCGAACCTGGGATCCTTCAGTCTGCAGGCCGATGCGTCAAACCGGTTAGGGCTGTTTGTGGTTTTTTTTGTGTGTGTTTTTTTAAATATATTTCTTTATTAAGATTTCAGAGAGGAAGGGAGAAGGAGAGAGAGATAGAAACATCAATGATGAGAGAGAATCATTGATTGGCTGCCTCCTGCACACCCCCCACTGGGGAACCCAGGCATGTGCCCTCAGCCAGAATCGAACCTGAGACCCTTCAGTCCACAGGCTGACGCTCTATCCACTGAGCCAAGCCGGCCAGGGCTGTTTGTGTTTTTATTTGATTGGCACTGAGAAAGATAATTTAGGGTTTCTTAAGTTTAGTTTTTATTTTTAGTTACTTCAGGATATTTCTAGTTCATTATATTAATTTTTGAGAGAGTTCCTTTAAGGATAGTTAAATATGTATAGTAATATGTATATATAGTTTATGGCAGGCTCTTCTCTCTGGAGAGCTGGGAAGTAAGCAAAAAGGGCCTTTCATTAGGCAAAACAGGGAGTAAAATAAAGGTCCTAGATCACATGCACTGACTAATAGAAGGATAATATAGACTGTAAGTCATAAATTCTTGGAAGGAGAGATTCGAGTGCATTCATGACCTTCATCCCTATTTCACAGGTGAGAAAACTAAGACCTAGAGAAAATACTTCCTCATATACCAGGGCCTGGTTCCTTGGAGAATTGGGTTAAAATTCAAAGTAACTTTCATTCTGAAAAATTGGATCAATCCAGTGATACTTTACAAAGAAATAGCAAAGTGAGTGAGCTAATTTAATATAGTGAACAACCAGCTATGTACATAATTTCAGCTCATCTAGGACTACACACTAAAAATGAGCCTGTTACAGTATTGTTTCAGAAACAGTCATTTTACTATTGGGCTGTGTGAAGGAGCTAAGAGTTTGCTCAATCATACTTAAGATTTAACTTCATGTTTATGTACCCCAGTTTAGGAGATATATGTGGACAGCATTTGAGACGTTTCAAAGAAGATCCCCAAATATAATTAAGAAAAAGAAACTCCAGTTGAAAGTTTAAGAAGCTGGTGAAGAGAAAGCCTAGAGGATTGATAAACCTTTAAGGATTATTTTGCAGAAATTAGCTAGATGTAAACTTAGTCCCTTTAGAACTAGTCAGGCACCATCAATTTTACCTTAGCCATAAGGAAAGTAGATACATATTGTGTATTCTAAGGAACAGCTACATCTGTGTCACTTAGGAGCTTGTTTAAAATGCAGGCTCTAAGACCCTGTGAGGCCTTGGGTCCCAGGGTCATCATGAGAGTCAGGGTTCCAGGGGCCCTCATGAGACCTCAACCAGCCTCTTCCAGCCATGTTCCTGTCCCTTTCCACCCCAGTAAGTTTGGCATTGCTCCCACACTCAGCAATTTCAGAAGCCCCTCCAACTGCCCCTTCCTCCTGGGGAGGGGGGTGGGATGCAGGCTCTGGCCCAGATCTGCTGAATTTGCATTTTAATAAGATTTCCCCAGATGTTTCATATGTACAGTAAAATTTGAGTTGCCCTAGCCCTATGGTCGGCAAACTGCGGCTCTTTGGCCCCTTGAGTGTGGCTCTTCCTAAGCCTTAGGAGTACCCTAATTAAGTTAATAACAATGTACCTACTTATATAGTTTAAGTTTAAAAAATTTGGCTCTCAAAAGAAATTTCAATCATTGTACTGTTGATATTTGGCTCTGTTGACTAATGAGTTTGCCAACCACTGCCCTAGCCGGTTTGGCTCAATGGATAGAGCATTGGCCTGTGGACTGAAGGGTCCTGGCGTCAATTCTGGTCAAGGGCATGTATCTCAGTTGCAGGCTTCTCTCCGGGCCTGACCTTGGTCAGGGCTCATGCAGGAGGCAACCAATCAATGTGTTTTTCTCTGTCTTTCCCTCTCTCTTCCACCCTCTAAAAATCAATGGAAAAAATATCCTCAGATGAGGATTAAAAAAGAACCAGAGCTGTTTGGAGTTAAACCATAGTCTTTATAATGAATTAAGATGATTAATTCTCATTTTCCAAGAGCACTTTTTCAAATATGGGGATTCTTACTTGGATGAGAGAAGTAAGAAGCCCTTGACTGGGAATTGAACCTCCTTCTCTTAAGTGTATGGAACAATGTTCCAACCCACTTTACAACACCAGCCAGGGCTTCTTTAATATTCTTAACCCATCATTGCTCAAAGTCTCCTAAAGGCCAATGTAATAGACTCATTTTAGAGTTTAAGGCCAGAATGAGCTGATATTGGTGTCCTTGCTTGGAAAGAGAAAAACTGTGTATATAACCCATAGTTTTCACAGTGGTCCCTACTTTGCCTTCCCTGCTTAGAATCTCTTGTGCTTCATATTTAATTACTAGTGCCCTGGTGCATGGATTCATGCACATTGAAAGGAAGTTAATTAGAAGGCGGCCAATGGAGTGTGACTGGAAGAGACAGGCCAGACATGTCCTGGAGCCAACCTCCTGATGTCCCTCCCTGGCCGCACCTGGGGCAGTGCTGCGGCTCGAAGGTCATCTGTGGAATGAGTGGGGTCCCTCCGGCAGGTGGGGTCCCTCAGCCTGGCCTGCGGGGATCAGGCCCAAACTGACTCTCCAATATCCCCTGAGGGGTCCCTGATTGCGAGAGGGTGGTTCTTGGGTACGGACCCTGGGATCTGGCTCCCTCCTCTCTGGTTCCAGGTGCATCACCTGAGCTCCGCACCGGCCAAGTCACTGCGGCTTGGCAGTTCCTGCATTGATCGTCTGTCCCCTGGTGATCAGTGTGTGTCATAGCTACCAGTCAGATGGTCAAACGGTCAGATGGTTGCTTAGGCTTTTATATATATAGATTGTATTTTTGCTCAGACTAATATTATTTCCCTTTATCATCCCACTCTACTACTTTATCCTTAAAGAAAGGTGTAAATATTCAAAAAAAATTAAAAACTGTTGTGCCATGAATCATGTGGACTAAATTCTTAGGTAGGAAAGAAGGATGTGAAACCTAGATAGACTAGGTGACCTTTAGATGACTTTTTGAAGTTCCTTCTTTTGTTCCCCTTTTCATACTATTGTGACTTTTGGATCCTTGAAACAGGTGTTGGAATCCAGAATTGAGAGTTTGAACAGAGAAGTAGTCCCTCACTCCTGTTGCTTAGAGAACCATCTATATGACTGTGGCTTTGGAATAACAAAGGGTTTTCAGACTGTGGGTTTTTGAGTGATGGGAAACATTTCTCTTTGTTGTTTTCATTTTCTTCTGGAACTTTCCTAGATGGGCAAGCTACAAACTTGAAATGTTCTTATCCTATCTAATAAAAGAGAAACATGGTAATTAGCCATACCTCCGCTACCCTTCCCATTGGCTAATCAGGGTGCTATGCAAATTAACTGCAGCCAAGATGGTGGCCAGCAGCCAGGCAGCTTGAAGCGAACATGAGGCTTGCTTGCTTTGGTGACGGAGGACTCCAACATTCCCCACCTGCCGCTGCCGGCCTCGGAGCTTGCAGTTTGAAATATTGTTACAAATATAGAAGTCAAACAAAACCCCAGACCCCTGCCTTCAGCCAGGCAGGATCTCAGAGCTGGAATTGAAACAGTGTTTTGATTATAGAACCCAAACAAACCAGATACCTGCTTTCAGCAGCAGAGGCCTCAGAGCTGGAGCCAAGCCTCCGAGCTAAAGCTGGCCCAGAATAAAAAGAAAAAAGAAAAAAAGGAGCGTTTGGGAGCTTCAGTCACCTGCCAGCCTGAAAACAGCCCTCAGCCCCTCACCCAGACTGGCCAGGTACCCCAGTGGACCCCCCACCCTAAAGGGAGTGTGGCCAGCCTGAAAACAGCCATCAGCCCCTCACCCAGGCTCGCCAAACCTCCATGGGAAGAAAGGCCCCACTGGA
>NW_006291383.1:7754687-7755859 GCF_000327345.1 Myotis davidii | reverse complement strand
AGGGGGTGTCGCCACACCCTCCCCATCACCCCTGCCTTGAGTGTGACAGGGGGCAGTGCCCCACCCCCCCAATCAGCCCTGCTCCGAGCCTGACCAGGGGCTGCACCTAGGGATTGGGCTTGCCCTCTCCCACCCAAGAGCAGGGCGAAGCCATCAGGTCGTTATCTCCCGAGGGGTCCCAGACTGCGAGCGGGCACAAATTTTGTGCACCGGGCCTCTAGGTCTATATAATAAAAGAGAAACATGTAAATTGACCATCCCTCTGCTATGCTCACCAGCCAATCAGGAGTGAGTGTGCAAATTAACCCAACAAAGATGGCGGGCCTGTGGGCAGTGCGCACATGCACAGGTGCCAAGCCGCTGGAGCCAGGAGTCCCACCCAACCCCACCCAGGCCCCTCTGGGCCTGTGGGCAGCACGCGCGGAGAACCTCTGGGCAGGAGAGGTGGGCTGGTGGAGGGTTGCCTGTACTCCTCACATGGCGGCGGTGGCAGCCATGAGCGTGCCAAGCGGAGCCTGTGGGCCGAGCTGAAGTAGCACTTGCAGGCCTTCAGTGCCGAGGAGTGGCTGCGCAAGTCCCACCTCCTGGCCCAGAAGGTGCACGATCGCAGGAACAGCCATTGTGGCAGGCCAGACTGATGTCCTCCTGGACACAGCATGGGGGTTTGTGGATCTGCGAAGCCACAGGCCTCCGGTGCTCACATCCTCTCCTCCCCGCCTGGTGTGCGAATGTTTCCCAGCGCGCTGTCACCTTCGCGTGCCTGCAACAGTCCTGGACTAAGGAGCGTGCAAGTTCCCCCCGCCCCTCCGCCGCACTTCCATGAACCCCAGCATGCCTATGTCCCCCACAGGACGTGAGCATGTCCCCTCCGACACACTCATGTCCTTTGGAGAGTGTCTGGGTGTTCTGGATGCTGAGGGTGGGCACCTGTGAGATGACAGTGAGAGGGCGGAGTGGTGATGCCCTGTTCCTGCAGAGGCCAGTGCAGCGACACGATCACCTCTGTGGGGCTAATGCAGGTGCTGAGGCGGGAGCAGGTGCAGACACACACCTGGTGCGTGCTGGTGGCCCTTGCTGAGGTGTCTTTGGTCAGCGTTCAAGATCAGGAACCCAGAGGAGGCGAGAAGTTCCGTCCTCTCAGTGAAATGGTGGGATAGTCGGGGCAACTGCAG
>NW_006291383.1:7749153-7754666 GCF_000327345.1 Myotis davidii | reverse complement strand
TGTGTCCCCTCAAAATGTATACACACTTTGAATACCTACTGATTCCAATGGGTTTAAGCATGAAAAGAAAGAAACAACAATGGAGCTGTCATCTGTTAAAAGTGCAGGCACAAACAGGCAGTCGGACATTCCCTGAGTTGTTCCAGATTGGAGAGGGTGCAGGCCAGACTGAGGGGCCCTCTCCCCACCCCCCCACACGAGTTTCATGTACCGGGCTACTAGTTTTCAAATAATGTCAAAAGAGTCTTGTTGCAAATTTGTTTTTAAGCATTTTTTTCCTTATTTAAATGTTTAATTATACACCTTTAATTTAATTTTATTTCTTATCCAGGATTAATTTAATTTTAGAAACAAATTTTCAAACTAACTGGACAGTCTGTCTACTTGTGATATAACATACATCTTTACGACTTTGGTGGCTCCAAGTTTTTTTAAAAAAGGCCTTTCACAGAAAGGAAAGAAATAATATAAAGAAATACACTAACAAGCAAAAACATATGGAGAAAGAGGAACATATAGTTTTGCACAACTCAAGAAACTGTGCACCCTGGAAAGTCAGGTGTGAAGATTTTAGAGAAAGAATTTCTATAACTTGAATCTCCATGAGCAGTCTTATACTTCATGGCTCAGATACCTATCTCACTTGGCTCTATTTCTTCCTTCCTTCTAGCTTTTACTTAAATGAGTCTGAAAAACTTGAGACAAAAGAAGAAAAATAAGATAACCACACACAATATTTCCTTTATGGTGGCTACTTTAGATCTCTGTTACTGGAACATTCTTTTTTTTTTTAATATATCTTTATTGATTTCAGAGAGGAAGGGAGAGGGAGAGAGAGAGATAGAAACATCAATGATGAGAGAGAGTCATTGATCAGCTGCCTCCTGCAGGCCCCACACTGGGGATTGAGCCTGCAACCTGCGGATATGCCCTTGACTGGAATCGAACCTGGGACCCAGTCCACAGGCCGATGCTCTATCCACTGAGCCATACCAGCTAGGGCACTAGAACATTCTTGAAGAAAATTTAAATATAAGTCTGTGGCTTTGCTGAATCACGTTTTCCAGTTAGTATTTAGAATCCTCAACTTGGGCTAATAGCATTATTGATGGTACCTATTATAAAGGGATAACCGCACAAAGTCTGGGTCTCAAAAATAGTGTTAAATCACTATCAGGGTTGAGAGGGGGGAAAAGGGAGAGTCTAAAATCACAAAAAGTGCAGATATAGGTAAGACCCCTGTCCTTCTGGATCCACACTTCTTCAGAGCCTTTTTAAAAGAAATATATATTTTTTAATTGATTTCAGAGAGGAAGGGAGAGAGAGAGAGAGATAGAAGTATCAATGAGAGAGAATCATTGATCAGCTGCCTCCTGCATGCCCCACACTGGGAATCAGGCCCTCAACCCAGGCATGTGCCCTGACCAGGAATCAAACTGACCTCCTGGTTCGTAGGTCACTGCTCAGCTCCTGAGCCACACCAGCAGGGTCCTTCAGAATCTTCATCATTATAAAAGCTCTCTGCCATTTGACACTCATGACATTTTCTTCCGACACAGAACAGATCACCCCAAGGTTCATTGGGATTCTGGGAGAAAAAAGATATCTTGGCAGTGTGACTACCATGAATAAACAACTCTAGTGGCCAATCTTCTGCATCTTCCAGGGATTGTTTTTCTCTAATTTTACTTAAATCTCAGACATTCAGTCTGCGATCAGTACCACTTAGAAGCCAAAATAGTCTCATTTTGAGGTGACCACTGCACCTGGAATATTTTATCCTTATGTGATGCAAAGGCAAGCAATTAAGTTTCACATTTCTCAGATCCCACAAGACAACAATCTTATCAGTTGATCCTGTGACAAGAATGAATAATACACTGTAAGGCAGTTCACTTCAGCTAAGTCCCTGGCTTGGTTTGGAGGTATTGTTTGAACGAGTATCCCAGATCCTATGTTTCAGGTTTTTTTGGAAGTTTTATTTATTTATTTTATTTTTTATTGATTAAGTTATTACACATGTGTCCTTATCCCCATGTTACCCCCCTCCACCCAACTCATTCCCTCAACCCCCTGTTGTCTGTGTCCATCGGTTAGGCCTATATGCTTGCATATAAGTCCTTTGGTTGATCTCTTCCCTTTACCCCCACCCTCCCCTTCCTTCCCTCTGAGGTTTGACGGTCTGATTGATGCTTTTCTGTCTCTGGATCTGTTTTTGTTCATCAGTTTATGTTGTTCATTATATTCTGTAAATGAGTGAAATCATGTGATATTTTTCTTTCTCTGACTGGCTTATTTCACTTAGCATAATGCTCTCCAGTTCCATCCATGCTGTTGCGAATGGTAAGAACTTTTTTACTGCAGTGTAGTATTCTATTGTGTAGATGTACCACCATTTTTTAATCCACTCATCTGCTGATGGGCACTTAGGCTGTTTCCAAATCTTAGCTATGGTGAATTGTGCTGCTATGAACATAGGGGTGCATATATCCTCCCCAGTATTTGTTATTATCTGTCTTTTTTTAAAAATATGTTTTTATTGCTATTGAGAGAGAGAGAGGAAGGGAGAGGGATAGAAAGATAGGAACATAGATGGGAGAGGAACATTATCGATCGGTTGTCTCCTGCACGCCCCCGACTGGTATATTGAGCCCACAGTCTGGACATGTGCCCTGACCAGGAATTGAACCATTGACCTCCTGGTTCCTGGGTCAGTGTTCAACCACTGAGCCACACTGGCCAGGCTAATAACTGTCTTTTCTATTATTATCATCTAGTGGGTGGGAAGTGTTATCACATTGTGGGTTTTTTTTCCCTTCTTTTTTTTCTTTTTTTCTTTTTTTTATTTTTATTTTTTATTACAAAGGGTATTACATATGTGTCCATTTTTCCCCCCGACCTAGACAGTCCCCTAGCGTCCCCTATCCCCCAGTGTCTTATGTCCATTGGTTCACATTGTGGTTTTGATTTTCATTTCCCCAGTGACTGATAATGCTGAGCATCTTTTCCCGTGCTCATCTTTGGAGAAATTTCTGTTCTTTGCCCAGAATATAGCTTTTTAATGGAACCAAAACATCTGTTTGAATAAATTTATTTTATGGAAAAATTGTAAATTTTAAGTTGTCAAAAACCCAAATTCAGAATTATAAATTAGCTTATTATTATAGGATGCTGATATATTATTGTGGGTACTCTTACCTCTTTTCACTAATGCCAAATAAAAATTTTAAATGGATTATAATACAGAAAGTATGTTTTAAGCCATATTTTCATGTGAGGAGGTCTGTGCTCTGAACACCACTTGGAGAGAAATTTATCCCCGTCTGCTTTTTTAATGATTGGAGGCCTTGAAAGTTCTAGTTCCACATCTTACTTATCTGGTTTGAATTGTAATATTTAGGATAAAAGTTGGGCCACGAAGCCACATACTCAAGTGAGTGCAAGTAAGCATTTGAATGATGGTCTAAGCCAGCCGTGGGCAAACTACAGCCCACAGGCCGGATCCGGCTTGTTTGAAATGAATAAAACTAAAAAAAAAAGACTGTACCCTTTTACGTAATGATGTTTACTTTGAATTTATATTAGTTCACACAAACACTCCATCCATGCTTTTATTCCAGCCCTCCGGTCCAGTTTAAGAACCCATTGTGGCCTCCGAGTCAAAAAGTTTGCCCACCCCTGGTCTAAGCAGATCTCTATACTTATCATTATCTAAGTGTGTGATCATTCTAGTATTTCCTAATTTTATTTTATTTACTTACTTATTTTAAAATATATTTTCTTGATTTTTTTAGAGAGAGTGGAAGGGAGACGGATAGAGACATAGAATCATCCATGATGAGAGAGGAACATTATCCATCTGCTGTTTCCTGCACTCCCCCAACACGGGATCAAGCCCACAATCCGGGCATATGCCCTGACCTGGACTCGAACCAGGGCCTCTTGGTTCCTGGCTTGATGCTCAACAGCTGAATTACATTGGCCTGGCTCTAGTGTTTCCTAATCTACACTAATAAAAGACAAACGTGCAAATTGACTGTACCTTTGCCATGCCTTAAGCCACGCCAACCAGCCAATCAGAGCAACTGTATGCAAATTAACCCAACCAAGATGACGGCCGGCATCCACAGAGCTGGAGTGAGCAGGAAGCTTGGTTGCCCCAGTGATGGAGCAAGCCAAGCTTCCCTCCTGCCACGGCCGGCTCTGAGCTCCACTCAAGGCAACAAGGTTTCAATTATAGAAGATAAATAAACCCCAGATACCTGCTTTCAGCCGGCTGTGGCCACGGAGCTGACGTGAGCAGGAGGCTTGGGTTGCCCCTGGCGATGGAGGAAGCCAAGCTTCCTGCCCGCCCTGGCTGACTCTGAGCTCCACTCAAGGCTACAAAGTTTTGATTATAGAAGGTAAATAAATCCCAGAATAAAAAAAAGAAAAAGAAAAAAGGAGAGGCTGGGAGCTTCCGTCACTGGGGGGCTTGGGCAGCCTGAAAACGGCCCTCAGCCCCTCACCCAGACAGGCCAGGCACCCCAGTGGGGACCCCCCCACACTAAAGGGGGTGTGGCCAGCCTGAAAACAGTCATCAGCCCCTCACCCAGGCTGGCCAAACCTCCATGGGGTGAGGGTCGCCACTGGGGGGGGGCTTGACCACCAGCAAACAGCCATCAGCCCCTCACCCAGGCTGGCCAGGCACCCCAGTGGGAACTCCCACCCTGAAGGGGGGGTGACCACTGCAAACAGTCATGATCCAGGCTGGCCAGGCCGGTAGTGGCAGGAGCCTCTCCCGCCTTCTCAGCAGCACTAAGGATGTCCGACTGCAGCTTAGGTCGCTCCCTGCTGGTAAGTGGACATCTCCCGAGGGCTGCCAGACTGTCAGAGGGATGTCTGACTGCCAGCTTAGGCCCGTTCCCCACCAGGGAGCGGGCCTAAGCCAGCAGGTGGACATCCTCTGAGGGGTCCCAGACTGCAAGAGGGCATAGGCCGGGCTGAGGGACACCCCCTCCCCAGTGCACAAATTTTTGTGCACCGGGCCTCTAGTTTTACAGAATCATTTGACAGTAAGCTGCTTTTGTTAAAATCCTCAGCTACTTTACCAGTCTTGTGGGACCATATTGAGCTAGCTCTCTTTATGTATATTCGATAAGGTTTACTAAATCCAGGACACTTATTAAAAGTATTGGTCTCCTTTTTTTTTAAATTAAATCTTTATTGTTCAGATTATTACAGTTGTTCCTCTTCACCCCCCATATAGTTCCCTTCCACCCAGTTCCCACCCCACCCTCTGCCTTATCTGTGAAGCTCTTTATCTGACCTTCAATTCTAAATGATAGCTTTGCTGGGTGAAGTAATCTTGGTTGTAGGTTCTTGCTATCCATCACTTTGAATATTTCTTGCCACTCCCTTCTGGCCTGCATAGTTTCTGTTGAGAAATCAGCTGACAATCGTATGGGTACTCCCTTGTAGGTAACTGACTTTTTTTCTCTTGCTGCTTTTAAGATTCTTTGTCTTTTGCCCTT
>NW_006291383.1:7734417-7748401 GCF_000327345.1 Myotis davidii | reverse complement strand
GCCTCTTCCTGAGGCTACCCAGCAGGAGCTACGAAGAGATCTGCAGATTCCCCTTCCTTGTTTGGGGTTTGGAGGTGCCCAAATGAGGCCCAGCTGTGAAGCAATGCAAGCTACTGTGGAACCTTTGGCCTTCTCTTGGAAGCTCTGGGTCTGTCTGGCCCAGCTGTAGTTTGTTAGGTAATTTTCAGATTGCAAAGGGCCAGGGCATTCATATGCAAAAGCCTCTGCTGCAGCTTGGGTGGGGCGGGGTCTCAGGGAATCAACAGGGCGGAGCAAACAGCTATGGCTGATCCTCAGCTCTTCACTAAGAGGCCCCACTTCTCAGTGTCCCGGTAATCGCTGCAAGCACCCCCGAGAGAAAGCCGCCCTCGAGTTCCGACTGCTGCCAGACAGTCCAGTCTCTCCCTGTATGCGTCTAGGTCCCCAGAGACTCGCCCACAACTGGAGTTCAGAGCAGTCGGGGTCTTGTGACTCCTTCCCGATTCAAAAAGACAGCCGATTCAAAAAGACAGTCGTGTCCTCAGTCGCCAGCCCCTGCCTTGTGCGCCTCCGTACCTCTGCACTTCTGCACCTCCTCTGAGTCTCAGTGTGCTTTTCTCTTTCCTTCTAGTTGTAGAATTTCCACTCAGCCAGCCTCCCTGTGGTTCTGGATGATGTCCGTTTTGTCTTTTAGTTGTATTTTTGAATTTGTTGTGGGAGGCAGCAATTTCCAGTGTTTACCTATGTCGCCATCTTGGTTTCTCTTAGTATTGGTCTCCTTGATCTCCTAGATAAATTATTATACACCATTTAATTTGTACATGTTTTATAATTAGTGTTTGGTTCTGGTTATTTAAATTTTATACCATTGAGTTCTGTATGTTGTGATTTGTCAAAATTTCAAAAACCAAAGAAAAATATATTTAGCATGTTTCATGAAAGGCAGAGAGCTACGAATTCTGTATAAGTTTTCCAGATATTAAGCAACTTGATAACTTGTCAGAGGTGTATGGCCTGTGCAATCAAGTAACTGAGTGAGACAATTTAAGATGAGGACATATGAATGGAATAAAGTAGATGATTAGTAAAGGTTGCATGTGGAAAATGTCATTTGAACTAGGCCTTGAAGGATAGCTTTCAAAGTGATCTAAAGAAGAGCAGATCACCACTCAAATTTTTTATTGGCTTGATTTGTTTGTTTGGCTGTTTTCCCCTTTTCTCTGAGTCAGAGGATCCCAGATGAGGCCTTTGTTATCAAACTTTTACTCAAATGTCAGTCATTTCTGTTCCCTATTCTTGTTTGTGGAATCAGGCATATGACTTAAAAGTTATATACTCTACACCTTTTTGCCAGAGTTGTGTATATAACCTTCCTTAACATGTCCACTCTTTTGAGCAAGAATCAAGGCTATCTGCCCAAGAACCATCATAATCAGTCTGTTTCATCCAATACCAAGTCCTGGGGCTAATGGTGCCACCAGTTCGCTTATTTGAGAAAATTTGAACCTTTTCCTTTCCCCACTGGGAGTTTGTACTGCCTGTGGCCCATTATTTTCATGTTATGACATTTCTTTCACATTCATGTTTTTGGTTTTTGTTAGTAACCTTCCATTCCTCTTTCAATTTTAGTTTCATTACTCCAGGAGGTCTTCCAATCTCTCTCTCTCCTTTAGTTTGTTCTCTTTGTGAGTTAAGAGAAACAAACAAACAACTAGGCATAAGATTACTCCCAGTATCTTTGAATCAAGAAAGAAATCAGTAATACTTAAAACTTTTAAAAATGAAAATAGAGATTCAGATATGACCCACAGTTCTAAGTATAGGAGAGAATACTGACAAAAACTCAGAGGTGGGAAAGCACAACATATACTTATAAGATGGCAAATGGTCTCATTTAGGCCAGAATGCATCTCACATACTGTTATTGTATGTATATCCTCACTTTGTGTCTTGGGATTCTGAAAATATATTTTTTGTTGGATTATTGCCCCATTAGAAAAAAATTCTCATCTGTTGCAATTCCAATTTGAAACTGCTTCGTTCTGGATTCCTTATCCTTGGACACTCCCAATAATTTATGTGGTCACATTGGGTCTGATCTGTTCCTGCGGTAAATGAAAGCACACAAGCACAAAACTGTGTAGGCATAAATGAGAGGCATATGGCAGTGGTGTAAAAGGAAGGAGTCTTCATATGCCTGGGTGGGCGAGCTGAACTAATAGCTCCCAGCAGTTCTTCTGAATCAGACATTGTGGAGCCAAGAGTCTAGCATTTGGAATTCCACTGCCTGTGCGAAAGGTCTGTCTTTTATCCTTCAAACCACCATTTGTTAAATGGCTAATGACCCAGTGGACCTGTTGACAACAAAGGGGGAAGACTGGCAAAGATCAAGTTTAAAGGGAAAAGGAAAGAAAAGTTCAAAAGTAGGAAAGTAAGAACAAAAACAGTTTGATCGTATCTTCACTTACCCTTTATTATTACTTTTAACCAATTTATTGTGGAGAATTTTGAAAATGCACAAAGTTGACAGAATAATGTAGTGAACTTCTATGTACTTTACGCCTCAGCCCCAGTCATCTGCAGTTACCACACTTAATGAAGGGAAACCAGAACTCTGGTGAGCCTTGAGTTTGGTTTGTAGGCCTCTCTAGATCTTGTCACTTCTGGCCTAATGCTATCACACTTCTATTTTTCCTGTTTCAGCACTTGGTGTGTACAGAACACTGTGTTTAGGATTTGTGATGAGTAGATCATTACTTCTAATACCTTAAGGAACTAAGTGCTGTTGTTCAAGTATAATTATTCTATCGAGAGCATAGTGAAGAGGGGACTTAGGAAGGCTTTACTGAGAAGGTGGCATTTGTGTTTACTATAGGAGAGTGCAGCAAGGAGGTAGGATCCAGATAGCAATGTAAGCTACATTAGCTGTTTTCACTGAGCTATTTATTTAGAATGTGATATTTTTGTTACATTTATAACACAAGATATATTTTAGACTAGCTCTTCCTCCTTGCTTTTTAGAAATACAAGTCAGGTTCAGATATTTTCTGCTAAATTGTGTATCTCCTTGAAAGCTTATTTTCAAGATTAATTCTGCAAGGTGTGTTTTTATAGGTTCTTTTGAACAATACCATTTCAAAGCAAGTTGAGCCACATTTGATTGGATGCGACTTGTGAGAAGATGTGGGCTTTGTCTGCATCTCTTGTTTCAGATGTATTTATCAGTGAAATAAGCCAGAAGAGCAGTCTTTTGTATTTTAAAAAGCAACAGGCCAAGGGGAATATACCATAAATAATGTTATAGATTAATGAGGTATTGAGCTAACCTGGTACCTTCCCCTGCCTTGTGCTCCGTCATCTGCTATTTCTCAAGGAATTATTCCTTTTTGTATTTCAAGCCCATGTTTCTCACTATCTACAGATGATGTTTGGTTTGGTTCGCTGTCTTCTCATATTCAGCTGTTTCGAACTGCATGGATCTACTCACCCATTCCTGAACAAACAATGCTTCTTCCTGACTCTTAAACCTTTATCACTTTTCCCTTGCATATATTTTGTTTTGTTCTATCACTTTTTGAGAAATTCAGGTATCATGGACACACAATAAACTATATATATTTAAAGTATACAGTGTAAGTTTTCACATGGATATACCTGTGAAACCATCACCACAATCAAGATATCATGAACAGCCGAAACCAGTTTGGCTCAGTGGGATAGAGCGTCGGCCTGCGGACTGAGGGGTCCCGGGTTCGGTTTCGGTCGGGGGCGTGTACCTTGGTTGCGGGCACATCCCAGTAGATGTGCAGGAGGCAGCTGATCGATGTTTCTCTCTCATCGATGTTTCTGGCTCTCTGTCTCTCTCCCTTCCTCTCTGTAAAAAATCAATAAAATATTAAAAAAAAAAAGATACCATGAACATATCAATCACTCCTACAAGTTTCTGTTAGATAGGAAAAGGGTCTCAAGGTCTGGACAGTTTTAAATATTATGTCTTGCTAAATGTTAAAATGTGGTATAGTATTTTATAGATGCAGCTGTAAACAGGAGGAACTGACAGGAACTCAACCTGATGAAAGTAGCCAACTGCAAAAATAAGTAAATAAATAAATCAACATGTAATTGACCAAATAATGTATATAAGCATTGGCTGAGGCTCCCTTCCAAGACAGAGCTTTGGATAGGAATCTCCTGTCTCCTTTACTTCCTGCCAAGCAAATGAAATATCAGTAGTTCATTGCTTTTTATTGTAGTACTAGAGGCCCGGTGCACGAAATGCATGCACTGGGGTGGGGGTAGGGTGAGGGTGTCCCTTAGCCCAGCCTGCACCCTCTCCAATCTGGGACCCCTTGGGGGATGTCCAACTGCCAGTTTAGGCCCAATCCCTGTGGGTTGTTTATTTTCTTAATGAGTTTTGAGAGTTCTTTATATATTCTGGCTGTAAGTTCTTTATCAGATATTTTCTGCCAGTCTGTAGCTTATCTTTTTCTTTTCTTTTTTAAATATATTTTTTTATTGATTTCAGAGAGGAAGGGAGAGGGAGAGATAGAAACAGCAATGATGAGAGAGAATCATTGATCAGCTGCCTCCTGCACGCCCGCTACTGGGGAATTCAGCCTGCAACCCATGTATGTGCTCTGACTGGGAATCACACCGAGACCTCCTGGTTCACAGGTCTACGCTCAACCACTGAGCCATACCTTTGGGCCTTTTTATTTTCTTAGTCATGCTTTCTGAAGTGTAGAAGCTAAAACTTTTTATAAAGTACAATTTATCAATTTTTTCTTTTATGGGCTGTGCTATACTTTTGTTGTAGCTAAGAAATATTTGTCTAACCCAAGGTTGCAAAGATTTTCTTAAATACTTTCTTTTAGGACTTGTATAGCTTTGTTTTTACATTTAGCTCTTTTGTTAATTTTTAGCTCATTTGCATATGTTGTGAGAGATGCATCAAAGTTCTTTTTTTAAAAAAAAAATATGGTTTTTTAGCCCTAGCTAGTTTGGCTTAGTGGATAAGAGTGTCGACCTGTGGACCAAAGGGTCCTGGGTTTGATTCTGGTGAAGGGCACGTACCTTGGTTGCAGTCTCCTTCCAGGCCCAGGCCCTGGTTGGGGCTCGTGCAAGAGGCAACCAATTGATGTGTTTCTCTCACATCGATATTTCATTTCTCTATGTCTTTCCCGCACTCTTCCACTTTCCTTAAAAATCAGTGGAAAAATATGCTCGGGTGAGGATTAACAAAAATAATAAATAAAAACGATTTTTTAGTATGTTTTCCAGAGAAAGGAAGGGAAAGGGAGAAAGAGAGATAGAAACAATAATGAAGAGAGAATCATCTATCGGTTGCCTCCTGCACACTCCCACTGGGGATTAAGCCTGAAACCAGGTATGTGCCCTGACCTCATGGTTCATAAGTAGATGCTCAACCACTGAGCCAACTGGCCAGGCTGTTTGTGGTACTGCCTATGCCACGCATTTTGATTTCCCATAATATAAAGTCAGGTAGCGTTAGTCTTCCGACTGCACTTTTCTTTTTTCAAAGTTGTTTTGGCTACATTAGGTTCTTTGCATTTCCAAATAAATTTTAGAATCAGCTTGCCAATTTCTACATATAAAGCATGCTGAGATTTTTTTTAAACATATTTTATTGATTTTTTTACAGAGAGGAAGGGAGAGAGACAGAGAATTAGAAACATTGATCAGCTGCCTCCTGCACACTCCCCACTGGGGATGTGCCCACAACCAAGGCACATGCCCTTGACCGGAATCGAACCTGGGACCTTTCAGTCCACAGGCCGACGTTCTATCCACTGAGCCAAACCGGTTTCGGCACATGTTGGGATTTTTATTGGGACAACATTGAGTCTTTTGGGAGGGGGGATTGACATAGCAATATTGAAATTTCCCATTTGTGAACATAGTACATCTCATCATTTATTTAGGTCTTGATTAATTTTTCTTAGCAATGTTTGAAGTTTTGAAGTACTTATATATCTTTGTCAAATTTCTCAAGTATTTCAGTTTTTGATACCATTGTAATTTTAATTTTTTTTTATTTACTGATTTGAGAGAGAAAGAGAGAGGAAAGGGAAGGAGAGAGAAACATTGATTTGTTGTTCCTCTTATTGATACATTCATTGGTTGATTCCTGTATCTGCCCTGGCTGGGGATCAAACCCACAACCTTGGCGAACCTGACACTCCAACCAACTGAGTTACATGGCCAGGGCTCTGTGTTTTTTTAATTCTTGAAAAGCAGAAAAGGTGGTTTTGGGTTTTTTTAAAAATTGCTTTTATTGATTAGAGGAAAAGAAGAAGAGAGAGGGAGAGAGAAATATCGATCAGCTGCCTCCTGCACACCCCCTCCTGGGGATTGAGCTCACAACCATAGCATGTACCCTGATGGGATATCAAACTGGCAACCTCTCCATACACCGCACTACACTCAACCAATTGAGCCACACTGGCCAGGATGGGCTGTTTTTGTTTTTAATTTCAACTTTGATTACTCATTGTAACTATGCAGTTGGTTTTTTTGTATATTGATCTTAAATCCTGCAACTTTGCTAATAAATTCACTTATTTCAATAGCTTTTTGTGGATTTCATTCAGTTGTCTACATCATCTGTAGATAGTTTTACTTCTTTCTAATTATCAATTATTTTACTTATTTACTTAATACCAATATTGTCTCTGTTGTCACAACTTCAGAGATTCTGTCCTCTTCCATTCCCTCTTGTTATCATCTTGGTCCTAGCCTTATCATATCATATCTTTTTATGATATGTATCACTAATCACTAAATCATTAATTAGTCTCTCTAATACCATTCTTATCTCACATCTGTCTTGCTTGTAGCTATGAAAATTTGTCTTCAGAAAACACTGATTTCATTCTGTTTAAGGGCACATTGTGGTTCCCATGAAGTCCTGACTTATTTATTCCTCCACATTGGGATCTTTCCCTTCCTGCTAATAATTAACTTGTGTTCGCCCATCCAACTTATTCTAGTCTAGTTCCCACCTAAAACAATACACGGGGGTGAGCATTAGAGTTGAGATTGAGAATTTGGTTTAAATTCCTGCGCTGCCGCTTAATATCCATATAATCCTTTTGTGTGTATGTTAATCCTCACCCAAGGATATTTTTCCATTGATTTTTAGAGAGAGAGAAACATCGATGTGAGAGAAATCCATCAGTTGGTTGCCTTCAGCACACAGGGATTGAGCCTGCAATCGAGCTACGTGCCCTTGACCAGAATTGAACCAGCAACCCTTCAGTTTGTAGACTGATGCTCTAACCATTGAGCAACTGGGTAGGGCCATGCAATCTTTAATAAGGTCCTTAATCTCTGGGTACTTACTGTGTGCTCATCTATAGGAAGACACTAACATGAGAAGGTCCTCACAGTATGGTTTTGAAGATTAAAAGAAAACATAGTAATCCTGGCTGTGTGCCTGGAACACAATGTGGGTAGTCATAAATATTTAGTCTGACACTATTGTGGGCACTGAGTGAATGAATGAGTGCTTGCTTGCTTATCCTGTTTCTGTAACAGTTGTTTATCATGTTATCCCATCTCAGGATACCCTCTTCATTTTCCAGATCCTTTGAATTCTTCCTCATATTTCAGGGTCAATGAAGTCTACTTCAGTTACTCATTTTCCTCCATTCTTTACATCCCCGTTGAGTTGCTATCTTATTGAATTAAGGACTGGAACTTTTTAAAACATATTCCTCGAAATGAGTAGCACAGGCATATCATAGTTTCTAAAATAATTAGTTGGAAGATAACTATCACATGATCTCACTCATTTGTGGAATATAATGAACAATATAAACTGATGAATAGATCCAGAGACATAGAAGTGTCGAACAGACATCGAAGCGTCAAACCTCAGAGGGAAGTCAGGGGAGGGTTAGAGAGGGGAGTGAGCAAGAGACCAATCAAAGGACTTGTAAGCATGCATATAAGCATAACCAATGGACACAGTCAGTAGTGGGGTGAAGGCCTGTGCTGGGGGGCAGGAGCGGGCAGGGAGAGGTCAATGGGGGGAAAAGGAGAAATATATAATACTTTCAACAATTAAGAATTTAAAAAAACACACCAAAAAACAAACAAAATAATTAGTTGGTTCTATAGTTAATTTAGAAGCAACAAAATGCTTTGTAAAATTTGGGTTTTGGAAGGGATGAGATTAAAATTTCAGGGGAAAATAAGTTGAATTTTATATGATATAATGGAAATGGTAGGAATATTTTCTCATCTGTTTAATGGTTAATTTTAAAGAATAGTAATTTACTTTTTAAATTTTAATTTTGGTCATCACATTGAGTCGTCATGCAACAGGATGGAAGTTTGGGGTAACTAAATCACATTGTTTCCCTGGCTGGTTGGCCCAGTTGGTTGAATGTTGTTCCATGCACTGAAAGGTCATCAGTTCGATTCCCGGTCAGGGCTTATTGCCCAGGTTGCGGGTTCAGTCCCCAGGTCCTCGTGCATACAGGAGGCAACCAATAAATGTTTCTCTTTCACATTAATGTTTCTCTCTCCCTCTCCCTTTCTCTTGAAAAACAATAAAAGCATATTGTTTTTTTAAATCACATGGTTTCAGCTGAACTAGACTGTATAGTACTTTAGGGTTACATATATATTTACAATTTAAAAATAGTAATCTGATTAGTATGCACAAAGAAACTTCTCTTATAGCATGCTATTTGAAAAACAGCTTAAGACTTTTCAGATTCCATTAAAAAGTTCTGTAATGCCCAGCCCCTGTGGCTCAGGGCACATGCCTGGTTTTCAAGCTCGATTTCTAGTAGGGGGCGAACAGGAAACAGCTGATCAATGTTTCTCTCTCTCTTTCTCTCTCCCTTCTTCTGAAATCAATAAAAACATGTTTTTAAAAGTTATGTGGTGTCCTAGCTGGTTTGGCTCAGTGGATAGAGCATCAGCCTGTGGACTGAAGGATCCCAGGTTTGATTCCGGTCAAGAGCACATGCCTGGATTGTGGGCTCAGTCCCCAGTGTGGGGTGTGCAGAAGGCAGCCGATCAATGATTCTCTTTCATCATTAATGTTTTTATCTCTCTCTCCCTCTCCCTTTTTCTCTCTGAAATCAATAAAAATATTTTTTAAGAAGTTCTGTGGTAAAACTGCTCATTAGGAAAAGATTTATTGGACTATTTAATATTACAAAATAAGGGGCTTCAAACACAGAAGATGATACAGTTTACTTTTATTTGTTATGTTAAATATACACAGTAATCATTCTAAGCTGTTAGAGTTTTCCTTAGTACTTCGCAAATAAAGTATGGTAATAAAATCTTGACATCCAGGATACTTGTTGAAACTCCTGATCACTGTTCACATTGAAATTGTGCTCTAGGGGGTGCTGTTCACATAGAATATAATGTGGAAAGTAATCTCTAACAGTTGTGCAAGTAGCAGGTATTAACGTAATGCCTTTGGCTCTAATAAGTCAATAAAACAGTTTGAATATTGCTGAGAGCTAGAATTTAAGATGCATTGAGGGATACTGGAAAGGGTAATTTTCAGGCATCTTGGAGGTCTGAATGCAGGAGCCAAGTCACCAACTAACATCTAGCCTTCCTATGGTACCATGAAGAATTTGATTAGATGTCTCTTTCATGGCTAATTTTTAAAAATATATATTTTTATTGATTTCAGAAAGGAAAGGGGAGAGAGAGAGAGAGAGAGAGAGAGAGAAACATCAGTGATGAGAGAGAATCATTGACCGGCTGCCTCCTGCACGCACCACACTGGGGATCGAGCCCGCAACCGGGGCGTGTACCCTGACCAGGAATCGAACCGTGACCTCCTGGTTCATAAGTGGACGCTCAATTACTGAGCCATGCCAGCAGACTGAACTCATATTCTACTACTTTCCCAGTTCCAGCCACACAGATCTTATAGTGGTTTTTTTGTTTTTTTTTGGTTTTTTTGTTAATCTTCATGTGAGAATATTTTTTTCATTGATTTTTAAAGAGAGTAGAAGGGAGTGGCGGGGGGAGAGGTGAGAGGGAGATGCATCGATGTGAGAGAGAAACGTGCACGTGCCTGACTGGGGCTGGGTTTCGAACCTGCAACCCAATTTGACCAGAAATCAAACCCATGGCCCTTCCCTCCTTAGACGAATGCTCTAACCACTGATAAAACTAGTCAGGGTGGATCTTTATATATATATACTAGAAGTCCTGCGCACAAAAATTTGTACACTGGCATGGGAGGGGGGCCCCTCAGCCCAACCTGTGCCCTTTTAAAGTCTGGGACCCCTTGGGAGATAACCACCTGCTGGCTTAGGGCCGCTCCCCAGGTAGCAGATGGCACGCCCGATCTCGCAGTGTCTGCCCCGTCTCCCCCGGTCACAGTTGGCAGGCCCGGATCCCGCACTGGGGTGGGTGGTGGCGGGGGATCTCGCTGCCGCCCACCCTGCCCACCCCACCCAAGACACTGCAGGCCCAGATCCCACACTGGGGCGAGCAGCCACTCAGATTGTGCTGCCGCTCGCCCTGCCCACCCCGCTCAAGACACTGCAAGCCCGGATCCCTGCTGTGGCGAGCGCAGCTCGGATCATGCTGCCATCCGCCCTCCTGCCCCTCCCTGCACATGGCATGCCAGGATCTCACGATGAGGCAGCACAGCGGGATCTGCCTGCAGTATGCAAATTAGCCGCCATCTTTGTTGGCGGTTAATTTGTATATCACGCTGATTAGCCAATGGGAAGCATAGTGAAGGTATGGTCAAGTACTGGGGATTGAGCCCGAAATTCATACATGTGCCTTTGACCAGAATTGAACCCCGGGACCCTTCAATCGCAGGTCAACACTCTATCCACTGAGCCAAACCAGCTAGGGCAGGGTGATCTTACAGTTATTTTAATATTCTAGTCCCTATCTGGAGTCAGGATTTTTATCTAGACTGCTCTTTCTCCACCTATCTATCCTATGACTCATTTCTAATCTTCTCAGTGGGGCTAAACAGGCTACCCCATTTAAAATTGCACCCTGCCTCTTCATCCCCCTTTACCAGCTTATCACTTTCTAACATACTGAATATTTTAGTTACTTATTTTGTTATTGTCTGTCTCCGCTTGCTAGAAAGTAAGTTCCAAAGAGGACAGGGATTTTTGTCTGTTTTTTAAACTTCGGCTCCCAAGCCACATGCAGCTCTTTGGCCCCTTGAGTGTGGCCACGAAGTTTCAATCGCACTGTATGTGCGCACCCACACGTGGTATTTTGTGGAAGAGCCACACTCAAGGGGCCTCAGTTTGCCGACCACTGGCCTAGAACATTGTCAGGCATGTGGTAAATATTGGTTGAATGAACGAATGAATGAATGAACAGAATAGAAAGCAAGGTAGACATATTGTCCCTGATCTCATAAAGTTTACAGTTTATAGTTTGCTTTTCCTAATGAAGTTATCCATATTTTTCTTTTTTCTTTTTTGTTTGGTTTAAATATGTGTAAATCAAAATATTTGTGAAATAATAAGCATTTAAACTTTAGAAAACGCTATTTCTATTTTTTATGTGTTTTTATTGATTTTAGAGAGAGGAAGGAAGAGGGCAAGAGAGATAGAAACATTAATGAGAGAGAAACACCAATTGGCTGCCTCCTGCATACCCTCACTGGGGATCAAGCCTGAAACCTGGGCATGTACTCTGACCAAGAATTGAACCGGCTACCTCTTGATGCATGGGTTGATGCCCAACCATTGAACCACATTGGCCAGACTAGAAAACACTACTTATTAAAAAGAATGCTATCTTGTGTTGTGCTTTTAATCACATAAGAACTATAAAACATTTAAATAGAAAAGCCATGTGCCAGAAAAGGTGATGACATGACAAATTTTTGAAATATACTGTTAGGTTACCAAGGATCTTAATTTATTGCTGTGGAGCAATTAATTACAAAATGTTCTATTTCCTTGCAATGAAAAGCAAATTTTTTGGCTGACAGGTAGGATTCACAAGCCAAATGATTTTAGCTCTCATTAGGGTTCTTTCTTTTATTGATTTCTGAGAGAAAGGGAGAGGGGGAGAGAGATAGAAACATCAATGATGAGAGAGAAACATTGACCAGGTGCCTCCTGTATGCCCCCTACTGGGATCAAACTTGCAATCCAGGCATGTGCCCTGACCGGGAATCAAACTGTGACTGCCCGGTTCTTTGATCATTGCTCAACCACTGAACCACGCCGGCCGGGTGGGTACTTTATTTCTTTATCCTTTTGCAATCTACCATTAAAATATACCCTAAATTCTATTTAAACCCCAAATTCTATGGTAGAAATCAAATATGGAAGACTTTTGAACAAATATCCAGTGTTGAAGCAAACATAAACATAGATATCATATAGATGCCAACTGAGGAAATATGACTAGATTTAGTCAATAAATAAATCTGTTAACATAATCTGCCATGTGCCAATTTAAATAATGAAAACATCACTGCAGGAGGCTGTTTTGTTCAATGTCCTATAAGGCCTGTGTCTTCTGTGCAAGCCTACAACTTAATAATCCTATGTAATAAAAGGCTAATATGCAAATTGTCCCCTCAACCTCCGGAGTTCAGCCGGAGTTCAACCAGGAGGCGGGGCTGGCCAGCCAACAGCCCCTCCCCCCTCACTGGCCCCCCTCCTGATCACCCGCCCCCCCCCCCCCCCCCAAGCCAGTCCAGCCCAATCAGCCCCAATCGGAGCGGTCCAGCTGGACCCCACCCATGCGTGAATGCATGCACCGAGCTTCTAGTCTTCTATTAAAGCCTAATATGCAAAGTGTCCCGTCGGGAGTTTGACCAATGAGGAGTTCGATCACTTGTTATGAGGTGCGCTGACCACCAGGGGGCAGCGCAGAATGAAGGAAGGCCCTGGCTGGCAGCCGGCAGCTACTAGGAACCCTACCAGTGCACGAATTTTGCACACTGGGCCTCTAAATAATAAGACTGAGCTTTCTGCCTTTTTAAAAAATATATATTTTATTGATTTTTTTACAGAGAGGAAGGGAGGGGATAGAGAGCTAGAAACATCCATGAGACAGAAACACCAATCAGCTGGCTCCTGCCCACCTCCTACTGGTGATGTGCCCACTTTTTTTAAGAGAGAGAAACATCGATTCAGTTGCTTCCTGCACATTCTCTTCTGGGGATGTGCCCGCAACCAAGGTACATGCCCTTGACCGGAATCGAACCTGGGACCCTTCAGTCCGCAGGCTGATGCTCTATCCACTGAGCCAAACCGGTCAGGACAACTTTCTGTCTCTTCAGTTGTTTAGTTGAGGGAAGAGATAGTTATTTGTACATGAAACTTTAATGGGGCTGCTAATATATCTCCTCTATTTGTGATTGACACTTTTGTTTTTCCTGAGCATTTGCCATGATTTAATAATAAGCAGTTCTGTGATGGCTTTAATATTTTAAGAAATTAAGATAGCCCTAGCCTGTGTGGCTTGGTTGGTTGGGCATTGTCGTGTACACCAAAGGTGATGGGTTCATTTCCTGGTCTGGGCACATACCCAGGTTGCAGGTTTGATGGTCGGTTGGGTCGTGTGCGATCGGCAACCAATTGAAGTTTCTCTTTCACACCTCTCTCTAAAATCAATTAAAAAAATTAGATAGTGAAGGTTATAAAGCTTGTCCCCTCCACCGGGAGTTTGACCGCTCACTATGACACACGCTGACCACCAGAGGGTGGCACTGAATGAAGGAAGGCCCTGGCTGGCAGCCAGCAGCTACTAGGAACCCTACCAGTGCACGAATTTTGCACACTGGGCCTCTAAATAATAAGACTGAGCTTTCTGCCTTTTTAAAAAATATATATTTTATTGATTTTTTTACAGAGAGGAAGGGAGAAGGAGAGGAATAGAGCGTTAGAAACACTGAAGAGAGAGAAACATCGATTCAGTTGCTTCCTGCACATTCTCTTCTGGGGATGTGCCCGCAACCAAGGTACATGCCCTTGACCGGAATCGAACCTGGGACCCT
>NW_006291383.1:7719770-7734293 GCF_000327345.1 Myotis davidii | reverse complement strand
TCTCCTCTATTTGTGATTGACACTTTTGTTTTTCCTGAGCATTTGCCATGATTTAATAATAAGCAGTTCTGTGATGGCTTTAATATTTTAAGAAATTAAGATAGCCCTAGCCTGTGTGGCTTGGTTGGTTGGGCATTGTCGTGTACACCAAAGGTGATGGGTTCATTTCCTGGTCAGGGCACATACCCAGGTTGCAGGTTTGATCGTCGGTTGGGTCATGTGCGAGAGGCAACCAATTGAAGTTTCTCTTTCACACCTCTCTCTAAAATCAATTAAAAAAATTAGATAGTGAAGGTTATAAAGCTTTGCCTTAGGGGCCATCCCATAAAAACCAAAGTAAATACATTTTCAGTGTATGTGAATTTTGAGTTTCTATTTGTTTACTTTGAAAAATTACTTTAGCTCATTATGGCCTGTTTGGATGTATTTCTTTGAAATGAAAAGTTTACCACATATAATAGCAAAGAAAATTAAGTTTTTGTTGCCTCTCTGTTTAGTTTCATTTCAGAGCTAGAATTTGTTAAAAGTGAAATATTGCCTTAGCCAGTTTGGCTCAGTGGATAGAGCGTCAGCAGGGAACTGAAGGGTCCCAGGTTCGATTCCAGTTAAGGGCACATGCTCTGGTTTCAGGCTCGATCCCCGTGGAGGGTGTGCAGGAAGCAGCCGATCAGTGATTCTCTCTCATTGATGTTTCTATCTCTCTCTCCCTCTTTCTTCCTTTCTGAAATCAAGAAAAATATATTTTTGAAAAATTAGATAAGTAAAAGTGTGAAATATTAGGCTTTAAGAGAATTTTAAGGGAATGTAGTACAAGTAAAAATTTCTATGGAAATATACAAGAATAATTGGAATGAACTGAAGAATTTGTAGGGTTTTCCAGCAGAATATATGAATATCTGTAGGTTCTATTCTTATTTTATAAAAGTAAGAACTGTTAACCTTAATATTTTGTGTTTCCAACAGAGAAGTTGATTGTATGCTTGAAATACTAAATGGTTTAATTTTTCTTATGTCTCATGTTTCTTACTCTGTCACGGGACAGGAAGTAAAAAGTCTGCTTGGCAAAAAATTAACTTAGATATAAGATAAAAATCTGTATAGGCGCTTTTGCTTTTTGAATGGAGGCATTCCAACAAATCTAGTTGTAAAAATCTCTCTGAAGTGAATTTTTCCCCACTAACGTTTATTATAAACCAGAAACACCTTTCTAACGAGTAAAAAGAAGAAATAATCCCAATATATAAAATGGGAAAATTATAAGGAAAGCATCTCTGTATTCTGGTTGTTGTTTAAGTGCTAGGCCTCTTGTGAGTTTTAATCTTCCCCTGTAAGTTCGATTTTACCTTGACAACTTGGAGTTTTGGTCTCTTAATTACTACTACTTCTCTGGTCTTTGGACTTCAATTTCCTTTGGGTAATAGGTTTCAGCAATAGGGTTATGTATCTCTTTTTTCTTTTCTTTTCTTTTTTTTAAAGAGAGAGAGAAGAAGGAAGAGAGGAAAAAAACATCGATCGGTTGCCTCCTGTATGCTCTGACTGGGGATCAAACCCAAAACCTAGGTATGTGCCCTAACCAAGAATCAAATCCACACCCTTTTGGTATACAGGACAATGCTCCAATCAACTGAGCCACCTGACCAGGGCTGCAATAGGTTCATGCATCATAGTAAGGATGTGCTTTTAATTGATTTCAGATGTGATTAGTAAGAATAAAAAAAATTGTCCCTACTCATCTGCTAGCTTCACCCATAATTTGGCACACTGTTTACAGAAATCACTGCTTTTATTTTTCTTTGTATTATGTAGAATATCACTAAATATGTAAAAATTCTATTTGGACTTAAGAATGAGCTAAAAAATGAAACTGATAGTACTAGAAAAACATAATGTATGGTTTTTTTTTAAACTTATATTTTATTGGTTTCAGAGAGGAAAGGAGAGGGAGAGAGAGATAGAAACATCAATGATGAGAGAAAATCATTGATCGACTGCCTCTTGCATACCTCCCACTGGGGATTGAGCCCAGGTTCTTCCTTGGTTGCAGGCTCCTCCCCGGCCTGAGCCCTAGTCGGGGCACATGCAGGAGGCAACCAATCAATGTTTTCTCTCAAATCAATATTTCTCTCTCTCTTCCACACTCTCTAAAAATCAATGGAAAAATATACTCAGGTGAAGATTTAAAAAAATAATAAATAAAAATTATAAAAACGGGCAAAATTGTGTTTTCCCCAGCAATGTTCAGTAACTACAAATTAAAATAACCCAAATGTCCATCAGCTGGTATGTGCTATGTTCATCTGTTATTGAATAAAAAGAAATGAATACTGCCTTGGCCAGTGTTGATCAGTTGGTTAGAGATTGTTCCATGCACCAAATGGTCACGGGTTTGATTCCCAGTCAAGGTACATACCCAGGTTGTGAAGAGGCAGCCAATCATTGATGTTTCAATCTTTCTAAAATAAATAAAAACATTTTAAAAAAATTTTCTTAAACCAATGCCTTTGGGAGCATTTGAAATCTTGCTTCCTGGAATGTCCTCAGTTTGACTCAAACTCATAAAATAAACTAAAAAAACAACAAAAAAACCCCAAACCAATCCCTTTATAAATTCTATTGTAAAGCAACCACGTAAGCAGTTCTGTTCACTGTTCTGATATATTGCAGTGTTGGTTTCTCATCCTTTATTTTATTTATTTATTTTTAAAATATACTTTTGGAATGGCTAAATAAACTATAATAAACACTTTTTTTAATCCTCACCTGAGGCTGTATTTTTTACTGAGTTTAGAGAGAGAGGAAGAGGGCGAGAGACAGGAGAGACAGAGAGAAAGAGAAAAAAAACATCAGTGTAAGAGAAACATTGATCAGTTGCCTTCTGGAGAGAGAGAGAGAGAGAGATATCAGTGTAAGAGAAACATTGATCAGTTGCCTTCTGTAGTGCCCCCAACCAGGGATTGAACCTGCAACCCAGGTATGTGCCCTGACCAGGAATTAAACTGGAACCTTTCCATGCACAGTAGAGTGCTTAACCAACTGAACCACTCTGCTGGGACTGTCTGTCATCCTTTATTTTTAAAAGTACATGGTGTATTGACTGATGAATCTCAAAGGGAAGGTGAGGGTGGGGGATAGGTGGAGAGAGATTAATCAGGGAGCTTATATGCATACTAGTGGCCCAGTGCATGGATTCGTACACATTGAAAGGAAATTAATTAGAAGGTGGCCGGTGGGACAGGACTGGGCAAGACAGGCTGGACATATCCTGAAGCCAACATCCCATGCTCCCTCCCTGGCCTGCCGTACCTGGGGCAGCGCCGGGGCTTGAAGGGCATCTGCGGTGACCGGTGACCGCAGCTGGCAGTAAACCAGATTTGGGGCCGACAGTGTCTCAGCCACAACATAACCCATGGCCAAAGATGGAATCGTGCAGCCCCGCGAGTATTCCAGCTCTCTCCTCTTTGGTTCCACGGTGCGTCACCTGAGAACAGCAGCTGCCAAGTCATTGTAGCTCAGCAGCTCCTGTGTTAAGCGTCTGCCCCCTGGGGATCAGTGCATGTCATACCTACTGGACGGTCAGACGGTCGGACTGTCGCTTAGTCTTCTATATATATAGCTATTCATAGCCCATGGCCACAGACAATAGTGTGGTAAAGGCAGGGAGGGAGGAGCTTTGGGGGGTCAGGGTGGAGGAGGTCAATAGGAAAAAAAGGGGGGGACTTCTGAAATACTTTCAACAATAAAGATAAAATTTTTAAAAAGTAGAATGTCTTATCAATTCATGATGAATTGAGTATGTTAGTACCGCATTAAATAAACCTGTGTCACACTTTAATTCCTTTTGTCTGAGTTTCTTTAAAAAAAATTGTCCCTATTCATCTGCTAGCTTAACCCATAATTTGGCACACTGTTTACAGAAATCACTGCTTTTATTTTTCTTTGTGTTATGGAAAATATCAGACCTAAAAAATGGACTCTCGTGGACTTCAACACCCAGCTCTCATAATTAGCAACTTGGCTCCTCTTGAAAGAAATCCTAGACAGCATATAAACCTATCAAAAAAAATTTCTGTATATATCTCTTAAATGATAAAGACTAAAAATAATAATCACAAATCTATTATTATACCTTAGAAGCTTAAAATAATTCTTTAATATAACTAAATATCTAGTGAATCCTAATATTTTCCCAGGTATTTTTAAAGTTGGCTTGTTAAAATCGGGATCCAAATAAGGTTCACACATTGCATTTAAGTCTTTTATTTCTCATTTAATATGTAGGTTCCCCTCCAACTCCCTATTTCCCTCTTTTTTTTTTTTTACAGATATGTATTGTTTGCAATAGATTTTCTCATATTTTGTATTTTACTAATTTTATTCCTGTGCTATAATTAACACCTTTCTATGTTCCTTCAAGATTCTATAAACTGGTTATTAAATCTAGAGATTCCATCAAATTCAGATTTACTTTTTTGTTAAGAATGTTTTGTAAAAAAGAAAAGAAAAGAAAGAATGCTTTGTAGCCCTGGTCATTGTGGCTCAGTTGGTTGGACGTTGTCCTGTGCATTGAAAAAGTTGCGGGTTAGATTTGTGATCGGGGCACATACCCGGGTTTCAGGCTTCATCCCCAGTAGGGGGTGTGCAGGAGGCAACTGATCAGTGTTTCCCTTTCACATTAATGTTTCTCTCTTCTTCTCCCTTCCTGTCTCTCTAAAAAATTAATTTAAAAATAGTTATTAAAAAATGCTGCATAGGTGGTAGTATGGAGGTACATTAATGTCCATATATCTCTTACCTCATTATAGTGGCAATTGATTGTTACCTAGTTTAATTTTTTCATATGGTATTTGCAAAATGATATTGCAACTATAATTTTTCAATTTTAGTTGGATTATTTCAATAGGGATCAATTTTCACCAACTATCAAGAGGTACAGTTTATATAGGAAGGTAGGTAAAATGCTCAATTCACTAGTTTCAGAATAATGAATTGGTTCTCTAGTTTCTTTCAAAAAGGGGTCAATTACTTTTTTAATAAGTACCATTATGAACTCATGAATTTAAACATTTTGGTGCGTTTAAATTCACTGTAGTTATTTTTCTTGATGCTCAAATGATCTCATTTTAGTTAGTGGGAGCCTCTTCAGGTTAGCTCCCAAGTCATTTGGGCACAACTCCAGAAGCTTTATTTTTTATAGTTGGTTTGTTCAAATCAGAATGATAGCTTTATTACTTTCTGGTATAAGTTTTGTACATTTCCTGCTCCATACCAGGAGTCAACTTTTCTAAAGAGCCCTGCTTCCTTTTAGTGGGAAATGGTATTTAGGATACATAATCTGGGTGTGAGAAGTGAAAGAACACTTCCTTTTCCTTTTTAAACAGCAACAAATATTGTCTGATACAGTTCCTATGGGTCAGAATTTTGGGGCAGTTTACCTGGATGGTAGTGACTATGTATATGTGCAAGTTGATATTGGCATTGGTGACTGATTTCAGTTCCTCACCATGTGGACCTCTTCTTAGGGCTGCCTTGTGTCTTTATGACCTGGTGGTTGGCTTGTCCCAGAGCCAGTGATCCAGGACAGCCAGTACCATCTTTTCAATTCATTTCCCTACTAGACAATATAGGGTAATATAATGCTCTGGCTCTGGACCCAGACTACCTGGTGCTGATAACTAGCTATGTAAGTTAAGTAACTTACTTAATTCTTTGTGCCTTACTTTTTCTGTAGCTGTAACTTTGAGATAATGGTAGTGGTCCTGTATAATATCGGGTCTTTGTGAAGAGAAATTAGAACAGTCTCTGATACTTAGTGGTACCCATGGTAAATGCTCAGCCTGCTGCTATTGTTATTACAACTCCTGGGACTAACTAAAGACCTGAAACCTAGTCAGTAACTTGCCCTTCAGAAAAATCGTCTCTCTTCCTATTTGTCCAAAATTGCCATGACAGAAAAATTGTTTACAGATTTCCCGATATTCTATGTTAGAAGATTAAGGGTTAGAGAACTGATTATGTGTGTGGAGGATCTTTCATTCTTAATCTGTGTTCATGATGATTTTAGTGCAGGGTGTGTGTTCATGTAATATGGCCCAGGAAGCAGCCAAGCCTCCCCTTGCCCTCCTTTTATTAAATGTCTGCGTGATTTATGTTTTAAATCCTCACCCAAGGACACGTTTCCTACTGATGAGAGAGAGAGAGAGAGAGAGAGGGAGAGAGAGAGAGAGAAAAGCATCCACCAGTAGTATCGGTTGCCTCCCATATGTGCCCCAACCAGGGATCAGACTGCAACCTACTAGTAGGTATGGTCCCTGATTGGGAATTAAACCCACAATCTCTTGGTGCACAGGATGACGCTCCAACTGACCAAGCCACCAGGCCAGGGACCCTTGTCTCCTTTAAAAAAAAATTTTTTTTTATTGATTTCAGAGAGGGAGAGAGAGATAGTAACATCAATGAGAGAGAACCATTGATTGGCTGCCTCCTGCACACCCCCTATTGGGGATCGAGCTCACAACCCGGGCATGTGCCCTTGACCGGAATTGAACCCAGGACCCTTCAGTTTGCACTCCGATGCTCTATCCACTGAGCCAAACCAGCCAGGGCCTTGATCTCCTTTTTAAAAAACTTTTATTTTAAAGTATAGATTCATAGAAAGTTACCAGAAAAAGAAAAAGGTACGGGGAGATCCAGTGGACCAAATGGTAATATCTTGTGTAGCTAAGTACAGTATCAGTTTTCAATGATCAATTTTTACTTAGCAGAAATTGACTGAGCAGCTATTGTATGGTAGGTATTTGGGGGTATAAGTGATTAAACTCTGACCTTGAACAGTTCAGTCTTTCTCTCTGGGTTCTCATTGTTATATTTCTAAAAATGTTTTGTGTGGTTTTTTTGGCTCTTTATTTTTGACTTGCATTAGTAGTTAAACATTATGTTATTAACATTCCTGTTTGTCTTGTTTTAAAACAATTTTTGCACTGTGTCCCCATTTTTCATTTTATAATCTTTACAGCATCAGAACCACATTGCCTGTATTGTCTTATATTAATCATGTGCCGGTTTTGCAGTGCTACCAAGTCTAGACCTGAGAGGCAGCTTGTAAATCATTTGCATACATTTCTGTTTATATTCCCCAAATTAATTCACAACTTTACATTTTTCATCTAATTACATGTTTAGAGTAGTTGTTAATAATTCATTTTAAGAAGGAATTTTGTCATGTAGGATTTAAAAACTGGCTTAAAGAGCAGAAGCTATTAAACAATAGCAGAAACCAGACAATATGTAGGACTTTAAATAGTAATTGTTAAACATTTGAATGTTCCCCAAAATGAGTCTGCCTCTGTGTGCGTTTCTACATATTATTCCACGAGGGACTTGCACAGATAGGTTTTGCACAATATCCTTGCTGTTATTGTCAGCCATAAACAAATTACACGTATTTAACAAGTTAATGTCAGATTGGCCAGGAGCCACCAGGAGGTGTGTACTTAGTGACATCAGCTGGCAAAGAGCCCTAGTAACAGGGAGGGTTGGGAGAGTAGGAGGGAGAGAGAGACAGAGAGACTGACTGTATCTGGGGATTCTGGCAAGGTGAAGAGCTGGTCTGTTTGGCAGGACCTTCCCATCTGGGATCCATCTGTGTTTCCCTGGAATGGGACAGGCAGCTCTAGTCAGTGAGAAATCGCAGATGTGAGAGAGCTGACACATGTCCAGCTAATGAAAAAAAGGAGGAAGGCTGATTTCGGATTGGGCTTTGAAGATTAGGAGGAGAAAAAGAGGGGATTTTTACTATCTATTTCAAATAAATTTGGTATATTAAGAATCTGGATTGTTATAATTGGGCATTTGGGGTAAGTATATTTTAATTTAGTTTTGGGGGCTAATCTGGGCAATTCTCTGCCTTTCAAAGCTTTTCATTTATTTCAGATTATGATGATATGCATGTTTTTTGATATTTGATAGTTCATAATTTAGTTATTCAGTGTTGTTTTGCTGCTTCATTTTGTTCCTATTTCTGTATCATTTTTCATTTGCCACTCTTATTTGAAAGCCATGCCTTTTTGAATGGACACTTGAATCATATGTAATGTATGAATTGTATGGTTAGGGAAGTAATCCTACAAATATTTCTTTAAGTATTCCATACCAAGTCTTTCTGTGATGTTTTGATGGAAATTTTTCTCCGTTAGTATGCAAAATACAGATAGGCAGTGTTAAAATGATGGCTTATAAAATACTCTTATTGTTAGATTTTATTTCAACGTATTCAGGCGAATAACAACTAAAAGATACCACAGTAAAACTAACAGTATTTTTTAAATTTTAATGTACTTAGCTTTTTCCCCATTACATTTTACCCCTATGCTGTTTTCTTCTATTCCCACAAAATAAACAAGTAACATCAACAAATCTGACTTGAATGGTGAGTTTGGAGTAGGTTTGTCATGCAGTAAATTCACATGCACATAGCTACTGTGTTCTTTGTTAGTTTGTGATGCATAATTTAGCTTTTTGCTATTACCATTCATTGTATTCATGTTTGCAGGCCTCCAAATCCAGACAACTATGGGAAGAGCATGGGTTTGGGAGCTACATATGCTGTACAACCATTATTTACTAGTTCTCTGATCTCAAGCAAGCTATTCGTTCTCTTTGAGTCTCTATTTTGTACTATGCCTGCCTCATGTCATTATTGGGGGAAATTTGTCTGGCACATAGAAGGCATACAAATTAGTTTAAGAAGTTTTTAGATATTCATTATTCTGCCATGATTGGTTCTGTAGCCATTTGCATTTTTAACTTCAAACTGGGGTTAAGAATGGGTCTTGACTATATAACTTTAATTTTCAGGATACCTTCTCTCACTGTACTTACCTCCCAGGTTATCTGTATGTTGTTAAGTCTCACTATGGTAAGAAACTATTTGGAAAGCATTCTAAGTATTCTAATGCAAATCAGCCTCTTATATTATGCCAGAACTTCAGAAAGTCAACAAACAAGAATGAGGTACTGAATTATACTGTTTTGTGACATATTATTTCAATTGTAATTTTTGCATTGAAAATTTTACTAGTTCTCAACTAGGAACTTTAAAAAATACTTTTATTCTTTAGAGCTTTTCAACTTTCTCTTATGTCAGCTGGAGGGGATTACAATACTATTTTTTTAAAAACTTTCTAGTCAGATTTCTTGAGGTGGGGGACACTTTTTAAATGAAGCTTTTAGTAAGTATTCTCTTATCCAAATTGACTAAATGACTTCATAAGAAATTTCAAGTTTGTGTTTTGATAGGTGCAATATTTAGTATCTTTGGGGGCTTGTCTGAATATTTGAGAAGATATAGTGCTTATACTGAGTTTACATGATAATCCTTCAGTAAGCAAGTAATTTTTATTGCACCTGAGGAGACATGCTTCTGGATAGTGTTGAAAGAAAAGGACTTAATGCTAACGTGTAATGTAAGCTGGGGTTTGCTGTGAAGTGGCTAAAAAGGGATTTGCATACTGCTGTACATCCATTCTAGAAACACTTTTGGTATTAGAATTTGAAGCATAAAAAATTATAAACTATGCATTATAAGATGTGACAACCCAATGAATGCATATACAAATAGTTGATAAAAAGTCCTACTAGGACCACACAGTTCAGGAGAGTAGTTGCTTGTTACTAAGGTAATAACCAAGATACCTTTGAGTTGAACACTGGAGAAAATCTTAGTACTTTCTGAAGACTATGAAAGTGTTCAGAGAAGCTTTACTACTATGAAAAGAGGAAACCTAAATTGACTTGAGTGAATGACCCAACCAAGGATTTTTTTTTTAATTTTATTTTTTATTACAAAGGGTATTACATATGTGTCCAGTTTTCCTGGGATAACTATTTTTGTTCATCAGTTTATAATGGTCTTTATTATCCATAAATGAGTGAGATCATGTTGTATTTTTCCTTCATTGACTGTCTTATTTCACTTAGCATAATGCTCTCCAGTTCCATCCATGCCGTTGCAAATGGTAAGAGTTCCTTCCTTTTTAGAGCAGCATAGTATTCCATCGTGTAGATGTACCACAGTTTTCTAATCCATTCATCTACTGATGGGCACTTAGACTGTTTCCAGATCTTACCTATGGTGAATTGTGCTGCTATAAACATAGGGGTGCATATATCCTTTCTGATTGGTGTTTCTGGTTTCTGAACCAAGGATTTTTTTCATAACAAGGTGGGCCATGTTGGACTGAAGGTGTGTAATGCAATAAAGTCAAAGTGGAGAATGAGGATACTGACATTTAAATTGCATCTTTGGAACATCAAGAAAGCATGTTTTGGAGTTTGAATGAACATATTATATACCAAATCGTAAGAATTCAAGTGGATCTGAAAAATTGGTTGGATCAGTTCATTGAAGGTATTTTAAGGCCACTCAATGTTAGAAGTGTTCATAAGTTCCCAGTGATGATCTATGGAAAAAGTTAGGTTGAAAAGGATCTTAAGAATAATGTAGTCAAATGCATTATTTTCAAGATAAGAAAAATTAAGGGAATGGAAGTGGAATAGTATTAAGTTTGCATGGCACAGAGTTTAATACCTTAGTAGGTGGCTGAGCTTGGACTTGAATTGTCTTCTGTGTGCTTTAAATCAGACTTTTTCAAATGCATGGCTACACAATGTTAATTTCTACTGTGTTTTCAATAATACCTACCTATTGTTGCTGTCTTTCCAAATCCAAGAGTAATTGTTTGTTTCTGATATACATATCTATATACATGTACATATCCCCATAGCCCCCTTTTTAAAACTTGTGATTTATATCAGGTAGTTCCAATATTTTATTTTTTGGTTTATCCTCACCTGAGGATATTTTCCCATTGATTTTTAGAGAGAGTGGAAGGGAGGAGGAGAGACAGAGAGAAACACCAATGTGTCTCCCTCACACCGATTGGTTGCCTCCCGAATGTACCCCCAAGGGGCTGGGGATCGAGCCTGCAACTAAGCTATGTGCCCTTGACTGGAATCGAACCCAAGACCCTTCAGTCCACAGGTCGATGCTCTATCCACTGAGCCAAACCAGCTAGGGCGGTAGATCTAATTTAAAAGGTTTTTGCTGTGATGGACTGTGTGGGATATTTAATTTTTCCCTCCAAGTTCAAGTCAGTAAATATAGGAGTGAGTTGTGGCTGTAACTTGCAGAAAAACAACTCAGTATAACTGGTTTTTATATTTTCACTGGTTGATGGGCTTTCCAAACAGCATTTAACTTTTGTTTTTTTGTTAATCCTCACTCAAGGATATATTTTCCATTAATTTTTAGAGAGAGTGGAAGGGAGGGAGAGTGGGAGAGAGAGAGAAACATCGGTGTGAGAGAGACACATCAATTGGTTGCCTCCCACATGTGCAAGTCGGGAGTCGAACCTGTGACCCTTTGGTGCAAGGGCCGATGCTCTATCCACTGAGTTATACCAGCCAGGGCTAAACAGCAGTTAACTTTTAAGTCCCATGTGGCATCACATTTATTCTGGGACGTTTTAAATGCCCATGGATTCACTTTTTTTAAAGCATCCCCAAACCTGCAAAAACAACTTTTTGTGCTTTGTTTAAAGCACAGCTAGTGGAAATCCTGTTATTATTCAGTCCTGAAGCAGCTTGTTAAAGATAGATGTCTGGTAAAGTGGAGTGCAATTCTGCATAGAATACACACACACACACACACACACACACACACACACATACACATACACACATATATATCTGCAATTGCTTCACATAGTTCTGAAGTAAATACAGTAATACAATATTTTCATTTGGTTATGGTTGGAGGAAAGACAGTGAAAAGACTGTAGGCTTTGGCACTAGGGTGTGTAACCATGAGCTGATTTAACTTTCACCTCTAAGCCCAAATTTTCTCACCTGTAAAACGGGAGTAAAAATAGCTGTTACTGTGGTTTCTAATGATTAAGTTAGAAAGTAATAAGCATGATACTCGCTGCATGAATATTCAGTAAGATTTATCTTTCCACATGATTTTTCTTAGTCCTCCCTAAAGATCGAAGTCACAATGTATTTTTTGCATATTTTCAATAAATCTCTCTTCAAATTGACAGGGAACCAACCTTGTTTCCTTAACTAATTCCTAGTCATGAGAGAAGAGTGTGTGTAGAGAATGTAGCATCCTTAAAAACTCAAACCTGTTGCTGTGTGGCAAGCTGTTAATGTTTAGGGACTTTCATTACTTATCCTGCTGCAAGAGCTGGGGGATGGGCCGCTTTGTGGGTGACAGATGTGCCCTGTGCTGCCTGCAGGCGCGTGCCGGCTCTCTCCCTCTGCTCCCAGCACCAGGTGCAGCCATTGTTCTGGCTGGTCTGTCTTCATCCGGCCTCGTCTGTTACTCTGCTCTTTCTAGCTCATTGTTTCTGTAGGAAATTAGCATTAAAAACCCATCTGAAACCCCCATGTCCCTCAACTGCAGGTGACTGTTATTGGCCCCAGCTGCCACCCTTGCGCTTGATTACTTCCATATGGGTCTCTGCAAAGAAGTAGTAGCGATTTATTGATTTCCACCACAACCCCCACCTCTATTACTCAAACTATAATACCCTGAAATCTATTAGACCCCCAATAGGCTGTATAGCTTAGTTGGCACTACAACTGTGATGAACGTTTTACAAGCAAAACTAATTACACCCTCTTTCTCCCCCTTTACCACCTTCTACCTAAATATTAAATGTAAAAAAAAACAAAACCACCAGAGTGTCATAAGTGGAATAGTAAATATTTTAGATGTCTGGAGATGAATCTTTCTTAGTAAAGCTTTTAGACTTTGGATAGGCTTTTATGGAAAATTTTAGTCACTGCTTTAAATATTTTATACCACACCCATAACATTCAAGCAAACCATGACCCAGAGGGCCTCTAGGGTGGGGATGGGGAACACAACATTTTTGGTCATTTGCTTTTCTGTTTATTAAATTTAATCCGGATAGGCAATTGTTAGGAAAGGGCCTTGTTTAAAATGATAATATATTTTGTGGGGAAAACTGTATGCAATTAGAATTAATTTTGCATTATTGTGTAGTTTGCACCAATTGTCCTTACAGTTTATTTATTGGGATAAATACAACAACAAGGAGTTTTTTTCTTCCTTCATCAGTAAACAAATTAAGTGCTCTATTTTGGTTATTGGTCTAAATCAAGGTTGTGACCTTAAACAGGTTACCAGGCTTAAAACCCCAAATTGAAATAGTTATTGGTTCCTGGTTAATTGTATTGTGATCTTGACAAAGTCATATCCCTAGCCATCAAGAGTACGTATCTGGTTCCAGTAGCCTTTATGAGTAAATAGTCAAGAATCAAGGTGGAGATAATTAAGTAAGATCTTTTGACTGCTGAGTGTTTAGCTGTGCAAACCAGTTTTAAGTCTTGAGTTTACATTTCAAATAAAGTTATTTAAGTTAACCAATTTCAGTAATTTGAACTTAGCTACATGGTACTTATATCACAAGTAATTATGGAACAGAATGCCATTTCAGTGGAAATGTCTTTTGCCTGTCTTCCTTTCCTTTCTTTTCCTTTCTCTTCTGGAATTTGGAGTTTTAAAAGGTCCTAGGATTTGAAGAGCCCATGATAGCCACATTTTACATGATCTCTCAGATGAAAGCAAGCCTCCAGGTAAAGCCATGTGGTTGCATTCATTTTTTATTTATCTTTATTGTTGAAATTATTACAGATGTCCTCTCGTGTGATTACATTTAGAACAGGTTAGGAGTTGTAGTTTCTGAAGAGTCTTTTGTGAGCTTTCTAATTTGCCACCTCATGTAAACAGTGGAGAAATAGAAAGTTAGGTCAGGAAAGGGGAGAGTTGAAATTTAAAACTAAGTTTTCTGACTAAAATTTTAAGTGTGCTTTCATTTGAAATTTGGAGCTAGTAAAAGTTGGAACTGATTATAAGCATGATATGGCTATAGATATTATCTTGAGGTATGTGTACATGTGTTTTTAGTTTTTCTTTTTGGTGTTCATGAAGAACTGGGTTTTCCTTTAGTGTCCTATCTGACAAATATGCTTGTTTTATCACTAGAGGCTCAGTGCATGAAATTCATGCATGGGTAAGGTCCCTAGTGGCTGCCGGCCACCGGTTGGGGCCTTCGTTTATTCTGTGCCACCCCCTGGTGGTCAGCGCACGTTTTAGCAAGTGATTGAACTCCTGGTTGGTTGAACTCCTGAGGGGACACTTTGCATATTAGATTTTATCCCTGCGAGACGCTTATGCAGCTTTTCATTTCGGATGAGTGTTTCCTTTGTACTTTTGAGAACTTTTTGCTTCCGAAAAAGCCGAAGAGCCTCAACTGAGTGTGCCCTTCACTAATAGCCAGTGTACTCTTGCTGTTCCAGGAGCCATGTTTGCCCAGGACGGTGGGATGGTCGTCTTCATGTTGGAGGCTCTTGTGAGGAGATGAGTTGGTGAGCAGAGAATCGGCATGAAGATGCTCCCGGGAGTGGGCGTGTTTGGGACTGGCAGGCCCGGCCGGG
>NW_006291383.1:7716490-7719129 GCF_000327345.1 Myotis davidii | reverse complement strand
TAGAACTCTAGCTCTGACTCCAGCTCAGAGATCCCAGCTCACTGAAAGCAGGTTTCTGGAGTTTTGTTTTAGCTTCTATATGCCACTATGTTTCAAACTGCCCGCTCAGAGGCCTGCAGCAGCAGGCAGGGAACGTTGGAGTCCACCGTCACTGAAGCAAGCAAGCCTCATGTTCAGTTTAAGCTGCCTGGCTGCCGGCCGCCATCTTGGCCGTCAGTTAATTTGCATATCTCGCTGATTAGCCAATGGGAAGGGTAGCGGTTGTACGCCAATTACCATGTTTCTCTTTTATTAGTGTAGATATATAGATGCTAGGCACTGTGGGGAAAAAGTTGAATAGGAAAAGGAGTTTGCAGTCTAGCATGAGACATTTTTGTTTGGCCCCAGGAATGGTGTTAGGTAAATTGTCCCTTACCAATTCTAGGGCTAATGCTACAGAGCCTAACAGTCGCTTTTTTTGTTTGTTTTTTGTTCGTTTGTTTTAATGGGAAAGGCAAAGCATTCTTCTGTTGGCCCGAATAGGGAAACATGACAAATGACCAGGTGTGCTTTGATTGCCCAAATAACAGTTATGGTAGAGATTCTTCAACAGGGCTGGGACTAGAGTGAGGCAAATGAGGTACCTAGGTGAAAAATTTGAGGCACCCATTCCCCAGGTCAGCCCTGCACTTAAATTTGGGCCCTAGGCACCTCACTTGCTTTATGCCTATCCGAGTCCTGCTCTTTAATGTCTAAAGTAGGAGGAGGATGGCAGGCTTGATGAAATTGATCCAGAAATGTTATTTTCCATCTTTATTTTGGAGAGTGAATAAAATTAAAGTATTTCCTTGTGTTTCCAGCCAAGGGAACCATCTCTAACACCTGATCTTTTAAAAGTGAAGAGGGGGGGCCCAGGAGAATCAGTGGATTTGTCTTGGGAATTTTGTGTTTTTGGTCAATTTCAAATACTATAGTACATATATTTGAAGGTCCTTCAACTTTCTTGGTTTCTTTTTAATGTGCCACTTTATTTTCTTGACATTCTGGACAAATCAATATATACCCTGTGCTAGACAAGTGAAAATAGTGTGTGAGATAGATATTAGGGGATATTCCATACTCTACTTTTTCTGTTCTTTAAAAGATGATTGCTTAAATACCTTTTAACTGCATTCTGCAATCTCATCTTCTTGTGGCTTTACCCACATCTAAATTTGGATGACTACCAAATTTAGAATAGCAAATACTGCCTTGGCCAGGTGGCTCAGTTGGTTGGAGCATCATCCTGTGCACCAAAAGGTTGTAGATTCGATTGCCAGTCAGGGCATATACCTAGGTTGCGGGTTCGATCCACAGTTGGGGCCTGGGAGTCAACCGGTCAATGTTTTTCTCTCACATCCATGTTTCTCTTTTTCTTTCTAAAATTAAAAAAACAGCCCTAGTTGATTTGGCTCAGTGGATAGAGTGCCGGCCTGTGGACTGAAGGGTCCCGGATTCAATTCCAGTCAAAGGGCACGTACCTCGGTTACAGGCTCAATGGTTCATATTGATATTTCTGTCTCTCCCCCTCCCTTCTACTCTCTCTAATCAATGGGAAAATATCCTCAGGTGAGGATTAACCAATAAATAAATAAATAAAATATCAAAAAACAAAACACATATCCTCTGATAAGGATTAAAGAAAGAGAGAGAGAAATGATCTCTTTAAAAAAAAAAGAATAGCAAATACTTGAATTTTCATTGAATTCAATTTAAAAATATTGTTTTACTTGGTAACTTTGGTCTATATTCAGTGGTTATTTCTATATTTGGACTTACTAGAATCATTTTTAGGTTAGTTTTTCCTTTCCTTTCTTTCCTCTTCCCATGGAGATTGAAAAGTGTTTTCTATATTTCTTTTTGTCTGGATATTATATTTACCTTATTTTGATGGTTCTTCCGTGTGTGTGTGTGTGTGTGTGTGTGTGTGTATTTTTTTAATTGATTTCAGAGAAGAAGGGAGGGGGTAGAGAGAGAGAAACATCAGTGATAGAGAAAATCATTGATCGGCTGCCTCCTGCATGCCCCACACTGGGGATCGAGCCCGAAACTTGGGCATGTGCCCTGACTGAGAATCGAACCATGACCTCCTGGTTCATAGGTCAACATTCAACCACTGAGCCACACCGGCCAGGCTCTTTTCTTTTGTATTTTTTACCTTATATCTTTGTATTGCATTCTAGGTGATTTACTCAGCTTTATCTTTTAATCTTCATTTTTAAATTGTCTGATATGCTCTTTAAAATGTTCATTGAGTATTTTATTTCTAGAAATTTTTACTTAATTCCTTTACAAATATGCTTTAAGAAAACCTGGGTCCTATTCTCATTATTTAAAAAAATATCCTTAATCACTTTTTAAAAATTAGATTGAGGTATAATTTATATACAGTAAAATTTATAGTTGTACAATTTTATGAATTCTGACAAATGGTACAATCATGTAGCCATAGGTAGATATGTAGATACTAGGGGCCCGGTGCACGAAATTCATGCACTGGGTGGTGGTGCGGGGGGAGTGTCCCTCAGCCCAGCCTGCCCCCTCTCACATACTGGGAGCCCTCAGGCGTTGACCCCCATCACCCTCCAATCGCAGGCTCGGCCCCTCGCCCAGGCCTGACA
>NW_006291383.1:7688792-7715385 GCF_000327345.1 Myotis davidii | reverse complement strand
GGACCCCTAGCTCCTGGGACTGCCAGCTTCGACTGTGCCCAGCTCCCATCGCTGGCTCCACCCCTACTTCCTGCTATCTCTGGCCAGGGCTGAAAAGGTACCTGATTCTCCGATCATGGCTGCCCCTTTGCCCTGCCCCCCAGCTCTTAGCTCCCCCCTGGGTTTCCGATCACTGTCAGTGGCAAGGGGCTTCTTCCTGCTTTCCCTTTAGTCTCCCTGCATTGTGCCTACATATGCAAATTAACCGCCATCTTTGTTGTCAGTTAACTGCCATCTGAGTTGGCAGTTAATTTGCATATAGCCCTGATTAGCCAATGAAAAGGGTAGCGTCGTACGCCAATTACCATTTTTCTCTTTTATTAGTGTAGATAATGTAGCTATCACCAATCAAGGTATAGAACATTTCTATCATTTCCTTATGCCCCTTCGTAGTCAACCCCCATGCTCTCTCATCCCAGACCCTGGTAAATACTTCTCTGTTCTCTGTTCCTATAGTTTGCCTTTTCCAGAATGTCACTTCAAGTATAAATTGTCTAATCACTATGTTGTACATCTGAAACTAATACAACTATATTGTATGTTAACTATAATGTAAAGTATATTTAAAAATATAAATTGAATTCTGTGGTATGTAGACTTCTGTATCTGGTTTTTTTTACTTAGCATAATACATTTGAAATTCATCCATGTTGTTGCATGTATTGATAGTTTGTTTTTATGGCTGAGGAGGTCTCCTAGGAGAGGAGTTTTCCTTTCCCATATGAACTTTAGAATAAGATTTGTAGATTAGTGATATGATAATGTTAGTTATTTTGGTATTTGTACTGTGCTTATATAAGTGAATATCCTATCTCTTAGCAATTACACACTAAAATATTTATGGGCAAAGGGAGAATGATGTGTTTAGCTTACTTTCAAGGGGTCTAGGCAAAAAAGTAGGTAGGTAGGTAGAGTGGATGGATGGATAGATGATAGATAGATAAATAGATAGATAGATAGATAGATAGATATAATGATAAAAGAAATAGGTCAGTTAATTAGTGAAGGGATGACACTTAACCAACTGAGCCACACCAGCCAGGCATCCTTTGAGATTTAAAAAAAAAAAGTTTTTAACTTGGGGTATAAGAAACACAGCACAAAAAACAAAAAGAGAAGGGGAGGGTATGATAGTGAGTGATCAATTTAGTCTGTCAGAAACAGTAAACATAGCTGTTGTCTGAGAGTTATCAGATGGAAGAATATTATAGACAGAGAAAAGCAGTGCAAAGGTTGTATGGTGGGAATGAACTTGATGTGTTCAATGAATATAAAAACGGACACTGTAGTTGTACGGTAGTAGAAAAAAGAAGATAGAGAGAAAGAGGGATAGCTTCTGTAGAGCTTTGTAAGTCAATGTGAGGAATTGGGATTTTATTATAAGAGTGATGGGTAATTGAAGGTTATTAGTGGGTAGTAATGTGATCTGATTCATATTTTATAAAGATCACTCTTGTGGTATAGAGAAAAAATTATATGGGGGCATAGCTGAAAGCAGCAAGAACAGAAATAAAAAATGAATTTGGAGTAGGTTTGTGGCAGTGGAAGATAGGAGATGATTCGGTATGTTTTGGAGGTAGGTTGAGTTTTCTGAACTTGTTGATAGATTGCATGTTGAAAAAGGGAGAAGACCTCTTTCAAATAATTGTTCACATCTGCCCTCATTGTTATTCATCCATTCAATTAAATATTTTAAGTCCCCACTGTGTGCCAGGCACTGTGACGTTATATCAGTGAATAAAGCAAAGACTCTAACTTCATGGGGATTTAGTTCTTCTCTGAGAGACAGATAGTAAAGATGATTAATAAGTAATATATATGTAGTCTAAATTATGTTTTATATATATTTAAAATATTTTATAATATGTTGCAAACATGAGAAGTGCTAAGGAGAAAAGGAAAAGTTTTAAGAAGATTCATGTCCAGCTTAGGAAGGTATATAAAATAGGGTAATTAAGGAGGGTGGAAGGATGATGATTTTGAACATGCAAGGAGATGATGGATATAAAATGTTTTAGCACTTCTTGTGACACATTCTGCCTCTCACTTTTTTTTGGTTAAACCTCACCTGGGGATATTTTTCCCATTGATTTTTAGAGAGGCTGGAAGGGATGGGGAGAGAGTTAGAAATATCCATGTGAGAGAGACATAATGATTGGTTGCCTCCTGAACTGCCCCACTAGGGCCAGGGATCGAACCTGCAACCCAGGTACATGCCCCAACCAAGAACTGAACCCTGCAACCCTTCGGTCCATGGTTGACACTCTAATTGCTGAGCAAAACCAGCCAGAGATGTGTCTCTCATTTTTTGAGCATACATTATGATGAAGATCGAGGATGAAAGTTCCTTGTGGGGCACAGTCTTGATTCATTTTTTTGAGAAGAGACAGGAAATCACTAAAATGAAAGGCTAAAGAATTTTGAGTAAGGTAATAGGTGTTTGTGAGGCCTAGAAAGGTGCATGTGAAACATTCATGTATTGTAGGGGATTAATAACAAAAACACACTCCTCTAGCCCAGCCATTGTGGCTCAGTGGTTGAGTGTTGACCCATGAACCATAAGATCACAGTTCAGTTCCCGTCAGGGCACATGCCGGGGTTGTGGGCTCGAGCCTCATTAGGGAATGTGCAGGAGGCAGCCGATCATGATTCTCTCTCATTTATATTTCTCTCTCTCTCTCCCTCTCACTTCCTCTCTCTGAAATCAATAAAAATATATTAAAACAACAACATACTCCTCTAAAAGCAGTTTGCAAGGTCTTTTTACTTTAACATTCATCTATACGAGGGGTGGGCAAACTTTCTGACTCGAGGGCTACAATGGGTTCTTAAACTGGACCGGAGGGCCGGAACAAAAGCATGGATGGAGTGTTTGTGTGAACTAATATAAATTCAAAGTAAACATCATTACATAAAAGGGTACGGTCTCTTTTTTTTTAGTTTTATTCATTTCAAACGGGCTGGATTTGGCCCGTGGGCCGTAGTTTGCCCACGGCTGATCTATACCCAAACAGGTTTTGAGGTGGCATACAATAAAAGACATTTTAAAAACAACTCTTAAAAAACAGTAGAGGGTCAGGACTGAAAGAATTTGGAGAAGGATCCTAAGTGGAATAAAGCTGTTGCCACACTTCCCTATACTAACCTTTCAGACAAAACCAGAAGGAAAAACCCTGGAGTTTTACCTTGTTCTCATCTGGTTAGAGAATGCATACCTAGGAGTCTTCTATCCCAGCATAGTGAATCAGGAAAGATGTTCTGTGAGGAGATGATACCCAGGTCAGTTCTTCATGTTTGAATAAAAGTTAGCCTGAAGGAGATGGAGAGAAGAGTTTCAGTAAAGCAGGAGTGGGGAACGTTTTTTCTGCCAAAGGCCATTTGGATATTTATAGCATCATTCTCAAGCTATACAAAATTATCAACTTAAAAATTAGCCTGCTAGCCGTAGCCGGTTTGGCTCAGTGTATAGAACGTCGGCTTGCAGACAGAAGAGTCCCAGGTTTGATTCCAATCAAGGGCAATTTTCTTGGTTGCAAGTTCCTCCCTGCCCTGAGCCCCGGTCAGGGCTGGTACAGGAGGCAACCAATGAATGTTTTTCTCTCACAACAATATTTCTGTCTGTCTTTCCCTCTCTCTTCCACTCTCTAAAAATCAATGGAAAAATATCCCGGGTGAGGATTAAAAAAATTAGCCTGCTATATTTGGTCAAACATTTAATTAACTCACCCCTAATGCCTTGGCAGGTAGGGCCAGACCAAATGATTTCTCAGGCCTTATCTGGCCTGTGAGCCAGACGTTCCCCACCCCTGCAGTAAAGTATGTGGTTAAAGTGGAGGATGAGACTGGATAGCTAGTGAAATGTCTAGATTATATAGTGTATTCTATGCTATGTTCAGGAGCTTAGACTTTTTTCAGTAGGAAACAAGGCTTAAGAGTCGCACAGTTTGTTTTATGCTCTTTTTTAAAAAAAAACACACAGGGAAATGTGACTTGGAATTTTGGTGAATTTCAAGGAGACAGTCTCAGAGTCAGGGAGACCATTTTGAAATGATTACTGTAGTCAAGGCAAGAGATGAAGGTCTGACTTTTGTCTGTTGTAGGTGGAATAGAGAGGGCCAGAGGACTTGAACTTGGGGTGGTGGTGGGTGGGGGAAGTGATACAAAGTAATGATTGATTTTAAAATGAAAATGAAAAGACTGAGCTGATCAGTTAATGTTTTCCAATGTAGCCTATAAATGGGTGTTTGTGCATTCAAAGGGAGGTTTAAAAAGAGTGAATAAACTTGGGTACTATATGTGTTTCATTAGACATTTGGCAAAACAATTTCTAAAATATTTCTAGCAACTTTATTTTCATTTCTATCTGCAGAATGAAAAAATAAATTCTGGGGTTCTTTTTTATTAAATTAGCAGACCATATGGTGTTTACACAGACTGGGAGCTATGGGAAGTGGCTGTTATTTTTCTCTTTCAGGATATGATGCTTTACCTGATACCAGTATTCTGAAACATTTATTTTGTAGTGAACAGTATGTGAAACACTTATTTTAGTCGTCATATTTTTCTTGATGCCTCAATTGATGTCACCATTAATATAGTGTAATTGTCACCATTAATATAGTGTTTAATCCTATTTTTCTATTTTAATATTTTTAAAATTAGATCTTCACTACTGATTTATATAGTGCTCTTCAACCTTTTCACATCATAGCACAAGGAGAAATTGATAAATTCTGATTGGCCATCCCAGACTGAGGAAATCAGTATCTCAGTATACTCTGATAATCATTCACATCTCTCATTTGTTCCTTAGCACACAGCTTGGGAAGTTCTGCCTTAATTGAAAAGGTATAAAAATCTTTCTGTATTGCAGTTTAGTTAGTTAACTCAAATTAGGAAAAAGTTATAGTTTATAGTAGTGGTCGGCAAACTGCGGATTGCGAGCCACATGCAGCTCTTTGGCCCCTTGAGTGTGGCCACGAAGTTTCAATCGCACTGTATGTGCGCGCCCGCACATGGTATTTTGTGGAAGAGCCACACTCAAGGGGCCGCAGTTTGCCGACTACTGGTTTATACGATGTATCAGATATACTAGGTAGTTGCTATGGTTAAATAGAGAACTTAGGAAACTCACATAGGCTAATGGAAAGATAGGCAAAGAAACAAATTATAGGTGATACAGTATGATAAATGACATTGTACAGATGTTTATAAAGGGCTGTGAGTGCAGATATGGGGGAATTTGTTAATTCTTTCAAGGAGCAATTGAGTGCCTGGGTGGGCTAATGAAGAAGTGAGGTTTGAATTGGACCTTAAAGTAGGAGTTTCCTAAGTACCTAAGATAGGGAAGGCAGGGCAATTTGGGGAGAGGGCATAACCTGTTTTATGTACTTTAGGCCTCTTTAATTTCTGTCAGAGATCTTCTCGAAAAATATAAGTAGATATTGGAACTTAGAAGATTGCTGTGATGGCAGACATGGTTATTTGCCCTGCCAAAGTGCCCATCTATCTTCCATTTATAATTGTTTGGATTCAGTCCCCACTATAATATAGTCTTATATTTGTACTGTGCTTTTAATTTTCAAAGCTTTTTATCTTCATAACAGCCCCCCAAGGATAGGAAATGAAAACCAGGTGGTTGTTTCTATTTTTATGGAGAAAACTGAGACATCATCATTATATCAGCATCCCCCCCTCCACCCTCAGGGTTGTTCATTAAAAGGCAAGAATAGAGCATCTTAAAGAGAAATTTCTATGATGACGATCATCAGAAGTTCCCAGATAAGGTCTTTCTTCTCTGCTTGGTTACAAAGGGTGCTGTCCAACAGAAAGAACCTCTCAGTCCTCTGGTTACAGCAGCGATTCTCAACCATTTTTATCTCATGGCATGTATAAACTAATTACTAAAATTCTGCAGCACACCCAAAGATATATTTTTTTTGCTAATCTGACAAAAAAAAAGGTATAGTTTTGATTCATTCACACCTGACAGCTGTTGTTGCATTGGCTGTTGTCATTTTTTTATTTGACCATCTAAGGCAATGGTTCTCAACCTTCCTAATGCCGAGACCCTTTAATACAGTTCCTCATGTTGTGGTGACCCCCAATTTCATTGTTACAAATTGAACATAATTAAAGCATAGTGATTAATCACAAAAACAATATGTAATTATATATGTGTTTTCCGATAGTCTTAGGCGACCCCTGTGAAAGGGTCATTCGACCCCCAAAGGGGTCGTGACCCACAGGTTGAGAACCGCTGATCTAAGGGCAAAGAGGGCAGTGTCCCTTAGTAAATAGTCAGGCATTGCACGTTTTAAAAATTCTTGCAGCACACTCGTTGAAAATCACTGGGTTACTGCTATAGTGCTGACTGATGAGGCAGTGACCAGGAGGGAGCCAGCAAGGCAAACAGCATGGTTGCTGATCACAGAGCTAGCAGCCCGACATCTGCATGCTGCAGTTGTAGCCGTTTGCTACAGCATATTCATATTTCTGTCCACACTGGTGAAGAATCCCAGGGCTTGGAGGAAGAATGCAAGATAAACCATTCCAAACTTATAATGTACTTCATCTCTAGGATTATATTATATATTGGGTGGAGATCCCATACTTGGTACTTTTCCCAATTCTTTTATTTCCATGTTTATTCCACTTTCCCTATACCGATTTTAGTTTAATGCCAAAATAAGATTGTGCTATCTTAACAGATGAATTGAGTAGGTGCTAATTGCGTCACTGAAATGTTTGCCAAAGAGATTTTATTTTCTAGCTGGTTTTGATCTGCCTCTATCCTTTAGCTGCTCTTGGAAAACACAGTAGAATACCTGATTATGTTTTAGGGTGTTGTTATTAAAATAGTTTTTTCACTGAGCCATGACACCTATTGACCCTTTATATTTGTATCTATACATAGAATTTTTCCTTTTTTTTTTTTTCTAAAGGTACCTGGATTTTTGGAATTAGTGAAGAAAAGAACTTTTTGGATTACTAAGTTTGATGTGCTATACTGGGAAGAAAATGATGATTTTGATGTGGAGCCAACATTTTCAAACCATAGCTGATTTTTTTTCTTACTCCTCAAGACCATTCATTTGACAGAATGGGCGTGCTTTGTCAGAAGACTCTCTTGTCTTGTTGACATAAGTGGGTTCCTACATTAGAGCTTCTACTTGTCAGTCTTCTAACTTCCATAGAGTCCCATTCAGCTATAGACTTGTTACATTTATATATTTGTGAAGAAAGACATGAACTCTAGAAGAAGATGAAGTATCTTTGCACTATGACCAATGTTCATACCTTTTATTAAATTCTTAGTCACACTGTACAAACAAACCTCATTGAGTCCTATAATAATTCACTGAGCATCTTTCAATTTTGATTCCTTTTGCTATACTTATGGACACTGGAGTCCAGCAGAGTTGTCACTTAATTTAAGCTATATGATCTTGGGCATAATTTAACAGCCTTAGTTTCTGATTAAGTAAAGGGGTATTGTCTCACATCATTGTCTTGGTATAAGAGTGCTTAGCCACATTTTTTGCACATACTGTAATAAATAAATGGTATCATTTACAAATGAACAAATGGAAATGGTGAGTAATGGTAGCCATCATTATAGTTGCTTCTTAAGTTATCTTTCCCAACAAGAAGGTCTTGCGCAACTCAGATCTTGGGTAAGTTGGAAACCTGCTTCACTATCAGCATGGACTTAGAAAGGTATATAGTGCTCATGGGCATCTGAATAAAGGCTTTTAAATCAGTTTTCCTTTGTTAGCAACTGGTCACTTTTTAGTCGTCATTAGAATAAATGGCTGCATAATACAAATAACATCAAAACACCATAAGTTAATATAAGAATAATGCAAACATTTGCAGAAACAATAAAAGATCAAAAGTAAATGACTTCCCATTCCAACCCCACATTTCCCCTTTACAGCTGACTGCTTTGGTATTTGTACACCTATTTCAAAAATTGTCCACATCACCAAAATTTTGTAATGTTTTCTAAGGGACTTTATATGATTGAATTTGTTTATATTGAGCATAAGTTTTCTTGGGAGTATTAATCTTTAAAAAATAGATCAGGTAAAGAGTTGAGAAGTCAAGGCTATAAAAAAAGGTAATTGGGGCCAAAGTTGAATATGGAAATGAGATAAACAATTCCTATTTATTTGTAAAATAACCATAAATGAATGTTATTAAATGAATTCTGCTTGCACCCATTTGCTACTATATTTTCTTTCAAGCTTTTAGCACTTTCTTCATATTGCAAGGTTGTTAGAGTTGCTGTACTCTGCAGAGACCCACGAGGCTGGCACAGCAACCCTCTCCTTGCAGTGCCTACAGATATCATCCAAAGGGGCCAAACACATGGCATTGTAGTGAATTTCCAGATGTCATTTTCTCTGTTTGGATGACTTGGAGCTTAAGAAGGATATTTGTTTTTGAATAGGAGCAAAATTGTTACTTTGGCTTAAGGCCCACTCTGGCACCATTCCCACATCTGTTATTGATTAGATGTGAATGCTGGTCACTCAGGATGCAGGAGTGCTAGTCTGATTATCAAGCTCATCCTTCAGGATAAAATACTGCCAGAAATTTGAAGAATGGCATAAACTGGCTATACATAGCTGTTATAGAGACTTTAATTTCATAGCGATTGTACAGAAGTTTAAATTGCATTAAAATTTTTTGATAGTGATGAAATTATCATAACATTAACAACAGAAACTGCCTTTAGAGAAAGGCATGGAATAAGTGGTAGAAGCCTTTTGTACTGCTTTAATATATATATATATATACACACACACACACACACACACACACACACATATATAATTAATGTAAATTGCAGATATTTTGTATAATGCAATGCATTTTCATAGTTGTCTACTTTGTGTAACCCATCTTTTTTTTAAAAAAAAATTTCTTTATTGGTTTCAGAGAGGAAGGGAGAAGGAGAGATAGAAACATCAATGATGAGAGAGAATCGCTGATCAGCTGCCTCCTGCACGCACCCCACTGGAGATTGAGCCTGCAACCCAGGCATGTGCCCTTGGCCGGAATTGAACCTGAGACCCTTCAGTCCGCCGGCTGATGCTCTATCCACTGAGCCAAGCCGGCTAGGGCGTAACCCAAGTCTTAAACAGAATTTAGAATACTTAAGTTTACCAGGAAATTCCTACATACCCTCCTGTAACCAATATCTCATTTCACCCCCTGTATTTCTATATCATGTAGATGGTATCATATAGTGTGTATTCTTTAATGTCTGCCTTTTGTGGTTTTAAGTTTCATACATGTAATTGTGTGAATTATTCCTTTTTAACATTGTAGTATTGCACTGTATGAATGTAACTTAGTTTATCACCTGTAGATGGGCATTTGGGTTGTTTCCAGTTTTTAGCTATTATGAATAAGGCTGCTATAAACATTCCTGTAGTTGTTGTGAATATGTGTTTTAATTTCTCTTGAGCTGGGATTATTCAGTCATTGGGTAAATATATATTTAAGTGCTAAACAGTTCTCCAACAGTCCAAAGTGGTTGTATCGTTTTATATTTACCAGCAAAGTTTTTGAGATATGTTCCATATCCCCCTTAACATTTACTCAGTCTTTTTTATTTTATTTTTTACATTAATCTGTTTCATCTCAACAATCTCTCTTCAAATCTCATTTTCAAAAATTAGGTTATTTGTGTTTTTATTGTTGATTTGTCAGAGTTCTAGTTACAGTTTAGATATGAGTCCTTTGTTAGATTTATAAGCTGTGAATAATTTTTCTTAACTATGGCCCATCTGTCCATTTTCTTAATAGTGTCTTTTGATGTGCAGAAAACCTTAATTTCATAAAGTCTAATTTATCAATTTTAAAAAATTTATGGAGTTTTTTTGGTGGGGGAGGGGTAACCTGTCTAAAAATTCTGTTTGACATGAGGTCATGAAGATTTTTCTCCTGTTCTTTTTACAGAAACTTACTGTTTCTAAGTGTTAGTGTACCATCCATCTTGAATTAGTTTTTGTAGAAGGATTGACATAGTATTAATTATTTTCACTTGAATATTCAGTTCCAGCAACATTTGTTAAGACAGTTTTTTCCCCAGTTGAACTGATTTGTCATTTTTACTAAAAATTACTTGCCATTGAGAATTTTGTCTTTTAACCTTGTTCTTTTGATATTGTTTTGACTATTCTATATCTTATTATCATATATAACTTTTTAGTGTCTATCCCTCTTGTCCTTTTGTTTTGTAATGCAGAGATATTGTTGAATTTCTAAAACTTTTACAGAATTGGGGATATACATTTTATGTTGTTTTTATGAAAAGTTGCAGAGTAATATTACTGCAATATAATTTCTCTCTTGTGATATATATACATGTAAGGGCATGGGACCAAAAATAAAAAGGTATGGAACAAATTACTTTAAAATAGAAAAATGTTTTGGGTTATCCCCCATTAGAAGCAAAGCCAACAATTACCTTGTTTTTATTTGGATTTAAGTTAAAGTTGAAGTTCTAGTCCTAATTTCACATTCTGAATATTTTTTAACCTAATAGTCTTAATACTAGGAAAACATGATAATTTCTGTATAATCCACTAAGAAATTCCTAAGAGTTGACTTAAACTTTTTTTAGAGAGGGAAACATTGATTTCTTGTTTCACTTATTTATGCATTCATTGGTTGATTTTTGTTTTATATCTGTGATCAATATTGTAACTCAGGTTCTTTGTTTTATTTTAATCCAGAGAAACCAGAGGTGTTAGCTTATGTTTTAAAACTCAAATTTGGTAGTGGTACAAACAGCTGTCACACTGAATAATTGTCAAGTCATTATGAGGGTTTCTGTTGTTCACTAATCTGTAGGTATAAATCTTGGTTTTAACCACATGTAATTGGTAAAAATTAGTTCTTGGGAGAGTTTATGCTGTGTAGGCCATCTGTTCCTTGTTCTCAAAAGCAGAATGAAAAGTTAGCCTTAAAATTTGCAACCCAGCCTGTCCAGTGTTGCTCACTGGATTGAGCATCATTCCATGCACCAAGAGCTCACCGGTTCAATTCCTGGTCCAGGCCCATGCCCAGGCTGCAGGCTTGATCCCCAGTAGGGGGCGTGCAGGAGGCAGACAATCAATGTTTCTCTATCATCAATGTTTCCGTCTCTCTCTTCCTCTCTATCTAAAAATCAATAAAAACAGACTTAAAAAAATTTGCAGGCCAGTGAACTCAGATGTACGATAGGAAGGATGACTGAGTGTAGTCTCTAGAGTAGACATTTGTAACTTGGAATCTGTACTTAGACATTCTAGATTGGTTGCAGAAGCATTAGTGCATGTGGATATACTCTTCATTTGGTGGACAGGAGTCTTCGTTAGCTGATTCTCAACGGCAGTCATGAAACAACACAGCATCTTAGATGATAAAAAAAAGATTTTGATTGGCTTTATAAGATTCAGTGAAATCTTCCTTTTCTTTGTGTTTCACTCCCAATTTACTTGAGGTCCCCTCCGTAAAATCTTTATCACCCAGTTACACCATGAACTCTTGAGGGTTGGAATTGATTTCAGAAGAGGAAGAGAGGGAGAGATAAAAACATCAGTGATGAATCATTGATTGGCTGCTTGCTGCACACCCCCCATTGGGGATCTAGCAGAAGCCCAGATACGCCCTGACCAGGAATTGAACTGTGACCTCCTGGTTCATAGGTCAACGCTCAACCACTGAGCCACACAGGCCTGGCTGGTTTGCAGTTTAGAACAGGATTATTAACTTTGTTTCCTGATAACAAAATAGGTAAGAGGGAGGGAGGGCGGCTTAATTGTCTATTTTATAGTGAACCAGTGTTTTAGGTGTGCTTATTTGTTTACGCATTTACTGTATATAAAAAAAAATGATATTCTTTAAACTCATAATAAGGTTTTGATAGTTTATCTGACATGCCTTTGGTCATACAACCAAGTTATTGGGATTGTAACCTAGGGCAGTTGGTCTAAATTAAGAACATGTTTTTACCCATCTATGCTGTGCAGGTAGAGAAGGACTGGGGCCTAGGACTTTTGACTTTCAGATCTTGGTTTTTCTGTCATGCTTTCTATTTCAAATAATCTGCCCCATTTTCCCTGATCTTAACAGCTTGTCAAAATGTTGATTTCAAAAATGAGGTCATTGTAGCTAGATCATTCTATTTGTGTGTGAAGAAAGACTTAACGTGTTAGGAATGCTTGGCAGCCCATTGTGTGTCTTATAATTCTTGTGCAGCAAAAAAATATTTAGTGAGAGAGCAAATGAAAATATTTTATAAGCAATGCTCCAGAATAATTCAAGGAAATTGGTATTTACCTGTTATGCCCAGCGCATCCTCAATTCATTTTCAGGTTCCTTACTGTGAACATATGTATCAATTTTTAATGAATAATTGTAATCGTAACTGTATTAGGAGGCTTCCCCCACACACACACTAGTTTTGTACTGTATGCATTTCCCCAAGTGTTGAATGATTTTCATAATTATAATTTGTAATGTCTTCACAGTTCACATTGACATTCAGGTACACCATTTAATTAACCATTCCTCTGTTGTATAAATTGCTTTTTCCCTGGAGTTATTTTCTTAAGGACAAATTCCCAGGAGTGAGGTTGCATAGTGAAATGGTAGAAATGTTTTTCTGGCAGAAATTTATGTTTTAACCCACTAACTGAATGTTGGTACTTCAAAATACATTTATTTCTGTACCTTTCTTCTCAGTGCATTAGTAATTGCATACTGTAACTAATGGGCAGTAACAAGTATATAGATAATCTGCAAAACCTTACAGTTTGGACTGGAAATACATCATTATTTTCTTTCAAAATTCACTATCTCATTTTGTTATGCTTTGGCGAGTGATGGAGGACTGGCTAAGTGAGGAAATGTGGAGAAATTGAAATGTTGGCCATGGTAAATTGAAAGTTAGAAAAGAATGATTACTCTTTATGGTTGACTATTGAAATATAAATTTAGCCCTATCTGGTTTGGCTCAGTGGATAGAGCATTGGCCTGCAGACTGAAGGGTCCCAGGTTCGATTCTTGTCAAAGGCACATGCCCAGGTTGTAGGCTCAATCCCCAATGGGGGCCATGCAGGAGGCAGCCGATCAGTGATTCTCTATCCTTGATGTTTCTATATTTCTCTCCTTCTCCTTTCCTCTCTGAAATCAATAAAAATATTTTTTAAAAAGAAATATGTTTAATTCTTTTGTCCTTCTTTGCATACCAGTCTCTATTTGTACCTTTGTCCCATTACCCTAAAAAGGTAGCTAATTAATGGATATGATACTTTACACTGTGTAAAAAGACCACTTGTATATGCTCATGTAATTATATCAGCATTGTGGTGAATTATTATCATTGTTATCCTTTATTTTAGAGATGAGTAAACTGAGGTTCCTATTGATAGCGATTCTTTACCCAAAACAGTGAAACCTGCTCATCCTTCCTATCTTTCTGTATTTTTTTTCTTCTTTTCTCTCTGAAGGTTTTAAGCACAGACTGAATTCATGGAAGCCATTTGTATTCTATAATATGAGTTTAAAATAGAGAAAATCTTAAGATTTTCCATGGTCAATAATTTCTAAATAATCAAAAGTACTTAGTGGTAAGAGCATGAAGGGCCAAGAGGACTCATAATAAGGAAATAACAATAGAAAGGCAGTTCTGAGTCAGAAAAAAGTTGTGTGATTTGATTTTTACTTTTTTTTCTTTTTCTTAGAAAGTTCATATTAGGGCACAGAAATTCAGGACTGTCCTAATTTGGAAGCTACAAACTTGATTGCTAGCTTTCCAAAAAGTATACAGGAGAAACCTCCTAGAATTGTCCCAACCTAAATCTAAACTTCATTACTTAAACATGTAATACTCTTTGCCTTTGTTGATTGGAATTATTTTAATTATATTCCCTTAAATGGACTTAGATGGAAAAACATCTTGGATGTTTCCAAAACCAAAAGTTGAATCATTTACATGTATTTCATTTTTAACTTGTTATGTCTGGGCTGTTTGGGATTTAAAGCCATTAATCTTAACTCATGATTTCTGTCCCAAGATAAATGAGAGGCAGATGCTCACAACTGGACCATTTGTTGCAAATGTTGTTTCATTCACATAGTTTAAATTGTGTTAGAAATTTTTAATAGTGATGAAGTCAGGAATTTAGAGTAAATCTTTGGGTCTTCCATTGAAAGGGAAAGATAGAAACTTCCAACTCATTATAGACATATAGACTCAACTATTACCTTTTGTTGATACTTTAATTTAAAATATGTGTTGTTAGTCTGTATTTTAGCTTTGCTCAAGTGTTAATTAAAATGATGAACTTATGAAAGAAAAATAAACATTTTGGAATATGTTCTGTAATTAAAATAGAAAGCTAAAAGCAAATAAGTATATATATATTTTAACCAAAATTGTACCATTCCCATTCAGCTTATATTTCTTTGTTCCTTCACTTCTATCCTGTTTGAAAGACTTGTACTGCATTATCTTAGCATACTGTAATGACACTATATTTAAGAGTAATACAGCCTAGCCCAGCCAGTGTGGCTCAGTGGTTGAGCGTTGATCTATGAACCAGGAGGTCACAGTTCAATTCCCAGTCAGAGCATATGCCCAGGTTGCCGGTTCAATCCCTGGTGGGGGAGTGTGCAGGAGGCAGCTGATCAATGGTTCTCTCTCATCATTGATGTTTCTATCTCTCTCTTCCTCTCTGAAATCAATAAAAATATACATTAAAAAAATAAGAGTAACACAGCCTAATCAATTAAGGTGATCTCATAATGCAGGGATGGTTTAACATTAAGGAGCTGAAAGGGGAAAAAAATCATTCTATAAATAGATCCCTTTCCCTTCATAAAAAAAAAAAAAGCTCTTGATTAAACTAAAGACCTATCTCTAATTTTAAAAAAATAAGTAAAAAGCAAGTTTGTGGTAGATGGAAACTTCAAGGGCGTAAATGCAAAACATATGGCTTAAACTGGAGCTGAAACTTAAAAATGGTGAAGAACAGCAGAGAAGACAGTTGGGGGCTGTGGAAGAGGCACAGATTAATGAATCTGACATAGAACTTCTGGGTTGGAAGTCATACATAAGAAGTCCAGCCAGGCAGAAAGAGCATACGGAGGCTATGGAGATACTTTCCCTATTCTTTATCTGTTGTGGAGATATTTATCTGATACTGCTTCCTCCAGATTCATTATAATAAAGTACCTCATTTGCATATGCATCATACATTCCCCTAAGATCTGGGCCCATAAAAAGTCAGTTATGCGAACTCTATTTCGAGCTTACATTCTGAAAAGGAAGGATAAACCCAAACTATCCTCTCTTTAATTGCTTAGCCTGAACAGTATGAGGTCATCATTGTTCAGATTTTCCTCAAACAGAAAAAAAAAAGATAAATTTGTTTCTTTGGTATGGGATCTGTGCTACTTTGTACTATTTTTATTTCATTTGATTGTTAACAACAACTCTGGCAGTTGGACAGTATTGACTGCATAATTATAAATAAGAAAACTGAGACTGAGGAGGACTATTCCCCCTATTAAAAGTAGCAGACCCTTAATTTGAATCCTGATTTGTCTGAATCCAGAGACTGTTTTTTTCTATCACTGTATCATATTTCTACATCAAAGCTGTCTAAGGAAGACCCAGAAGACAGATCTATTACCAATTAGTGACCATTGCTAAGAACCATTTCAAAGCTGTCCACCAATGGAATGTGCTTTCTCTGCAGTAATAAGGCAATCCTCCCAAACGCCCCAAGTTCCCTAGGAAAAGCTGGATATCAGCCATTCAGGTAGTTTATCCAGGGGCTTCCCATCTCTGAAGAGAGCTTGATCTTTGGTCCCTGGTAATCCCAAGTCTGCAGTTCTGTTTTGTTGGCTATTCATCCCAAAGCAGACACTGATGGACTGGCTGGCCATTCTTCACACTGAGGAAACATATGAATCAGGTTTTCAAATATTAAGGGAAATGGAACCAAATGGAGCCCTAGCATTGGTAAACTCTTTTTAAAGTTTGAAGAATAAATATGTGCAGAAAAATTATATCTTTGTATATCCAACTTAACTGAGAATTGTAATGTGATTTATAAAAAAAGTTAAGTCATCCTTAAATTAAGTTGATGGTTACCTTACTAATACTTGAAAGATGGTACTGAGCACATATGCCTTTGCACTGGACAAGCATTTTTACTTAATAGAATATAATTAAGATAGCACAAGTTAACAGCCTTTTAAAATTTAGTATTTTTCAGTCTGAAAGAGTAACAGCTGTGTGTATAGGGGGAGGATAGATTTAGATAAATATAGCATTTTGGGGATGGAAAGACCTTATGGAGGGAGTTATATGAACAAAAGATTTGATGTCTGTATAAGTCTGTGATATTCCCCACCAATTTAAAAAAGTTATTCTTGTGTAGCTTCACGGATATAACATTATACTGATTTCATTATATGCATGATGATGCATTAATAGTACATGTATTTTTAAGGGGTGATTTTTTTAAAGGGGTACTGATTTATTCATACTTTGTCTCCTTAATGTCAAGTAAAGTTGTATGATTTTTTTTAATGTGAATGAGACAGTCTGTGGCCTAGAATTTGAGTAAGCATAACTTGCCTATACTTATGCTATTAATATTAACATCATACTTCAGCAGAACTAAACAGCATAATTACCTTTTATGTCTTTTTTTCCTGTTCATTAACTAATAATTGTTATTAAATCACTATTCTTGCTTATAATGTCCTAGGCTTGGTGACAGATGATGAAAACAGAATCAACAAATTGGAACAAAAGTGTTGGGGAAGTTTTAAGTGTATCTAGAGAAGAGGAAGGAGTTCTAGAAATGGAGACAGTATGATCATAGGATGACCACGACTTAGTGTAGACCATTCATGAGAATGGATGCTATGCGTGAGTATTTAGCAACTGAAAATTGTGAAGGTCAGTCTGAAGAACAACAGAGAATAGGGATTCTTTTTTTTTACAGTGTAAAATTTTTATATTTAGAATTAGGCAGCTGGACTCAGTTTAGATTATTCCAATTTTGTTGGCAACATCCAAAGCATCATAGTCAGGAGCCAGTTAAACATATGCCTTCTTCTCACCATCGGGCCTGATCAGGGTGTTGACCTTGGCCACGTCAATGTCATAGAGCTTCTTCACAGCCTGTTTGATCTGGTGCTTGTTGGCCTTGACATCCACAATGAACACCAGTGTATTATTGTCTTCCGTCTTCTTCATGGTTGACTGGTAGTCAGGGGGAATTTGATGATGGCGTAGAGGTCAAGCTTGTTTCTCCTGGGCGTACTCTTCCAAGGATATTTAGGCTGCCTCCGGAGCCTTAGTGTCTTTGACCGGTGGAAGGTGGGTGACATGTGGATCCTCTTTTTTGTGTGTGTGACTGTGGACGCCTTTCAACGCTGCTTTCTTTGCCTTCAAAGCCTTTGTTTTGACTTCGGCTTTGGGAGGGGCAGGGGCTTCCTTCTTAGCTTTCGGTGCCATCTTCGTAAAAAGGGTTTCTGAGACCCGTTCCCTTGGGCTTACAAAGCCAGTCTCCGAGAATAGGGATTCTTTTTTAAAAATATATATATATTTCATTGATTTTTTACAGAGAGGAAGGAAGAGGGATAGAGAGTTAGAAACATTGATGGGAAAGAAACATCGATCAGCTACCTTCTGCAAACCTCCTACTGGGGATGTGCCTGCAACCAAGGTACATGCCCTTGACCGGAATCGAACCTGGGGCCTTTCAGTCCGCAGGCGGACGCTCTATCCATTGAGCAAAACCAGTTAGGGCAAGACTAGGGATTCTTGATGAAATGGGTTCGTGGAAGGAGTGTGCAGAATAGATTGAATCCCAGGGAGAGCCCAGTTAGAGAAATGAGGGGCTACTCTAAGACAGTGGCTCTAAGAGTAGAGAGAGAGTTGAGGATGGGTATGACGAGGTAGAAGTGACAAGGTTATGCTGATTTATTGAAAACTAGAGGCCCGGTGCACAAAAATTTGTGCACTCGGGGGAAGCGGGGGTCCCTCAGCCCAGCCTATGCCCTCTCGCAGTCTGGGACCCCTCGGGAAATAATGACCTGTTGGCTTAGGCCTGCTCCCGGGTGGCAGAGGGCAGGCCCAATCCCTAGGTGCAGCCCCTCAGCAGGGCTGATAAGGGGGTTGAGGAGCTCCCCCCTGTCACTCACAGAGTAGGGCCGATAGGGGAGTTGGGGCTCCGCCCCTGTCACACTCAGGGAAGGGCGGATCAGTGGGTTGGAGCGCCGCTCTGTATCACCCACAGAGCAGGGCCGATCAGGGTTGGGGCGCCGCCACTGTCATACTCAGGGAAGGGCCAATGGGGAGGTTATGACTCTACCCCATCACACACAGAGCAGGGCCCATGGGGGAGGGGGTTGGGGTGCCCTCTCTATCACCCACAGAGCAGGGCCGATCAGGGGGTTGGGCCGCTGCCACTCTCATACTCAGGGCTGGGCAATGGGGAGGTTATGGCTCTACCCCATCACACACAGAGCTGCAGGGCAATCAGGGGGTTTGGGCGCTGCCTCATTTCACACTGATCCCGGTGCCGGGAGGCCGCTCAGCTCCGCTGATCCCGGTGCTGGGAGGCATATTACCCTTTTACTATATAGGGTAGAGGCCTGGTGCACGGGTGGGGCTGGCTGGTTTGCCCTGAAGGGTGTCCTGGATCAGGGTGGGGGTCCCCACTGGGGTACCTGGCCAGTCTGGGTGAGGGGCTGAGGGCTGTTTTCAGGCTGGGACTGAAGCTCCCAACTGCTCCTTTTTTTCTTTTTCTTTTTTATTTATTCTGGGCCAGCTTTAGCTCTGAGGCCTCAGCTGCTGAAAACAGGTTTCTGGCCTTTGTTTACCGTCAGTATTTGATACAATGTTGCGGTCCGGCTGGCTGAAGCCCCGCTGGGAACGTTGGAGTCCTCAGTCACTGAAGCAAGCAAGCCTCCCTGTTCGCATCAGCTGCCTGGCTGCCGGCCACCATCTTGGCTGCCAGTTAATTTGCATATCTCGCTGATTAGCCAATGGGAAGGGTAGCAGTTGTACACCAATTACCGTGTTTCTCTTTTATTAGTGTAGATGGGGAGCTGTGAGAGAGAGAATATTATTCACGTTCAGCCAAGCTTTTAGGATGTGCTACTTTTGATTTGGTGTTGCATGCACTAGGTGATGCAGGTGTGGTAACGAAATAGAAAAGGCCTTTGTTTTTCCCAAAGGTGGGCATCAATCACTTGCCTGATTGGTGTGATGGTAATAACTGCAATGAAGAAAATAACTAACATCATGGAATGGTCTGGTAGGGATAGTGGAGCAACTTTAGTTAGTGAAGCTCTTTCTGAGAAAATGATATTTGTGCTGACATCCGAATGATAAGGAGTTAGTCATGTAACAACTTGGTGAAAGCCAGTTCTAGGCCGAAGACACTGAAGTAGGAATTCTCTTGGTGTATTTGAGAAGTAAAAAGAAATGTCAGCATAACTAGTGTATTCTGAGAACAGGACAGGTGTATGAGATTTTAGAGATAGGCATGGGCTAGGTCAGCAGTTCTCAAACTCGTTGGTTTCAGGATCTCTTTGCACTCTTTTTTTTTTTACAAACATTTTTTATAGGAAAGACACACACCATATTTCCATTGGAAATTTAAAAATTTTAAATATTCTTTTAAAATAATAAACTCATTACATGTTAGTGTAAATAACATTTTTATGAAAATTGATTTTCAAAGCAAACTTTAATAAGAAGAGTGGCACTGTTTCACAATACTCTAATGACTGGCTTACTAGAATATAACTATTTTCTCATGTCTACTTCTGCCTTATATCTCTTGTACTATTATTAATTATGTAGCCACTGGGGAAAAAATCACTGTATACTCATGGAAGAATAAGAAGAGTAAAGGTGGCAGATAGCCTCTTATTATTATGAAAATTGTTTTGACCCTCCAGGTGAGGGTACACCCACACCCATCCAAAGTGTCTACAGAATCCCCAAGGGTTCCCAGACCACATTTTGAGAACTGCTGGATTGATATTTGTATTTAAACCAAAGTAAAGAGTCTGTGTTTTATGTAAGAGCATTGGGAAGTTATTCCAGAAGTTTAAATAGATTTGTGAAAAGATCTCTTTGAGGTTTTTAAATCAGCACTTTTGACTGCTACATGAAGAATGTATTGGAAGGGACAAAAGCAGAAGCAGAAAGAATAGTTAGGGGGCAGCTGTAGTAGTACAGGTGAGAGATGACAGTGACTTGAGCTAAAGTAGAACAGAGGAGATGGATAAGTGATATTATTGTGATATATTTAGAGTTGACCTGTCAGGATTTACTAAAGTATTATTCTTGAAGGTTCTGTGTTCCAGAGAAATTGTAGCAGGATGCATCAGTAAATGAAACCAGAGAGACCTAGTTTTGAATCATAGGAAAGCTGTGAGAAATTTTATCATTTCTCCCTGTCTCCAGAAAAAAAATGTAAGAAGGAATCCATTTGACTAAGAAGGACTAGAATTAACTTATTCTCTGACAGCCTCAGTTCTCTGAGTTATCTGACTTTGGCTAAATATGTTTGGCCAAAGCAGTAATGCTGCACAATGTTAAGAGGTTGAGATTCAATAGATTGAGACTGTGGGTAGGGATAACCTCCATAAGAAGGCAAGATGCTAATCAAATGTAATTTTAAGTCATTTCTGTTCATGTGAGAAATATTAACTTGGTGGAGACTTGAAACAGATGGTGTGCAGTTGGAAATAGATAATATATTATTCCAAATAAACATTTGCTGGAACTGGGAAGCAACAATCCATATTTCACTTTTCCCTATTTACATTATCAAGCCAGCTAGCTGTGTGGCTGCTGCTTTTAACTTGCATTAAGGTTATCAACAGGGTTTTGATGTTGACAGGCAATTACAACATATCTTTAAATATTAAAATCATTAACGTTGGAAGAGATCCTTAAGTTACTTTCAACATATTAGTGGATACTGATTGTTAATACATTTCTGATGGATAGCTATCTAATATCTTATACTTTAATAGTATAACAGAGTACTTTCAACATCTTTCCCCTCCCACCTCCGTGTTTTAGATGAGAAAAGCAAGGCTCTGGAGTGACTTGCCGAAGAGCCCCTAGCTGACAAGTTGGCAGAACAATCAGGATTCAGTCACATATTTTAGTTTCATGTCCAATGTTCTGTATTCTACATAAGTCTGCCTTTGAATCTTTAAGGACATAAATATCCAGCTGGTTTACAATTTGGTCTACTTGTCAAACTGCCCTTTTCATCTTATGTTTTGCTGCATATAAGCTTTTTCATATTTTCTGTATGTTCTATTTCAGCAAAGAGATAGTCTTAAATTGGGGGAGGAAGGAAAATTTTATATTAACTGTTTTATTTGGCCTAAGGTACTTTAGCCATCAATAGTAACTTTAAATGTAAACTGACTAAATGCTCCAATCAAAAGACATCGAGTGGCTAAATGTGTAAAAAAAAATAATCCATATATATGCTGTCTACAAGAGACCCACCTCAGAATAAGGGACTCACACAGATGGAAAGTGAAGGGATGGAAAAATATCTTTCAGGCAAATGAAAATGAAAAAAAAACTCTGGGGTGGCAATATTTATATCTGACAAAATAGACCTCAAAGTGAAGGCCATAACAAGTGATAAGGAAGACCACTTCATAATACTAAAGGGATCGATACAACAACAGGATATAACCCTGATAAACAAATATGCACCTAATGCAGGAGCACCCAAATACATTAAAAAAAACTTCTGGAAGATACCAAGGGAGAGATCGACAATAACAGCAATCCTAAATGACTCACTAGATCAGATGGACTTAATTGACATCTTCAGAACATTTTACCCCAAACCCACGGAATATACGTTCTTCTCAAGTGCACATGGAACATTTTTAAAGATAGACCACATATTGGGTCACAGGCAGTCTCTTATAAGGACATCCAGTCATATGACCCACCCTAATGATCTCCTTTTAATTTAATTGCTGCATTGAAGACTCTCCAAATTCAAGAAGATTGAAATCACATCAAGCATCTTTTTAGACCACAATGGCATAATATTAGAAATAAACCAATAGCCCTGACCAGTTTGGCGCAGTGGATACAGCATCGGCCTGCAGACTGTAAGGTCCCAGGTTCGATTCCGATCAAAATAAAATATATATATTTTTTTTAAAAAAAGAAAAACACCAATAAATACAATCCAAAAAATTCAAACACTTGGAAGCTGAATAGCATGCTATTAAACAATGATTGGGTTACCAAAGAGATCAAAGAAGAAATCAGAAACATCCTGGAAATGAATGACAATGAAAACACAACAATCCAAAAATCTGTGGGACACAATGAAAAAGCAGTCCTGAGAGGGAAGTTTATAGCTCTACAGGCCTACCTCAAAAAACAAAACAAAAAAAAAAAAATGGTAGCAAATATCTAACTCTACAACTTAAAGAATTAGAAAGAGAGCAACAAGAAAAGCCCAGAGTGAGCAGAAGGAAGGAGATAATAAAGATCAGAGCAGAAATAAATGACATAGAGACCAAAAAAACAATGCAGAAGATCAATGAAACCAAGAGCTGGTTCTTTGAAAGGATAAACAAGATTGATGAACCTCTAGCCAGGCTCACTAAGAAGCAAAGGACCACTCATTTTCAATCTTTTTTTTTTTAAGGTTAATGTCTCCTTCATGACCATTTTCTTTTCTTTTTTAAATATTTTAAAATTTATTTTAGAGAGAGGGGAAGGGGGAGGGAGAGAGTGATAGAAACATCAACACATCAGCATCAATAGGCTGCCTCCTGCTCGCCCCATGCTGGGGATCGAGCCTGAAATGTGGGCATATTCCCAGACTGGGAATCGAACCATTGACCTCCTAGTGCATGGGTCACTGCTCAACCACACAGGCCAGGATCAAACTCTATCTATCTATCTATCTATCTATCTATCTATCTATCTATCTATTTTTAGTTTTTTCCCCTCACTTTCTTTGATCCCTAAAAATTGGAGTACCTGAATATCAGTCCTTGAACCTCTATTCTATACTCACTTCCTCTAAGATAATCCAGTTTCAAGCTTTAAATAGCATCAATATTTTCATCAGTTGACAACATTTAATCAGGAGCTCAGACTTTCCCACTGCAGGCCTCATCTCTCTACTTTTATATGCAGCTGCCTATTCCAACATCCCCATTTGAATATCTATTAGACATTTTAAATTTAGTCCTGGTCTCTGATTAGCCCTTCACCCATTTTCCTTTCATATTTTCACCCTTCTCAGTAGATGGCAACTCCATCCTTCCAAGCTAAATACTGAAGAATTGTTCCTTGAGCTCTATCTTTTACTTACTTTTGTTTTATTTACTGTCTATCCTCAGCAGTAAGATATCTTGTAATTACTCAACTATTTTTGAATGAATGAATGAGAGAATACTAAAATTCAATTCAGGAAAATCTGGTCAACCTCCTTAATCTGCTTTCTTCATCATCCCCACCCTCACTATTGGGCTGAATTGTGTTCCCTACAAATTTATATGTTGAAGTCTTAATACCCCAGAACCTCAGAATGTGACTGAATTTGGAGAGTCTTCAATGCAGCAATTAAATTAAAAGGAGATCATTAGGGTGGGTCATATGACTGGATGTCCTTATAAGAAGAGGAAATTTGGACATAGATTATGTATGAAGACACAGGGAGAAGACAGCCACCCACAGGCTAAGGAGAGAGGCCACAGAAGAAATCAGTCCTGTCAACACCTCTGCCTTCCAAGTTTTTGAGAAAATAGATTCTGTAATTTAAGCTAACCAGTGTGTGATTCTTTCTTAAGGCATCTCTAACAAACTAATAAAAAAAAAAGTCATAAAAATAATTTCTTAAAAATTTCAGTTTATGAAAATAACACCTTTCTTACCATATCCCTTTTTCTTTCCTGTCTTATACTTTCCCTGTGAGTGGAATTATCCTAAAAGGGCATTGGTTTAGAATGAAGGTGGCCATGGTTAGCTGAGCCTGGCTCTCTAGAATTGGGAACTGAAAGCATCTGCAGAGAAATGCAAAGCAAAATTTTCTGTGGAACAGTGTAGACAAATTGCAGAAGGTGGAAAATAATGAGAGTTAGGGGCTTGTAAACATGTTATAAATATCTGACTTTACAACTAATCTAAAAAAACTAATAGCTTGAAGAAGAGGAATTGAATAAACTATTAAAGTATGAACAAATATTTAGTGTATAATAGTCCATTCTTAACACTGAATATGGAGTAAAAGTCAATAGGGAAAAAAATCAGGCATAATTCATTTTATTTGTTTTTGAAACATAACATCTTTTTAACCTCTCATAGCCAAAATTTTCCTATTTTTATACTAATAACTCACAATTTTAGACCAGACTATTTTCAACACCAGACTTCTGAATTTATCAACTAGAACATCATCTTGGCTATCACAGAGACATCATGAAAGCAGTATGTTCAATTCATATGGAACTCTTCATCTCTCCCCTCCAACATAGCTCTCTAGTTGCCACTATCTCAGTCAGTAATTCCAGATGTTACCCCAAATTATCTTCCACATCTAATCAGTCAACAAATCCTTTTCTAACTCTATCCTGTTCTAACTGAATATCTCTGAAATCCAACCCCCTTTTACCATTCCTATTGGTACTCCCTATCACAGGTCACAATCATGTCTCATTATAACAACCTTATAAGTAGTCTTTGCCTGCACTATGATCTCACTATTTTCCCCACTGTAGCCAGTGATCTTTTCGTATGAAATATGTCAAGCTTACAAAATAAGAGGAAAGCACAGTATAACAAACACTCATGTACCCACTTTAAGCTTGTCAGATTTTAATGTTTTGTCTAACATTTTGCTTCAGAGCTTTTAAAGAAGCGAAACATTAGAACTATAATTTGTAACTGTCTGATTCTATCCCTTTCCTTTCCTTTGCAATAGTCATTATCCTGAATATGTTGTCTATTATTTCCTTGCTTATTATTGTTCTTACTTGAGGACATGCTTAGAGAGAAGCAGAGAGAGAGAAAAGACAAAGAGAAAGAAACATTGATCAGTTGCCTTCTGTAGATGCCCCGACTGGGGATCTGGGAATTGAGCCTGCATCCCAAGTATGTGCCCTTGACCTGGAATTGTACCCATGACCCTTTGGTCCACAGGCTGATGCTCTACTGAGCCAAACAGGCCAGGGCTGGAATGCAACTAATTTTTAAAAGATTGGGCTTTGATCTAGCAACCTTGTTGAACTTAGGTATTAATTCTAATACTTGGGTGATAGATTATTTTGGTTTTCTATAAAGTCATCTTGTATGTACAAAATGATAATTTTACTTCTTTCATTTTCTTCTTTTAAAAAATATGTTCTTATTGATTTTAGAGAGGAAGAGAGGAGAAAAGAGAGAGACAAACATGGATGAGAGAGAACATGGACTGGCTGCCTCCTGCATGCCCACTACAGGGGATTGAGCCCAAAACCCGGGCATGTGCCCTGACCAGGAATCAAACAGGTGATCTCTTGGTGCATGGGTCAATCAATGCTCAACCACTGAGCCATGTGGGCCAGACTATTTCTTCCTTTTCTTTTTCTTTTTAACTGTCCTGCTGTTCTAGCTTGACTCTTAAGTAAATGTTCAGTAGATACTGGGCATCTTTATCTTCTTTCTGAGTTGAAAGGCAGCACTTTTAATATTTCATCAATAAGTATAACATTTTAGAGGGGGAAACCAAGATGGCGGCATTGGTAAACACCAAAAATGGCTGCCTCACACAACCACTCCAAAAATATAACTAAAAGACAAAACGGACACCATCCAGAACCACAGTAAGGCTGGATGAGTGGAAATTCTACAACTAGAAGGAAAGAGAAAAGCACACTGAGACTCAGAGGAGGTGCGGAAGTAAAGTGCCGAGATATGGAAGCATGTAGAATGGGCTGGCAACTGAGGATGCAGTTGTCTTTCCAGTTCCGGGTGAGTCTCTGGGGACCCAGACTCATACGGGGAGAAACTGGACTGTCTGGCATCGGGCAGAACTCGAGGGCGGCTTTCTCTCAGAGGTGCTTGCAGTGATTACCGCCGAGACACTGAGACCCGGGGCTTCTTAGGGCAGGACTGAGGATCACCCATAGCTGTTTGCTCCCCGCACTTGATTCCCTGAGACCCCACCCAAGCTGTGCACGGAGGCTTTTGCTTATGAATAACCTGGCTCTTTGCAATATGAAAATTACTTAACAAACTGCAGCTGGGTCAGAGAGACTCAGAACATCCAAAAGAAGACTTGAGACCCCACAGCAGCTTGCATTGCTTCACAGCTGGGCCTCAGCTGGGCACCTCCAAACCCCACACAAAGAAGAGGAATCTGCAGATCTCTCCATAGCTCCTGCGGGGTAGCCTCAGGCAGAGGCTAAATTAGCACCTCCTTAGAGATCCAAGAGCCAGTGTACCCAGTGGTCAGAGTGGGACCATCCA
>NW_006291383.1:7686461-7687364 GCF_000327345.1 Myotis davidii | reverse complement strand
CATTTTTTTGGTTGATTTTTCTTTGTTAAATGGCATTTAAATATATAAAATAAATATAAAAAATATAAGTCTTTGTTTTGCTATGGTTGCAAATATCAAAAAATTCTATATGTGACATGGCACCAGAGTTAAGTTAGGGTTTTTCAAAATGCTGACACACCAAGCTCAAAAGGTCCGCCATCACTGGGCGAGAGTGTCCACCTATAGACTGAAGAGTGCCTGGTTCAAATCCAGTCAAGGGCACATAACTCCGTTGCTGGCTCAATCCCCGGCCCTGGTCGGGGCATATGCAGGAGGCAACCAATCAAAGTGTCTCTCTCACATCGATGTTTTTCTCTCTCTCTGTCTCTCCCCCTCCCTTCCACTCTCTCTAAAAATCTTGGCTGCCTCCTGAACGCTCCCCACTGGGATCGAGCCCTGAACCTGGGCATGTGCCCTGACCAGGAATCAAGCTAGTGACCTCTTGGTTCATGGATTGACAATCAACCTCTGAGCCACACCAGCTAGGCTATTTCTGTAATTATTGAAATTATTTTATGGTGTTTCTTTTCATCTGTTAATATGGTGAATTATACTAGATTTTTCTAATATTAAATTACCTTTGCTTTCTTGGATGAACTCAACTTGATTGTGATTTTTTAAAAAAATATGGCTGACCCTAGTTGTTTTGGCTCAATGACTAGAGCAGTGATGGCGAACCTAAGTCACCTTGACACGCGAACTCATTTTTTTGGTTGATTTTTCTTTGTTAAATGGCATTTAAATATATAAAATAAATATAAAAAATATAAGTCTTTGTTTTGCTATGGTTGCAAATATCAAAAAATTCTATATTGTGACACGGCACCAGAGTTAAGTTAGGGTTTTTCAAAATGCTGACACGCCGAGCTCAAAAGGTTCACC
>NW_006291383.1:7681452-7685591 GCF_000327345.1 Myotis davidii | reverse complement strand
TGTCTCTCTCACATCGATGTTTTTCTCTCTCTCTGTCTCTCCCCCTCCCTTCCACTCTCTCTAAAAATCAATGGAAAAAAATATCCTTAGATGAGGATTAATAAAAAAATTTTAAAAGGCTGAATTTATTTTACTACTTTTTTCTTAGCTTTATTGTGGTATAATTTATATATAGTAAAATTCGCCCATTTTATATATATAGTTTGACTTTCAGCTGTTGTATAAAGTTCTTAGTACCATTGCAATCAAAATGTAGAAGAGTTCCATCACCATAAAAAGATTTATTATGTCCTCCATATCCCCCTTCATAATCATTTTTCCCATCAGTCCCAAGCAGCCACTGATTTGCATTTTGTCACTAATTTCTATCTTGTCTGAAGTTTTATATAAATTGGATAATGCAGTATGTAGCTTTTGTGTATCTGGCATCTTTAACTTAGCCTAATGCTTTTGACATCCATCCGTTATTGTATATATATATGTATATCAGTAGTTTGTTCTTTTTTGTTGATGTGTTTTATGTTTTTTTGATGACTTAAGTATGTCAAGCATTTTTTTATGTCCATTTCTCCACCTTCTTTTGAGAATTGTATTTTTATGTCTTTTTTCCTTGTTCTTTAAATTGGGTTGTTTGTGCTCTGGCTGGTGTGGGTCAGTTGGTTGGGCATAATCCAGTTCAATTCCTCTCCCTCTTCCTCTCCCTCCCTTCTTCTCTCTCCTCAAGTCAATAAAAATCTTTTTTTAATTGGATTGTTTGTTATTATAGAGTTGTTAGAATTATATCAGATGGCATTGGTAGAAGATAGAGAAAGGAATGACTAAATTATAATAACAATGAAAAAAGTGATTTTTCACAGGTATGCTCGTCATTTTTGAAGTTCTCTTAGAGCTGTCTGATTTTTGGAAGAACATCAGATAACTAACCTTATCTTTGCTACCCCTCAGCTCTGACTTCATGTTATTAGTATTGTCTTTAAATATTTTTTTCTGTTTTGTGTGTTATTTTTTTAAATAAATCTTTATTGTTCAGATTATTACAGTTGTTCCCCTTTTGTCCCCCCATAGCTCCCCTCCACCCAGTTCCCACCCCACCCTCTGCCCTTACCCCGCGCCCCCACCCCCCACTGTCCTCATCCATAGGTGTACACTTTTTGTTGCCGGGTCATACACATGAAAAATGTAGCTATTTCCATCTGCGACGTGTCCCTGTGTTTGCCTTCACAGGGACTGTCTCAGCCTCACAGGGGCTGTCGCAGCCTCTCAGGGACTGTCGCAGCCTCCCAGGGACCGTCTATAGGGATAGAAATAAAGAAAGAATTAGACATTTCAATTTTTCCGGTTTTTTAATTAGCCATAAACTATGGACTACTGATTAAACTATGGACCACCCTCTATTTTTTTTATATATATTTTATTGATTTTTCACAGAGAGGAAGGGAGAGACAGAGAGCCAGAAACATCGATGAGAGAGAAACATCGATCAGCTGCCTCCTGCACATCTCCCACCGGGGATGTGTCCGCAACCCAGGTACATGCCCTTGACCGGAATCGAACCTGGGACCTTTCAGTCCACAGGCCGACGCTCTATCCACTGAACCAAACCGGTTTCGGCCACCCTCTATTTTTGTAAATAAAGTTTTATTGGAACACAGCCAAGACCACTCGTTTGTATATTATCTAGAGCAGTGATTTTTAGCCAGTGTGCCCATGGCACACTGGTGTGCCAGAAGAATTTTTAAAACATGCAATACCTGACTGTTTAGTCAGGGGCACTGATCTCTTTTCCCTTAGATTGTCAAATTAAAAACTGACAGCAGCCAAGACACTAGCTGCCCTCTGTGAACAAATAAAAACTATACCTATTTTTTTGTTATTGTTAGATTAGCAAAAAAATTGCATATATTTTGTGGTGTGCCACAGAATTTTAGTAGTTTATGTGTTCCATGAGAAAAAGGGTTAAAAATTGCTGGTCCAGAGCATGATATAACAGTAGAGTTCTATAGTTGTGAGAGACCAATGGTCCACAATGTTAAAAATATTTACTGTCTTCCTCTTTGCAGAAAAAGAATTTACTGATCCTTGAATAATAGGGATGTATTGGATAAAATAATCTTCCACAAAGTATTTATAAATGTGGAATGGGAAAAAAAAAATTTTGATCTGCATTGTTAGTATACAGCAAAGCATTAATTTATTTTAATTGAGCTCCGTATTTAATGTCCCTTGTAAAATGTCTTCTGGTAATTTCTCTGCATGAGTCCTTATGCCTCATTTTTTGTTGAATGATAAATTATTTGTCATTGTAAACAGCTATTCCTGGCTGTCTCTGCATATGACGCCTGCCTGTTGTTTAAAAAGTTGGATATGTTCTCAGGTTTGTTTTAGAGCTACAAGGAAGAGAAACGTGTGCTTTGCCAATAATCAGTTTACCAGCCTTATCAGCCCTTGTGCAATAGTATTTTGGTGCTCTTTCCTCTATAGCAAACTAGAATGGTCAATGTTGGAAATGCCTCTCTTCTGATAATTACTCCAGAACATTTACCTACCCTTGGCAATAGTTAAAGAGATGCTGTGGTCAAGGGAATTTTTTCTTGATTTTTCCCCACTGGGTTCTGATCTTTAGGTGCACTACTTGAAGTATATCTGTAGTCTTCAGGCTTTTCTCCCTATGTGCTGCCTGGAAAGCCCATGTTAGCCTTCCTATTGAATTACTTAATGGTCTGTAAAGACTTCTCTGGAGTTCATAGAGAGTAACATTTCTACTTCTTTATTTTCTGAGTACTTTTGTACACATTTGAATATATCTGCTTTTCCCATTATTTAGGATTCTGTCTTCTTTTATCTGTTTCTTCAAACCTGGCAAATAGAGGGCAGTCAGTAGCAGGGGATCTGGAGAGCCTCAAAATTCAGCTATAAATGATTGAAAACAATCCAGTTATCCATCAAGAGGGGATTGAGCAAATAAACTATGGTACATCCACAATGAAATATTATGCATCTTTTTTTAAGGTTATGGAATTAAGAATTTTAGGACATATTGTAAAATTATAAAACAAAACAAGAACAACAAAAAACCAAGGAGCAATTGAATCTGAATATGGAGTAAAAGTCAATAACCACCCACAATTTATATAGGTATAGATTAGTTAGTTGCTGTTGGTCGGTTACTCTATAGCAAAGCATGCTAAAACTTAGTGGCCTAAAACAATAAACTTTTCATTTTTTATTTTTATTTTTTGCTTATGAGTCAAACATTTCTGCTTTTGGTTGTTCTTACTCATTCACATGTCTTCAGTCAGCTAGCTGCAGATCAGACTCATTATGTTAGGCTCTCACATGTTTGGGGGCCAGCTGGCTTTAGTTGGTACAGCTCATCTCTCTCTGCTCCATGTGGTCTCATCATCTAGCAAACTAGTCAGGATTTGCTTTAATGGCAGAACCAGGGTTCCATGACAGGCCTAGAATTGGCACTCAGTCACTTCTATCACACTTCCATCATATTACTAAAGTTTGGTTTAGAAGATAGGAATAGAACCCACTTCCTGATGTATTGCAAAAGGGATTGCTACAAGAGAGGCCATTATTGGGAGCGTTCAGTTTAATGTAATTATGTTACCTTTGTATATACATGGGGAATGGGATAAGAATTTTTTTTTTAATTAAATCTTTATTGTTCAGATTATTACATTTGTTCCTCTTTTTTCCCCCCATAATTCCCCTCCTCCCAGTTCCCACCCCACCCCTGCCCTCACTCCCCACATCCATAGGTGCACGATTTTTGTCCAGTATCTTCCCGCATCTCCCACACCCCTTCCCCCCACAAGAATAGTCAGTCCATTCCCTTTCTATGTCCCTGATTCTATTATAATCACCAGTACATTCTGTTCATCAGATTATTTATTCACTTGATTCTTAGATTCACTTGTTGATAGATGCGTATTTGTTGTTCATAATTTGTATCTTTACCTTTTTCTTCCTCTTCCTCTTCTTATAGGATACCTTTCAGCATTTCATATAATCCTGGTTTGGTGGTGATGAACTCCTTTAGCTTTTCCTTATCTGTGAAGCTCTTTATCTGACCTTCACTTCTGAATGATAGCTTTGCTGGATAAAGTAATCTTGGTTGTAGGTTCTTGGCA
>NW_006291383.1:7678233-7680339 GCF_000327345.1 Myotis davidii | reverse complement strand
CAGAGAGGGAAGGAAAGGGAAAGATAGAAGCATCAATGATGAGAATCATTGATTGGCTGCCTCCTGCACACCTCACACTGGTGGTCGAGCCTGCAACTCAGGCATGTGCCTTGACCAGGAATCGAACCATGACCTCCTGTTCATAGGTCAACATTAACCACTGTGCTACACCAGCTGGGCTGGGATAAGAATTTATGTTTGCTCATTTGTACCAAGAAAGAATGGAAGGATACACAAGAAACCAATTAAAATGGTTACCTATGGGGTGAAGTATATAGGGACATGGGCAAGGAATATTTCTTTTTATATTGATTTTGAACCATATAAATGTATGCTTATACATACAAAAAAAAACCCAAAATTATGTATCTTCAGCCTCTGCCTCCAAAGATCATTCTCTTTAAAACTTCCCAATTGTTTTTTAGTTAGGAGTCTGATTTGTTTTAAAGAAATGTGGTTTTGCCCAGCTGATGTGGCTCAGTGGTTGAATGTCGACCTATGAACCAGGAGGTCATGGTTTGATTCCTGGTCAGGGCACTTGCCCGAGTTATGGGTTTGATCCCCATTTTGGGGTATGGAGGAGGCACCCCATCAATGATTCTCTCTCATCATTGATGTTTCTATCTCTCCCTCTCCCTTCGTCTCTGAATTCAGTAAAAATATATTAAAGCCGAAACTGGTTTGGCTCAGTGGATAGAGCGTTGGCCTGCGGACTGAGGGGTCCTGGGTTCGATTCCGGTCAAGGGCATGTACTTTGGTTGCGGGCATATCCCCAGTGGGAGATGTCCAGGAGGCAGCTGATCGATGTTTCTCTCTCATCGATGCTTCTAACTCTCTATCTCTCTCCCTTCCTCTCTGTAAAAAATCAATAAAATATATTTAAATATATATATATATATAAAAGAAATGTGGTTTTCCTTGGTCAACCTGCTTGGAATGATCAGGATTGCTGTACTATATGCATCTGAAAGATCTATATTCAGCTCATTTTTCTCAGTGATGATAATCAGGAGCATTTGACCATATCTTCTTCTACCCAAAAACTCAGCATTGATAAACATCTCAGTGGTACCCAGCCTCCAACAAAAATACCATCTTACATTGTATTTGGTGTTTTTATAACTGCTAAGTTTTGGATCATTCCATGTAACATCTCTGACATTAGATGGATTAATATTGTTGATAGTAAACCTATTTTCCCATGGAAAACAAATGTTAATATTAACTTGGGCATATTCACATGGCTAGTTAAATGGCAAAATCAGAACTTGACACTGGTCTTCATGTTTTCTAATCATCCTTGCTGTGTATTGAGTACCTTCTTTTTACCTAGCACTAGTCTAAACATTATCTCTAATCCTTAAATCTTTCCTGCCGGGTAGGTTTTATCTCTCACTTTTCATATCTATATATATAAAAGGCTAAATGATTGACTGTCTGACCGACCAGCCGGCCAATATATATGACACGCACTGGCAATCCTATGTAATAAAAGAATAATATGCAAATTGACTATCACTCCAACACACAAGATGGCCACCCCCATGTGGACACAAGATGTCCTGCAAGGGAGGACAGTTAGGGGTGACCGGGCCGGCAAAGGAGGGCAATTAGGGGCAATAGGGCCGGCAGGGGAGCAGTTAAGCGTCAATCAGGCTGGCAGGGGAGTGGTTAGGGCCAATAAGGCAGGCAGGCAGGCGAGCAGTTGGCAGCCAGCAGTCCTGGATTGTGAGAGGGCAGTCCGACATCCCTTGAGGGGTCCCAGATTGGAGAGGGTGTAAGCTGGACTGAGGGGCGGACACACACACACACACACACACACACACACCCCACATGAATTTCATGCACCGGGCCTCTAGTTTAAAAATAAATGTTGACTTACGTATGCACAATACATATAAAGCTCTTGGATGGATATTATTGAAATCTGCTGTGAAATGATTTGTAACAGATCTATTGTTAAAGCTACCTTTGGAAATAGTACATCTATAGATAATATATCTAAACATGCGATTCTTTGTCCAAAAAATGACCACGTTCATAAATTAAATGAAGAAATTTTGGATATACTCAATGGAGATTTTCACACCTATTTGTGTGATGATT
>NW_006291383.1:7662839-7678199 GCF_000327345.1 Myotis davidii | reverse complement strand
TCATTGAATTTCTTATTAGTATTACTCCTTTGGTAATGCCATGTTATAAATTAAAATTGAAAGTGAGTCTAATCATGCTATTGAGAAATCTTAATAGTAAATGGGGTCTTTATAATGGTACTAGATTTATTATCAAGAGATTGTGATCTAACATAATCAAAGCTGAAGTATTAACAGGATCTATGGAAGGAGATTTTGTTCTGATTCCAAGAATTGATTTGTCCTTATCTGACACCAGCCTCCCATTTAAATTAATTTGAAGACAGTTTCCTATGGTGCCAGCATTTGCAATGACTATTAATAAATCACAAGGACAAACTCTAGACAGAGTAGGAATAGTCCTACCTGAACTCGTTTTCGGACATGGTCAGTTATATGTTGCTTTCTCTCGAGTTCGAAGAGTGTGTGACGTTAAAGTTAAATTTGTAAATACTTCCCTTGACTAATATAAGGGAAATTAGTCAAGCACTGTGAGGGTGTTTTTACAGTTAATGTGGTATACAGGGATATTTCAGAATAAGTTTAATCAATTTACCAGTCATTGTTTTTATCAATGTTGTTTTTATATCATGTCTTTGTTGTTGTTATTGTTATTTATTAATCAATTTATATATTATTTTCATATACATTTTACTAATTTTCTTTAGTCTTTGACACTTCTACTATAGAGAAAGAGCGGATAGCGATATTAAAATATTTCTTGTAATTAATTTCCTTTCAATGTGCATGAATCTATGCACCGAGCTACTAGTGTTGAAAATAAGGCCCAAAAATATTTAATTATTTGATAAAAAGTCATTAGTAACAGAATGAGGATTCACAGCAAATCTCTCAGTCTCTGTACTCATGCTTTTTCATTGCTTGAAACATGAGGAAGAACTAGTGTTGCAGGTCTGTGAAAAGTGACCTGAACAAGAGATGGGTAGTTTTAATCTGTAAATAGTACTGTGGGGGCTAAATTTTACCCAGTATCTAAGCTTTTAGTTGGTATATTATTTAGCATTCTGCAGTTGGGCGGCTCTGAGTTTTTCATTCTGCCAAGTACTGAATGTTAAAACACATCTCATTGCTAAGCCTTCCTCAGGCCTTTGGCGCCCTTGCTGTAAAGGCAGGTGGTCTGAAGAAAGACACCCTCTAGGTTATTGCACACCATACACAACACATAACAGTGCGAGACAACTGTCAGTTCCTTCCTTCCCTATCCCCCACACCCCCCATTCCTCCAGAAAGCTGGGCCCCAGATGGAAGTGCTGGAAATGTGTCAACTTTTCTCTGAAGGGCATTGAGAAAATACTGTCAAAAAGAAAAAGGCAAGCGCAACAGCTCATTAGTCCACTAATCAGACAGGACAACCATCAATTTTACAAAGAAAATGTCCTGGACAGAGAGAGGGGGAAGGCTGGCAGAGTGTTGCCCACATGGCTCTTGGAGAGCTGCACATTTTTGTTGGGGAATTTGCAATTTAGGGGCATTGCTTCCTTGATTGACTTTCTGTATTCGTTATATTTCTTCCCCAAAATGTGGCAAACTGAAGCATTAAAAATATTATTTGGGGATATTTTCCTCATTAGACCATGCGCATGAATGTGCGAAGATGTGCCTATTGCCTTGTCATGAATGCTCTTGTATGTGTTGTGTTTACAACTGTGATGCCACTGAAAGAAATCTTTGATTTAACATTCTCAGTTGAACCTTTGGTGTCCATTTCTTGTACTTTACTTGGATTTATTGGAGAATAAGTACATGGAACTTAAGTGAAAAGCTTTGAATTACTGAGAGGCAAATAGCTCAATTTAAAGATGATTATGGTAGCCTTGGCTCTATTATTAACCATGTATATAACAAATTCCCTTTAATATGGAAAATTACTTTGAATATATTAAAATATTGCTCTTCAGAAGCAAATCTTTTTTTAATAATTTTTATTCATTTCAGAGAGGAAGGGAAAGGGAGAGAGAGATAAAAACATTAATGAAAGAGAATCATTGATTGGCTGCCTCCTGCACACCCCACACTGGGGATCAAGCCCGCAACCCAGGCATATGCTCTTGACTGGAATCAAACCTGGGACCCTTCAGTCCACAAGCTGATGCTCTGTACACTGAGCCAAACCAGCTAGGGCTCAAGTCTTATTTATATGAGCTCAGACCTAATTCTAATGTAATTAAGTATAATCTATAAAATTTATCTTTTCTGGAATTTGTTGCTGCCTAGTGTTACCAAACACTGCTTATGTATTATCCTCATAGGTGAAGTAGCCTGTGCTTGGTTTTTTAGAATCATCTCTACTTTTCATCTTTTTGAACAGATATTATAAGCGACATTTATATGCCTGATGTCAAAGATGTTGAACCCACTTCTTTTTTTCTATTAGAGTAGTTGATATATATAAAAATTTAGTGCTTTAGCCCAGGACAGTGTTGCTTGCTGGTTAGAGTGTCCACCCATACACCGAAGGGTCTGGCTTTGATTCCTAGTCAAGGGTATGTACCTAGGTTGCAGGTTCTATCCTGTTTGCAGAAGACAACCAATCAATGTCTCTCTCTTACATCAATATTTCTATAGATGTTTCTCCCCCTCCCTCTCTTCCATACTCTAAAAATCAATGGAAAAATATCCTTGGGTGAGGATTAGCAACAACAACAAAAATTTAGTACTTCATGCATAGTACAACTGATTATATTTGTTTCTATGCCATGCAGTTGACACCTACTGATCTAAATAGTTCCCCATTAGTTTTTCCCCCTTATTAACTTGATTCATCCATAAAGAGAAGTTATACAGAATGTAGTTGGGATCAGCAGAATTTATAAACTGGTTTCTTTCTTTCCCAGCCCCTGTCCTCACTGTTAACTTTCAATCTTTGACCTCGTTGCCTTGTTGTAGTTTTCTAGGATTGTTGTAGCAAAGTCCCGCAGTCTGGGTGGCTTAAACAACAATCTTCTCACAGTCCAGGGGCCAGGGTCTAGAGCAGTGATGGCGAACCTATGACACGTGTGTCAGAGGTGACACGCAAACTCATTTTTTTGGTTGATTTTTCTTTATTAAATGGCATTTAAATATATAAAATAAATATCAAAAATATAAGTCTTTGTTTTACTATGGTTGCAAATATCAAAAAATTTCTATATGTGACACGGCACCAGAGTTAAGTTAGGGTTTTTCAAAATGCTGACACTCCGAGCTCAAAAGGTTCGCCATCACTGGTCTAGAATGAAGGTATCAGGAGGGCTGATTCCTTCCTGGGGCCTCAGAGGAAGAATCGATTCCATGCCTCTCTTCCTGGCTTGTCGTGCTGGCTGATAATCCTTGCCATTCCTTGGCTTGTAGATGCATCATTCAGTCTCTGCCTCCATTGTCACTCTGTCCTCTCTGTGTGACTGTGTCTTCACGTTGTCTTCTGTTTGTGTATGCATCTCTTCAGCTCTTCTTATGAGGGTTTCATTTATATTGGATTTGGAGCCCACCAGATAATCCAGGATTATCTCCTCCTCTCAAAATCTTTAACTACATTTTCAAAGACCCTTTTTCCAAGTACAGAAACATTTACAATTCAAGGGGTTAAGAGGTTTGATATCTTTCTGGGGACCACTATTCAGTCTATTAAACTAAGCATTTTCTTCTCAGTCCTCTAGGAAAATACTGGTATGTTCGTATTTCAAATTATTGTCACTATTTTTATTATTTTATAGAAAACTCTGACCTCTATTTCTTTTATTTTCTACAGTTGGTCCTGAGAAAAGGGTACCAGCAATGCCTGGATCGCCTGTGGAAGTGAAGATACAGTCAAGATCCTCACCTCCCACCATGCCACCCCTCCCACCAATAAATCCTGGAGGACCCAGGCCAATGTCATTTACTCCTACAGCATGTGAGAACTCTTAATTACTTTAGTTTATAATGCAGAGTGACATTTGTATCTATGTGACTGACTCCCAGTAAGCCTTCTGCATATACCATTCACAAGATTTCCAAAATGACTATTAAAAGAGATATATATCAGAAACGTATATCTGGTTATTTCTTTTATAAATTGCTTTTCCCCTCTGAGAATAGTACTTAGCTAATTTGGGCATTTGGAAATTTAGTAGTCCCAATATTTTTTTCATACTCTTTGTCTGGGAAGTAGGTATTTTAAATTCTTGAGTTCTAAAATAATGAATTAAAGTTATATTGATTTATAGGAATTAAAGTAAGATTCATAAAGTTATTGAATTATTTCTGAAAGTTTTCCAGGACTGTCATGCTAAGTCTCTTTATAAAAAAGAGAATATTGTATTAGTTTGCTAGGGCTGTCATAACAAAATACTACAGACTAGGTAGCTTAAACAACAGAAATTTATTTTTTAAAAGTTCTCGAGGATAGAAGTCCAAGATCAAGATGTCAGCAGGTTTGATTTTTTTCCCCCCTGAGACCTCTGTCCTTAGCTTGCAAAAGTTGCCTCCTTGCTATATTCTCCCATGTCCTTGCCTCTGTGCCAACTCATTCATGTTGTCTCTTTCTCTTCTTAAGGACAACAGTCATAATGGACCAGGGACTACCCATATGACCTTAATTAACCTTTAAAAGTCCTATCTCCAAATATAGTCACATTCTGAGTTACTGAGGGGTTAGAACTTCAACATGGGAATTTGTGGGGGACACAATTCAGCTAATAAGAATTATATTAGCCAATAAATCTGAAGCATTCAACTTAAGTAGTCATCAAGGAAATGCAAACTAAAACCTAGTGCAATACCCTGTACACCCACAAGAATGTTCAAAGTGGAAAGGATTGTCAAGTGTTGGTGAGTATGTGTGGAGCAACCTGAACACTCATACATTGTTTAAGTATGAGGAAATTGTTTGGCAGTATCTTCTAAAGCTGAATTTCCACAAATTTTATAACTCAGCAAATTCAGTCCTACATACATATTTAAAAAACAAAACAAAAAGCCCTCAATTTAAAATCTAAAATCTAGAGAGAGATACACACACATCTAGATTTTAATTTGTGTTCTGCTTTTCCATACCCATGCTACATCCAGTTCACATTGAGCCTTACAGACATTTGGCCTCATATAGCAGAAAATGTCTATTTGGGTAGTACCCATCCATATCAAATTAGAGCAATGTACTAGGTGCTATATGCATTTTCTTATTTAAACACCATTACACAAGCTTGCACACTATTTTTGCTTAAACATTTATGTTTTCTATGTAAATTATTTTTAACAATAAGAGAAGGAAGTCTAAGAGGTACAGCTTTAATAGAAGCTTTAATTTTTATTTTCTCAAACATTTGAAATTGAGTGAGTGGTAACTGCAGCAGTCTGAGCCAGAGTGAAAGAAATTAATTTTGATATATTTTTTTTCTTAAATTATGTTTTCTGTCTCAAAGTTATACACCGTAGATATAAGAACTATCTTGAAATAAAACAGATTTAAACCCAAGCTACCATTCAGATTTCAAGATACAGGTGGAGATATGTATATATAAATTTGGTCCTTTTTACCTCCATATTTGACTACTTGGGGGGTGGACATGTTTTATTTCAGAAAATGTAATCATAAGCTTTCACTAAAGAGGCCATGAAAAAGCTTGTCTGGGCATCAGAGTGGCTAAAAGCACAATAATGTATTATTCTAATGGGCTGCTTCAAAAGAGGGCAGCTCTCCAGTGGCAGTTGACTTTTCTGTGAACACAAAGAAATGGCGGACCATTGCAACTAATTTTCAGGATTGCTAAGGCTGAGTGTTGAGCTTTCTTTCCAGTGGCTCTAGTGATCTTTTTAATGAAAGACTTAGAAGAGAAAGCACCCTTTTTTGTCTTAGCCTGTTAGTCTTTTAAGCAGTGAGTCATATTCAGCAGAATTTTCCTGAACACTTAATATTACTAGCTAATGAACAAAGCTAAAGTATATACAGTATACACAGCTTACAAAACTTAGCTAATTTTAGTATACATGGATATGTAAGAATATTCATCAAGAAGTATACAATAGCCCAACTGGTGTAGCTCAGTGATTGAGTGTTGACCTATGAACCAGGATGTCAGGGTTCGATTCCCGATCAGGGCACATGCCCAGATTGTGGGCTCTCTCCCCAGTAGGGGGCATGCAGGAGGCAGCCAATCAAGATTCTCTCTCATCATTGATGTTTCTATCTCTCTCCTTTCCTCTCTGAAATCAATAAAAAATATTTTTTAAAAGTGTGCTATATATTAAGGCAATGCAAATAAGTATAATTTGGTAATTAACATAATGGAAGCATGTGTAGCACAGAGAAGAATTACTAAATCTACCTTAAGGCAGAGGCTCAAGGAATCCTTAATACAGGTGTCATTTAAGCTATACTGGATGAAGAAGAGTTTACAGATCAAATTTAAATAAAGGTCACTCAAGAAGTAGGAATAGAGTTGGTCAAACACTATGACTGGCTTGGAGGAAGAAGGGAAGTGAGAGATTTTTCATGATTAACAAGTTGACATTAGGCAAAATATAAGTAAATGACAGTTTTCTAAGTGAGGTAAAGGTTAAATGATTATGTTCTTTAAGTTTGGCTTAAGTCTTAACTTAAATTGTTATGTTTTTAGACACAGCTTTATATTCTTAGATTGGGTATGAGTAAGTGAAAATATATTGACTCCTAGACATTAGGTAATTTTAAAAATTTCACTCTTTAATGAAAAAGGAGATTTTTACTTAATGCTGTTAAGAATTTAGCTCTAGGATTGTGTACCAAATTAAAACTAGCAAAATATGGCTAAGAATAATGGGAAAATAGAAAAACTGCAACTAGTCACATGTATTATAATTTAAGCCAAAATGTAGAATGGGAGTGTCCTGTGTGGTGTCTAGAAAAATACTTTATTGAATGAGTATTTGGAAGTGTTAATCTAGCACTGTCAAAGCAGAGAAAAACTGACTCTGGTGGGCATGAATATTCTGAATAGCCAAGATATATATACCTTACTATAGGAATAAGTCATTAAACCTATAGCCTAGAAAAAACACTTTTTCACAGTAACGACTGTTTTCTGGTGTGTCTTGTTCACATGCTATATTCTAATAGACTGCCTTAGTTTCTTTGGGACCCTAAGATTGAGGAGATGTGACATAAATGATGAACACAAGTGTCCATTCATTGGAAATGTATTCTTCCAAACTTATCTCATCCAGTACTATTGCAGGAAGTCTTAAAACTACCTACGCTTGCCCATGGCACCTGTAGAGCTAGATGTCCTCTGTGCTCTAGTAGCACTTTACTCTTCTGTTTTAACACCTTCTATGTTACTCTGTTATTATTTTTTTACCTGACAGTATGTCTTAATCTTGTTGAGTAGAAACAGTGTTTTGTGTACTCTTAACATATGCTTTACAAAATTGAAGTGAATAAATGAAGGAGAATGCAAACAAGAAGAACGTATCAAAGATTCTTGTGTTTTTCATTGAGTCTTTCATTTTGGCTTTCTTTTAGTAAGCAATGGCACCAACCATTCTCCTCCTACGCTGAATGGTGCCCCATCACCACCACAAAGATTCAGCAATGGTCCTGCCTCTTCCACGTCATCTGCACTAACAAATCAACAATTGCCAGCCACCTGTGGTGCTCGGCAGCTCAGCAAGTTAAAACGCTTTCTCACCACTCTACAACAGTTTGGCAATGACATCTCACCTGAGATTGGGGAGAAGGTTCGGACACTTGTTCTAGCACTGGTGGTAAGTACAGCATCACTGTCAACAGTTCCCTGAGTATATAGCTCAAAACTGAAGCCAGCAGAGAAGTTGTACATATTTCTGCTCACTCCCAATCCTGTAGCAATGTGGTAAAATCTACAAACTAGATTAGTTATTAATATAACTTGTGTAAAATTGTTGATTTGTGCATTTCAATCATGTATAAAAATGTTTTTCAAGCCTGGCCGGTGTGGCTCAGTGGTTGAGCATTAACCAATGAACCAGAAGGTCACGGTTCAGTTCCCTGTCAGGGCACATGCATGGGTTGTGGGCTCTATCCACAGTAGGAGGTATGCAGAAAGCAGCCAATCAATGGTTCTCATTGTTGTTTCTATCCCTCTCTCCCTCTCTCTTCCTCTCTCTAAAATCAATAAAAACATATTTTTAAAAAAAGGTTATCAAAGAAACAAATCTATAATGTTTACCTAATAGTCTTATGCTGTTGATTTAATTCCATTAAGAAACTTTGAATATGCCTTAAAACTGAGTTTTAACAAGCCACTGAGGTTCAACCAAATTAACGACAGGCTACTTAATATATTTGGTGCCTAGTGCATTGTTTCCAAGCCAGAGAAAAAGGAAAAGTATCGAGCTTAATTTTCAGAAGAATAATTTGTGAAATTATAAGTTTCATAATTTAAACAAATAGTACCAAATAATATTAAATAAGTGTTCTATAGCTCCTCATGAAAATACAGTTTCTTTGGAGTTTTTGAGGTACACACAATTTTTCTTTCTAGACTAAGTGTGGTGACCCCATGGTAAAAGGGAGTGATTTTCTGACAGTGACAGCTGGGTAGGGCTTGACTCTCAGTGTCGATAAGGGAAGTTCTGCCAGTTCCCAAAGTTTGTAAATTGAATTCTTCAAGATTTCTTTCCAGTGAAAGTACCCCATGCTCCTGCATGTTACCCTCTATAGGTGGTAAAGATGAACCACAGTATTAAACTTTCATGTTGCACTTTTCAGAGTGTAATCAGGGATTCTCTCAGACTGTTAGAAATTCCAAGAGATAAAAATTATTTTCATAATCATACTAAGATGTTACTTGCCTTTTCACTCTTATTCTCTCGTGAGTGTATGATGGAATTTTCTAGAGGTTGCTTGATACAAGATGTTGCAACAGATTAAATGCAGAAGCATCTTGAAGAACCCAGCTGTCTTTTATTAAGCTAGATATAAAAGAGATTTGCAAAACTGTAACAATTGTGCCATTCTTCTCACTACATTTTTTTTGAAAATATAGCTATTTTAAATGGATTAATAACATTTTTCAAATTCTGTCTTAATTTCTAAGAGAGTTGATAATTGATCGACGTAACCCAAATAAATTGGAGGGATTCTGAGAATACGAAGTTTAAGAACTGCTACCTTAAATGATTCTTGGTCAAGTATGGGTAAAAACAACTTTCATACAAGGCAAAGGCAGTAAATGATTAATCATTTAAGATTCAATCGCTGTTGTTTAATATAGCTGTAGGTTGTTTATTTTCATTGCTGTGTGTTTTATTGTAAGAGTATGCCACAATTTATACTTTTTATACCCCTTGTACTGAGGTTCACTGGAAGAATTCCCAGGACCTAGCACAGAGTCATGCTTACAACTAAGATATATTACAGAGGCATAGTAAGGATACCCAGCTGGATCATAAGGGAGAAAGACACAGTTGGAATCTGCAGGAATCCATGTGCGGACTTCCTGTGATTGGTCACACAGAACTCACTCTTACCCAGCAATGAAAATTCAGCAACATGTATGCCAAGTTTCTGCCCAGCGACGCGTATTAGAGATTCAGTGCCCAAGGATTTTACTGTGGTCTGGACACATAGGCATTCTTTGCCTAGCACTTAGCAAATTCCAGACTCCCAGAAGGAGACCATTGTTAAGCATAAACCAACTTGATTGCAAACATAGTCCAGGCACAGGGAACCACCCTCATCAATTAGGGCAAGTTTTTTGTTTTGAAAAAATAAAAGTGTTTATTGGTCAAATGTTACAGTACTATGGAAGAAATCTTACTGGATCTAGACTAATAAAGTTGACCTTAAATGTCAAAAAGAGTTTGAACAAAATTGGAAGCAAAGCAGACACAGAATATTATGACAGTTCCAGCAACAAATTACTTTAAGTAGAGGCTATGCTTAAAGATTATTTCAGTAGTAAAAGAAAAAATAACAGACCTCATTTGCTCCCTCCAAAAGAAACCCCAAAACATGCATCTTTTTCTAGCTCTGAAAGTATAAATAGTAATCGTCTCTTTTAAATGGCCATGCTTTGGTTAACTTTTTATTTTCCTTTTTTTAAAAAAAATTCTTTATTGTTTAAAGTATTACATATGTCTCCTTTTCCCCACATTCAATTCTCCCCAGCCACTCACACCCTCCCGCCCCCTAGTGTCTGTGTCCATTGGTAAAGCTTATATGCATGCATACAAGTCCTTTGGTTGATCTCTTACCCCACCCTCCCCTGCCTTCCTTCTGAGATTTGACAGCTTGATGATTCTCTGTCTCTGGCTCTATTTTTGTTCATCAGTTTATGTTGTTGATTATATTCTACAAATGAGTGAGATCACGTGATATTTGTCTTTCTCCAACTGGCTTATTTAGCTTAGCATAATGCTGTCCAGGTCCATCCATGCTGTTGCAAATGTAAGAGTTCCTTTTTAGCAGCAGCATAGTATTCCATTGTGTAGATGTACCACAGTTTTCTAATCCACTCATCTGCTGATGGGCACTTAGGCTGTTTCCAAATCTTAGGTATTGTAAATTGTGCTGCTATAAACATAGGGGTACATATATCCTTTCTGATTGGTGTTTCTGATTTCTTGGGATATATTCCTAGAAGTGGGATTACTGGGTCAAATGGGAGTTCCATTTTTAATTTTTTGAGGAAACTCCATACTGTTTTTCACAGTGGCTACACCAGTCTGCATTCCCACCAGCAGTGCATGAGGTTTCCTCTTTTTCTACATCCTTACCAGCACTTGTGGTTTGTTAATTTGTTGATGATAGCCATTCTGACAGGTGTGAGATGGTACCTCATTGTCGTTTTGATTTGCATCCCTCAGATGATTAGTGACTTAGAGCATGTTTTCATATGTCTCTTGGCCTTTTGTATGTCCATTTATTTTTCATTTTTAAAAAGAGCTGGTATTATTAGGAGGTGGTAAAATACACATAAAATTTACCACCTTAAAGTATATAATTCAGTGGTATAAATATATTCATTGCTATATAACTATCATTACTGTCTACCTCTTATCTTGCAAAACTGAAACTCCATGCCATTAAACAATAATTCCTCATTCCTTCCTACCCCCAGCTCCTGTCAACCACCATTCTACTTGACTAATCTGGGTACCTCATATAAGTGGAATCATACAGTATTTGTCTTTTTATGGCTGGCTTATTTCACTTTGCATAATGTCCTCAAAGTTCATCTATCTTGTAGCTTGTGTCAGAATTTTCGACCTTTTTATAAAACACTAAATAATATTCCATTGTGTGTATATATACCACAATTTGTTTATTCATTTATCTGTTAGAAGATACTTGAAGTGCTTCCACCTTTTTGGTTAGGGTAAGTTTTATATCAGTGTAGGAAACTGTTTATCAGCCAAGTTTATAGATAGCAGCCAATGGCTCAATATTGCAGGATTTTCTAAGGTTACTCGTTTTGAATCTGCTATGTTAACGCTTTTTTGTATAGGGGCTATTACAAATAATGTTACCATAAGCATTGCACCAGACAATGGAATTAGAATTTAGTAGGGAATGAATATATGCAAATTTAGTATATAAGGCCAAATGTTTTTCTCAAATGTTATACCAATTTATACTCTAACATACTGGTGTTTTCATTAAACTCAGTGTCTTAGTCTGTTATAATAGAATTCTGTACACTGAGTGATTTAGAAACAATACTTATCTCACACAATTCTGGAGGCAGGTAAGTCCATGATCAAGGTTCTGGCAGATTCAGCGTCTGGTGAGAGCCCATTTCCTGGTTCATAGATGGCTGTCTTCTCACTGTGTCCTTTTACAGAAGGGGCAAGAGAGTTCTTAGGGCTTCTTTTTATAATGACACGAATGACCTCCCAAAGGTCCCACCTCCAAATACCAGCACATTGGGGATTAGGTTTTAACCGTATGAATTTTGAAGGGTCACAAACATTCAGTCTATAGCAGTTGGTATTAATACTATATATTTGGGGAAGGTGCAGGAAAAAAGGTTTGTAATACCCATTTATTATTTAAAAAACACTCAGCAAATCAGTTGTAGCAGGAACTTCTTTAATCTGATGACTGATTATATATATATATATATACACACATATACACACACACACACACACACACACACACACACACACACAAAACACCTATAAGCAAATCTCATGTTTTATGGTGAAATTTTAAGTGCTTTCCTTATGATATTAGGAGCCAGATAAGGATGTTTTCTCTATTTAGTAATCCCGAACATTCTAGCCTAGCAAATAAGATATAAGGATTGGAGTAAGAGAAATAAAACTGCCATTATTCATAGATTAAATAATTACCTTATGTGTGTTGCATTTGAAATTACCACTTAGTTCTTTTTCTTTTAGTTTTGCTACCAGCTTGTCAAAAATATGTTCTAATTTGGAAGAAAATGGACATCTTTAGATTGTTAGGTTTCTCTATTTAAGAAAGCCTTATAAGTCTTTTATTTAAGAAAACAATAATAAAAATATTAGCAGCCATATGTGAATGGAATAGTTGTTCCATGTGGAGGAGACTTCATTAGCTAAGTCAGAAAAGGCCGTGCAATTAGGTATCTGGAGTTTAGTTTACTTATGTTTCTGGTGTGTAAGGTAAAATGGTAGTAGTCCCTAACTATACCAAGGAGCAAACATGGGCATTTTTCACTGCAAGGTAAAGGAAAATGTTCTGTATTCCACCTACTTACTTGGAGAATACACATTTCTGGAGGTTGGCAATGTTCCAGATACTTTAAGCTAGGCAGTTCCTTTGACCAGTTTCTCTCCTTGAAATTCATCCTAACAAAATAATAATCTGCATTAAGATAATCTGTTCATTATTTATGATGACTAAAATTTAAACCAGCTAAATGTTTTATAAAAGCCTAAGTTACAATATATCAGATTAATGGAATATTATGTAGTTATTAAATATCAAGTCTGATTCAGAGGCACAATAGAAAGGTATACTTCCTATTCCTCCTTACAGCAAAAAATCTTAGACTTTATGTATAGAACAAAAATGAGACTGAAAGATGGAGCAAAGGCCAAAGACTGATGACCTTGGGACCCAAGGAAGTACATAGCAGTGAGTTTCCTAGGTTTTACGTTTTCATCATATATCCTAGAGTATGGTTGGAAGAAGCTAGTAACCTCCAAGATACAATAGAAAATCACATGTTCAGTTACCAGGACCATCCATACTGAAACGAAAAAAGATAACCAATGGACAACAACTAAGCTGACACAGATGTTGGAATTATATGGCAAGAATTTTAAAGCAGCCATCATAAAAATGCTTCAATTAGCAATTAACAACACAAATGGGGGGGAAAAGAGGTCTCCATGAAAAAATAGAAGATATAGACCTGGGCCGTATGTTTCAGTGGTTAGAGATTCAGCCTGCATACCAAAGGGTCACTGGCAGATTCATTGTCTGGTGAAAGCTCATTTCCTGGTCAGTGGTTAGAATGGGGCCAGGTATTGAGCCTGTAACCCAGGTATGTGCCCTTGACTGGAGCTCTAGCTGGACATTGGGTTGGAAGAATGCTTTTAAGGTGAACCTGCCCAGAAGTGGGACAGGTAAAATGTTTCTGATTCCAACATTTACAATCTAACCAGAGACAGGCTGCACATTAAGAGTCACTGCTTTGCTCCTGACAGCCAAGCCTCACACACTCTACAGGACCCCATAGAAGAGTTTTCATTCCATCTTAAAGACTCTGGTGAATGTCTCCCTCAGAACCACTCTGCTAGCCAGCGGTCCGGCCAGGATTTGAACTCAGAGCTCTAACATCAAAGCCTGCTGTCTTACCTACTCTACTAACACATCCAAATCAAAAAGTAAAAAAAGAAAATTATATCAGGTAAATTTTTTAAAATTCACCATTTGGTACAAGAGGGACCCTGTATCCACTTCACTTGGTCCCTACACCAAGTGTCCAGCTGGGTAAATAACTACCCATCAAAGAGTCCCCAGTGGAGGAGCTGGGGCCCTTAGATCAGCCTGGCACCTCACCACCCCTGTTGTAAGAGATGGAATCTTGAAACATCATGATGGATGAAAGGAAAATGGAAATGGAAAGAATAGAGATATAAAGGAACGCAATAGACTTTTTCCTTCTCCTCTTGAGTTTTCTAAATTATATATTGTGGTTGAAGCAAAAATTATAGCATTGTCTAATATGGTTGTCAGTACATATGAGGGAAATATTTAATTAAGACAATCTATAATAATAAAAGCGTATTATGCTAATTAGACCAGAGATCCTTCAAGACGACCTTCCAGATGAAGCTGGAGGGAAGGCCAGGTCCCGGGTGCCAGAAGGAAGCCAGTGCCAGCAGCCGGGGGGAAGGAAGGCCGCCTCTTGCACGACCTTCATGCATCTGGCCTCTAGTTATATTATAAACCCAAGAGGATCAAGGTAGATAAGGTTTATATACTTTGGTATTCTGATTGCAGTGGTGATTACATGAATGCAATAAAATGGCCTGGAACTATACACACATTTTACCAATGTTAGTTCCCGAGTTTTGATATTGCACTTTAGCTATATAAAGTATAACCATTGGGGGACCCTGGATGCAGGATGCATAGGAACCTACCTATCTATTCTATTTTCACAACTTCTGTGATTATTATCATCTCAATTTTAAAAGAATAAAAAATTTTGTTTGGTCATCTATCTATACCCATTGTCTTCTATGACTACTATAGGTGTTGCCCTTGCAATCCATAGACCGGATCCCCTAACATTGTGCCTTTTTGCATTCTCTTTGTTACAAGCATTTTCCCAAGGTTGCAGCTTCACTTCTTCAGATGACATGTCTGTAATCCTTCCTTGTCTATGTACCAGCAGTGTCGTCGGGTACTTCAGTCATAATGTAATGAATAACTTACTTACATGTTTTTCTACTAGACCAGCAATTTTCAATTGTGCCACAAAAATTTTTAAGACATGCAGTACCTGACTAGTCGGGGTCACCGACCTCTTGTCCCTTTAGATTGTCAAATTAAAAAAAATGACAACAGCCCTAACCGGTTTGGCTCAGTGGATAGAGCGGACTAAAGGGTCCCAGTAGGAGGTGTGCAGGAGGCAGCTGATCGATGTTTCTCTCTTATCGATGTTTCTGACTCTATCCCTCTCCCTTCCTCTCTGTAAAAAATCAATAAAATATATTTTTTTAAAAATAAGAAATAAGGAGAAACTAAGACGGCGGCATAGGGAAACACCGAAATTGCTGCCTCCTACAACAACTTCAAAACACAATAAAAGGACAGAACGGACATCATCCAGAACTTACAGGAGGGCTGGCAGAGTGGAAATTCTACAGCTAGAAGGAAAGAGAAAAGGACATTGAGGGTCAGGAGCTGCGGACGTAAAGTGCAAAGGTACGGAGGCT